>NC_133453.1:156401733-156744233 GCF_048565385.1 Saimiri boliviensis
TGAAAATACACAGCTAAAACTGTCCGTGCTTGAATGCTAGACATGTTTTTCAGAATACACAGCTAAAACGGTCCCCGCTTTAAGTGCTAAACCACTTAAAGCGGGGACCGTTTTAGCTGTGTATTTTGAAAAAGTTGTGTGCTCTTCAAAGAGAAAGCTACTTTTGCTGTGTCTTTGGGTTCGAGGGGAAATGGGAGTCCTCTTCAGTCAGCAGGGACGACACCTGAGTCCTTTGCAGTCCTCTTGTCTGCCTCTGAGTGTGAAATGAGAGTGGTCCCTGTCATCATGAGCCATGTCTGAAAGAATTATTCACATTCCCTACGAGAATAGACGGATGAAATAGCAAAAGGTGTGTCTTCCTTTGGAGCATGGCCAGGTTCAAAGCCCACCTCATACCACTAAGTATTTTGCTGAAAACGAGCAGTTGTGTTTGCGTCCTGTGTTTGGGTGATTTTTGTGTCGTGTGTGTGTGTGTGTGTGTGTGTGTGTGTGTGTGTGTGTGTGTCTGTATTTCTGTCTCCATTCCTGAGCAGCAAATCTTCTTTCCTCTTTTAGCATGTTACTCACAACTATGGATGAAGCCCAGCACTCCTGAAAACCCAATCCATGAATGGTTGAAGGAAATTTTCTTGGCGATGAGTGAGAGGTTGGTGACGGAAACCAGCTCATTTCCCATTGACCACTGAGGTCACATCTCTCAGGTGAGAAGCAAAGTGAGAATTTGAACCAGGCACATTCTCCTTAGAGACAATGGGCCAAAGACAAGTCCGATGGAATCGAATGTCTTTTCATGTTGACATCCATCCCGTCAAGCCCTCGTTAAGCCATTGAAGTGTCACATTGGGCCTGGGGGAGGCGGTGCACCCTGTGAAATTACACGTCTGAAGATTTGGATTTGATTTCCAGCCCTCTGCCAGTCAGTCTGCCAGGCACTTTCATGTGACAAGCCTTAGGCGAGTCCTTTTCTGTCTCTGATTCCCGATTCTTTCACAGGGATTTATGTGGGCCTTAACGCCCACTGGGGAAAGATCCCTCTGCCAGCTCAGTGCCTGCTTTCTTGGTTTGACTTGTCAATCTGGACCTGAATACACCTTTGGTTTTGGATTGACTCTATTACCTCTCCTAGAAATTAACACACAAAACTGACAGCTGATTGACAAGATGAGAAGCAGTTTTCCAAAATTCAAATTGAACTTAATCCTTTCTTACTAAAAGAATGCTCAAATCAAGGGGACACAGCTCACTCGTTTTGACTTCATGAGCTATGGCAGGCAGAGACAAATTTTTGAAAATACACAGCTAAAACTGTCCGTGCTTCGAATGCTAGACATGTTTTTAAGAATACACAGCTAAAACAGTCACCGCTTTAAGTGCTAAAACACTTAAAGCGGGGACTGTTTTAGCTGTGTATTTTGAAAAAGTTGTGTGCTCTTCAAAGAGAAAGCTACTTTTGCTGTGTCTTTGGGTTCGAGGGGAAATGGGAGTCCTCTTCAGTCAGCAGGGACGACACCTGAGTCCTTTGCAGTCCTCTTGTCTGCCTCTGAGGGTGAAATGAGAGTGGTCCCTGTCATCATGAGCCATGTCTGAAAAAATTATTCACATTCCCTACGAGAATAGACGGGTGAAATAGCAAAAGGTGTGTCTTCCTTTGGAGCTTGGACGGGTTCAAAGCCCACCTCATACCACTAAGTATTTTGCTGAACACGAGCAGTTGTGTGTGCGGCCTGTGTTTGGGGGATTTTTGTGTCATGTGTGTGTGTGTGTGTGTGTGTGTGTGTCTGTGTGTGTGTGTTTGTATTTCTGTCTCCATTCCTGAGCAGCAAATCTTTTTTCCTCTTTTAGCATGTTACTCACAACTGTGGATGAAGTCCAGCACTCCTGAAAACACAATCCATGTATGGTTGAAGGAAATTTTCTTGGTGATGAGTGAGAGGTTGGTGACTGAAACCAGCTCATTTCCCATTGACCACTGAGGTCACATCTCTCAGGTGAGAAGCAAAGTGAGAATTTGAACCAGGCACATTCTCCTTAGAGACAATGGGCCAAAGACAGGTCCGATGGAATCCTATGTCTTTTCTTGTTGACATCCATACCGTCAAGCCCTCGTTAAGCCATTGAAGTGTCACATTGGGCCTGGGGGAGGCGGTGCACCCTGTGAAATTACACGTCCGAAGGTTTGGATTTGATTTCCAGCCCTCTGCCAGTCAGTCTGCCAGGCACTTTCATGTGACAAGCCTTAGGCGAGTCCCTTTCTGTCTCTGATTCCCGATTCCTTCACAGGGATTTATGTGGGCCTTAACGCCCACTGGGAAAAGATCCCTCTGCCAGCTCAGTGCCTGCTTTCTTGGTTTGACTTGTCAATCTGGACTTGAATACACCTTTGGTTTTGGATTGACTCTATTACCTCTCCTAGAAATTAACACACAAAACTGACAGCTGATTGACAAGATGAGAAGCAGTTTTCCAAAATTCAAATTGAACTTAATCCTTTCTTACTAAAAGAATGCTCAAATCAAGGGGACACAGCTCACTCGTTTTGACTTCATGAGCTATGGCAGGTAGAGACAACTTTTTCAAAATACACAGCTAAAACTGTTCGTGCTTTGAATGCTAGTCATGTTTTTCAGAATACACAGCTAAAACGGTCCCCGCTTTAAGTGCTAAACTACTTAAAGCGGGGACCGTTTTAGCTGTGTATTCTGAAAAATTTGTGTGCTCTTCAAAGAGAAAGCTACTTTTGCTGTGTCTTTCGGTTCGAGGGGAAATGGGAGTCCTCTTCAGTCAGCAGCGACGACACCTGAGTCTTTGAAGTCCTCTTGTCTGCCTCTGAGGGTGAAAAGAGAGTGGTCCCTGTCATCATGAGCCATGTCTGAAAGAATTATTCACATTCCCTACGAGAATAGACGGGTGAAATAGCAAAAGGTGTGTCTTCCTTTGGAGCATGGACAGGTTCAAAGCCCACCTCATACCACTAAGTATTTTGCTGAACACGAGCAGTTGTGTGTGCGGCCAGTGTTTGGGTGATTTTTGTGTCGTGTGTGTGTGTGTGTGTGTGTGTGTGTGTGTGTGTGTGTCTGTGTGTTTGTGTCTGTATTTCTGTCTCCATTCCTGAGCAGCAAATCTTTTTTCCTCTTTTAGCATGTTACTCACAACTGTGGATGAAGCCCAGCACTCCTGAAAACACAATCCATGTATGGTTGAAGGAAATTTTCTTGGTGATGAGTGAGAGGTTGGTGACTGAAACCAGCTCATTTCCCATTGACCACTGAGGTCACATCTCTCAGGTGAGAAGCAAAGTGAGAATTTGAACCAGGCACATTCTCCTTAGAGACAATGGGCCAAAGACAGGTCCGATAAAATCGAATGTCTTTTCATGTTGACATCCATCCCGTCAAGCCCTCGTTAAGCCATTGAAGTGTCACATTGGGCCTGGGGGAGGCGGTGCACCCTGTGAAATTACACGTCCGAAGATTTGGATTTGATTTCCAGCCCTCTGCCAGTCAGTCTGCCAGGCACTTTCATGTGACAAGCCTTAGGCGAGTCCCTTTCTGTCTCTGATTCCCGATTCCTTCACAGGGATTTACGTGGGCTTTAACGCCCACTGGGAAAAGATCCCTCTGCCAGCTAAGTGCCTGCTTTCTTGTTTTGACTTTTCAATCTGGACTTGAATACACCTTTGGTTTTGGATTGACTCTATTACCTCTCCTAGAAATTAACACACAAAACTGACAGCAGATTGACAAGATGAGAAGCAGTTTTCCAAAATTCAAATTGAACTTAATCCTTTCTTACTAAAAGAATGCTCAAATCAAGGGGACACAGCTCACTCGTTTTGACTTCATGAGCTATGGCAGGTAGAGACAACTTTTTGAAAATACGCAGCTAAAACTGTCCGAGCTTTGAATGCTAGACATGTTTTTCAGAATACACAGCTAAAACGGTCCCCGCTTTAAGTGCTAAACCACTTAAAGCGGGGTCCGTTTCTGCTGTGTATTCTGAAAAAGTTGTGTGCTCTTCAAAGGGAAAGCTACTTTTGCTGTGTCTTTGGGTTCGAGGGGAAATGGGAGTCCTCTTCAGTCAGCAGCGACGACACCTGAGTCTTTGAAGTCCTCTTGTCTGCCTTTGAGGGTGAAAAGAGAGTGGTCCCTGTCATCATGAGCCATGTCTGAAAGAATTATTCACATTCCCTATGAGAATAGACGGGTGAAATAGCAAAAGGTGTGTCTTCCTTTGGAGCATGGACAGGTTCAAAGCCCACCTCATACCACTAAGTATTTTGCTGAACACGAGCAGTTGTGTGTGCGGCCAGTGTTTGGGTGATTTTTGTGTCATGTGTGTGTGTGTGTGTGTGTCTGTGTGTGTGTCTGTGTGTGTGTGTCTGTATTTCTGTCTCCATTCCTGAGCAGCAAATCTTTTTTCCTCTTTTAGCATGTTACTCCCAACTGTGGATGAAGCCCAGCACTCCTGAAAACACAATCCAAGTATGGTTGAAGGAAATTTTCTTGGTGATGAGTGAGAGGTTGGTGACTGAAACCAGCTCATTTCCCATTGACCACTGAGGTCACATCTCGCAGGTGAGAAGCAAAGTGAGAATTTGAACCAGGCACATTCTCCTTAGAGACAATGGGCCAAAGACAGGTCCGATGGAATCGAATGTCTTTTCATGTTGACATCCATCCCGTCAAGCCCTCGTTAAGCCATTGAAGGGTCACATTGGGCCTGGGGGAGGCGGTGCACCCTGTGAAATTACACGTCCGAAGATTTGGATTTGATTTCCAGCCCTCTGCCAGTCAGTCTGCCAGGCACTTTCATGTGACAAGCCTTAGGCGAGTCCCTTTCTGTCTCTGATTCCCGATTCCTTCACAGGGATTTATGTGGGCCTTAACGCCCACTGGGAAAAGATCCCTCTGCCAGCTCAGTGCCTGCTTTCTTGCTTTGACTTGTCAATCTGGACTTGAATATACCTTTGGTTTTGGATTGACACTATTACCTCTCCTAGAAATTAACACACAAAACTGACAGCTGATTGACAAGATGAGAAGCAGTTTTCCAAAATTCAAATTGAACTTAATCCTTTCTTACTAAAAGAATGCTCAAATCAAGGGGACACAGCTCACTCGTTTTGACTTCATGAGCTATGGCAGGTAGAGACAACTTTTTGAAAATACACAGCTAAAACTGTCCGTGCTTTGAATGCTAGACATGTTTTTCAGAATACACAGCTAAAACGGTCCCCGCTTTAAGTGCTAAACCACTTAAAGCGGGGACCGTTTTAGCTGTGTATTCTGAAAAATTTGTGTGCTCTTCAAAGAGAAAGCTACTTTTGCTTTGTCTTTCGGTTCGAGGGGAAATGGGAGTCCTCTTCAGTCAGCAGCGACGACACCTGAGTCTTTGAAGTCCTCTTGTCTGCCTCTGAGGGTGAAAAGAGAGTGGTCCCTGTCATCATGAGCCATGTCTGAAAGAATTATTCACATTCCCTACGAGAATAGACGGGTGAAATAACAAAAGGTGTGTCTTCCTTTGGAGCATGGACAGGTTCAAAGCCCACCTCATACCACTAAGTATTTTGCTGAACACGAGCAGTTGTGTGTGCGGCCAGTGTTTGGGTGATTTTTGTGTCGTGTGTGTGTGTGTGTGTGTGTGTGTGTGTGTGTCTCTGTGTGTGTGTGTCTGTATTTCTGTCTCCATTCCTGAGCAGCAAATCTTTTTTCCTCTTTTAGCATGTTACTCCCAACTGTGGATGAAGCCCAGCACTCCTGAAAACACAATCCAAGTATGGTTGAAGGAAATTTTCTTGGTGATGAGTGAGAGGTTGGTGACTGAAACCAGCTCATTTCCCATTGACCACTGAGGTCACATCTCGCAGGTGAGAAGCAAAGTCAGAATTTGAACCAGGCACATTCTCCTTAGAGACAATGGGCCAAAGACAGGTCCGATGGAATCGAATGTCTTTTCATGTTGACATCCATCCCGTCAAGCCCTCGTTAAGCCATTGAAGGGTCACATTGGGCCTGGGGGAGGCGGTGCACACTGTGAAATTACACGTCCGAAGATTTGGATTTGATTTCCAGCCCTCTGCCAGTCAGTCTGCCAGGCACTTTCATGTGACAAGCCTTAGGCGAGTCCCTTTCTGTCTCTGATTCCCGATTCCTTCACAGGGATTTATGTGGGCCTTAACGCCCACTGGGAAAAGATCCCTCTGCCAGCTCAGTGCCTGCTTTCTTGCTTTGACTTGTCAATCTGGACTTGAATACACCTTTGGTTTTGGATTGACACTATTACCTCTCCTAGAAATTAACACACAAAACTGACAGCTGATTGACAAGATGAGAAGCAGTTTTCCAAAATTCAAATTGAACTTAATCCTTTCTTACTAAAAGAATGCTCAAATCAAGGGGACACAGCTCACTCGTTTTGACTTCATGAGCTATGGCAGGTAGAGACAACTTTTTGAAAATACACAGCTAAAACTGTCCGTGCTTTGAATGCTAGACATGTTTTTCAGAATACACAGCTAAAACGGTCCCCGCTTTAAGGGCTAAACCACTTAAACCGGGGACCGTTTTAGCTGTGTATTCTGAAAAATTTGTGTGCTCTTCAAAGAGAAAGCTACTTTTGCTTTGTCTTTCGGTTCGAGGGGAAATGGGAGTCCTCTTCAGTCAGCAGCGACGACACCTGAGTCTTTGAAGTCCTCTTGTCTGCCTCTGAAGGCGAAAAGTGAGTGGTCCCTGTCATCATGAGCCATGTCTGAAAGAATTATTCACATTCCCTACGAGAATAGACGGGTGAAATAGCAAAAGGTGTGTCTTCCTTTGGAGCATGGCCAGGTTCAAAGCCCACCTCATACCACTAAGTATTTTGCTGAACACGAGCAGTTGTGTGTGCGGCCAGTGTTTGGGTGATTTTTGTGTCATGTGTGTGTGTGTGTGTGTGTGTGTGTGTGTGTGTCTGTGTGTGTGTGTCTGTATTTCTGTCTCCATTCCTGAGCAGCAAATCTTTTTTCCTCTTTTAGCATGTTACTCACAGCTGTGGATGAAGGCAAGCACTCCTGAAAACACAATCCATGTATGGTTGAAGGAAATTTTCTTGGTGATGTGTGAGAGGTTGGTGACTGAAACCAGCTCATTTCCCATTGACCACTGAGGTCACATCTCTCAGGTGAGAAGCAAAGTGAGAATTTGAACCAGGCACACTCTCCTTAGAGACAATGGGCCAAAGACAGGTCCGATGGAATCGAATGTCTTTTCATGTTGACCTCCATCCCGTCAAGCCCTCGTTAAGCCATTGAAGGGTCACATTGGGCCTGGGGGAGGCGGTGCACCCTGTGAAATTACACGTCCGAAGATTTGGATTTGATTTCCAGCCCTCTGCCAGTCAGTCTGCCAGGCACTTTCATGTGACAAGCCTTAGGCGAGTCCCTTTCTGTCTCTGATTCCCGATTCCTTCACAGGGATTTATGTGGGCCTTAACGCCCACTGGGAAAAGATCCCTCTGCCAGCTCAGTGCCTGCTTTCTTGGTTTGACTTGTCAATTTGGACTTGAATACACCTTTGGTTTTAGATTGACTCTATTACCTCTCCTAGAAATTAACACACAAAACTGACAGCTGATTGACAAGATGAGAAGCAGTTTTCCAAAATTCAAATTGAACTTAATCCTTTCTTACTAAAAGAATGCTCAAATCAAGGGGACACAGCTCACTCGTTTTGACTTCATGAGCTATGGCAGGTAGAGACAACTTTTTGAAAATACACAGCTAAAACTGTCCGTGCTTTGAATGCTAGACATGTTTTTCAGAATACACAGCTAAAACGGTCCCCGCTTTAAGTGCTAAACCACTTAAAGCGGGGAACGTTTTAGCTGTGTATTCTGAAAAAGTTGTGTGCTCTTCAAAGAGAAAGCTACTTTTGCTGTGTCTTTCGGTTAGAGGGGAAATGGGAGTCCTCTTCAGTCAGCAGCGACGACACCTGAGTCTTTGAAGTCCTCTTTTCTGCCTTTGAGGGTGAAAAGAGAGTGGTCCCTGTCATCATGAGCCATGTCTGAAAGAATTATTCACATTCCCTACGAGAATAGACGGGTGAAATAGCAAAAGGTGTGTCTTCCTTTGGAGCATGGCCAGGTTCAAAGCCCACCTCATACCACTAAGTATTTTGCTGAACACGAGCAGTTGTGTGTGCGGCCAGTGTTTGGGTGATTTTTGTGTCATGTGTGTGTGTGTGTGTGTGTGTGTGTGTGTGTGTGTCTGTGTGTGTGTGTCTGTATTTCTGTCTCCATTCCTGAGCAGCAAATATTTTTTCCTCTTTTAGCATGTTACTCCCAACTGTGGATGAAGCACAGCACTCCTGAAAACACAATCCATGTATGGTTGAAGGAAATTTTCTTGGTGATGAGTGAGAGGTTGGTGACTGAAACCAGCTCATTTCCCATTGACCACTGAGGTCACATCTCTCAGGTGAGAAGCCAAGTGAGAATTTGAACCAGGCACATTCTCCTTAGAGACAATGGGCCAAAGACAGGTCCGATGGAATCGAATGTCTTTTCATGTTGACATCCATCCCGTCAAGCCCTCGTTAAGCCATTGAAGTGTCACATTGGGCCTGGGGGAGGCGGTGCACCCTGTGAAATTACACGTCCGAAGATTTGGATTTGATTTCCAGCCCTCTGCCAGTCAGTCTGCCAGGCACTTTCATGTGACAAGCCTTAGGCGAGTCCCTTTCTGTCTCTGATTCCCGATTCCTTCACAGGGATTTATGTGGGCCTTAACGCCCACTGGGAAAAGATCCCTCTGCCAGCTCAGTGCCTGCTTTCTTGGTTTGACTTGTCAATCTGGACTTGAATACACCTTTGGTTTTGGATTGACTCTATTACCTCTCCTAGAAATTAACACACAAAACTGACAGCTGCTTGACAAGATGAGAAGCAGTTTTCCAAAATTCAAATTGAACTTAATCCTTTCTTCCTAAAAGAATGCTCAAATCAAGGGGACACAGCTCACTCGTTTTGACTTCATGAGCTATGGCAGGTAGAGACAACTTTTTGAAAATACACAGCTAAAACTGTCCGTGCTTTGAATGCTAGACATGTTTTTCAGAATACACAGCTAAAACGGTCCCCGCTTTAAGTGCTAAACCACTTAAAGCGGGGACCGTTTTAGCTGTGTATTTTGAAAAAGTTGTGTGCTCTTCAAAGAGAAAGCTACTTTTGCTGTGTCTTTGGGTTCGAGGGGAAATGGGAGTCCTCTTCAGTCAGCAGGGACGACACCTGAGTCCTTTGCAGTCCTCTTGTCTGCCTCTGAGTGTGAAATGAGAGTGGTCCCTGTCATCATGAGCCATGTCTGAAAGAATTATTCACATTCCCTACGAGAATAGACGGATGAAATAGCAAAAGGTGTGTCTTCCTTTGGAGCATGGACGGGTTCAAAGCCCACCTCGTACCACTAAGTATTTTGCTGAACACCAGCAGTTTTGTGTGCGGCCTGTGTTTGGGTGATTTTTGTGTCGTGTGTGTGTGTGTGTGTGTGTGTGTGTGTGTGTGTCTGTGTGTGTGTGTCTGTATTTCTGTCTCCATTCCTGAGCAGCAAATCTTTTTTCCTCCTTTAGCATGTTACTCACAACTGTGGATGAAGCCCAGCACTCCTGAAAACACAATCCATGTATGGTTGAAGGAAATTTTCTTGGTGATGAGTGAGAGTTTGGTGACTGAAACCAGCTCATTTCCCATTGACCACTGAGGTCACATCTCTCAGGTGAGAAGCAAAGTGAGAATTTGAACCAGGCACATTCTCCTTACAGACAATGGGCCAAAGACAGGTCCGATGGAATCGAATGTCTTTTCACGTTGACATCCATCCCGTCAAGCCCTCGTTAAGCCATTGAAGTGTCACATTGGGCCTGGGGGAGGCGGTGCACCCTGTGAAATTACACGTGCGAAGATTTGGATTTGATTTCCAGCCCTCTGCCAGTCAGTCTGCCAGGCACTTTCATGTGACAAGCCTTAGGCGAGTCCCTTTCTGTCTCTGATTCCCGATTCCTTCACAGGGATTTATGTGGGCCTTAACGCCCACTGGGAATAGATCCCTCTGCCAGCTCAGTGCCTGCTTTCTTGGTTTGACTTGTCAATCTGGACTTGAATACACCTTTGGTTTTGGATTGACTCTATTACCTCTCCTAGAAATTAACAAACAAAACTGACAGCTGATTGACAAGATGAGAAGCAGTTTTTCAAAATTCAAATTGAACTTAATCCTTTCTTACTAAAAGAATGCTCAAATCAAGGGGACACAGCTCACTCGTTTTGACTTCATGAGCTATGGCAGGTAGAGACAACTTTTTGAAAATACACAGCTAAAACTGTCCGTGCTTTGAATGCTAGACATGTTTTTCAGTTTTAAGTGCTTTAGCACTTAAAGCGGGGCCGTTTTAGCTGTGTATTTTGAAAAAGTTGTGTGCCCTTCAAAGAGAAAGCTACTTTTGCTGTGTCTTTGGGTTCGAGGGGAAATGGGAGTCCTCTTCAGTCAGCAGGGACGACACCTGAGTCCTTTGAAGTCCTCTTGTCTGCCTCTGAGGGTGAAATGAGAGTGGTCCCTGTCATCATGAGCCATGTCTGAAAGAATTATTCACATTCCCTACGAGAATAGACAGGTGAAATAGCAAAAGGTGTGTCTTCCTTTGGATCATGGACGGGTTCAATGCCGACCTCATACCACTAAGTATTTTGCTGAACACGAGCAGTTTTGCGTGCGGCCTGTGTTTGGGTGATTTTTGTGTCGTGTGTGTGTGTGTGTGTGTGTGTGTGTGTCTGTGTGTGTGTGTCTGTATTTCTGTCTCCATTCCTGAGCAGCAAATCTTTTTTCCTCTTTTAGCATGTTACTCACAACTGTGGATGAAGCCCAGCACTCCTGAAAACACAATCCATGTATGGTTGAAGGAAATTTTCTTGGTGATGAGTG
The DNA here is from genome assembly GCF_048565385.1 of Saimiri boliviensis. Lineage (NCBI taxonomy): Eukaryota > Metazoa > Chordata > Mammalia > Primates > Cebidae > Saimiri > Saimiri boliviensis. Next base: position 156,412,682 of record NC_133453.1, read on the forward strand.
AGAGGTTGGTGACTGAAACCAGCTCATTTCCCATTGACCACTGAGGTCACATCTGTCAGGTGAGAAGCAAAGTGAGAATTTGAACCAGGCACATTCTCCTTAGAGACAATGGGCCAAAGACATGTCCGATGGAGTCGAATGTCTTTTCATGTTGACATCCATCCCGTCAAGCCCTCGTTAAGCCATTGAAGTGTCACATTGGGCCTGGGGGAGGCGGTGCACCCTGTGAAATTACACGTCCGAAGATTTGGATTTGATTTCCAGCCCTCTGCCAGTCAGTCTGCCAGGCAATTTCATGTGACAAGCCTTTGGCGAGTCCCTTTCTGTCTCTGATTCCCGATTCCTTCCCAGGGATTTATGTGGGCCTTAACGCCCACTGGGAAAAGATCCCTCTGCCAGCTCAGTGCCTGCTTTCTTGGTTTGACTTGTCAATCTGGACTTGAATACACCTTTGGTTTTGGATTGACTCTATTACCTCTCCTAGAAATTAACACACAAAACTGACAGCTGATTGACAAGATGAGAAGCAGTTTTCCAAAATTCAAATTGATCTTAATCCTTTCTTCCAAACAGAATGCTCAAATCAAGGGGACACAGCTCACTCGTTTTGACTTCATGAGCTATGGCAGGTAGAGACAACTTTTTGAAAATACACAGCTAAAACTGTCCGTGCTTTGAATGCTAGACATGTTTTTCAGAATACACAGCTAAAACGGTCCCCGCTTTAAGTGCTTTATTAGCTCTGTATTTTGAAAAAGTTGTGTGCTCTTCAAAGAGACAGGTACTTTTGCTGTGTCTTTGGGTTCGAGGGGAAATGGGAGTCCTCTTCAGTCAGCAGGGACGACACCTGAGTCCTTTTCAGTCCTCTTGTCTGCCTCTGAGGGTGAAATGATAGTGGTCCCTGTCATCATGAGCCCTGTCTGAAAGAATTATTCACATTCCCTACGAGAATAGACGGGTGAAATAGCAAAAGGTGTGTCTTCCTTTGGAGCATGGACGGGCTCAAAGCCCACCTCATACCACTAAGTATTTTGCTGAACACGAGCAGTTGTGTGTGCGGCCTGTGTTTGGGTGAGTTTTGTGTCGTGTGTGTGTGTGTGTCTGTGTGTGTGTGTCTGTGTGTGTCTCTGTGTGTGTGTCTGTATTTCTGTCTCCATTCCTGAGCAGCAAACCTTATTTCCTCTTTTAGCAGGTTACTCACAACTGTGGATGAAGCCCAGCACTCCTGAAAACACAATCCATGTATGGTTGAAGGAAATTTTCTTGGTGATGAGTGAGAGGTTGGTGACTGAAACCAGCTCATTTCCCATTGACCACTGAGGTCACATCTCTCAGGTGAGAAGCAAAGTGAGAATTTGAACCAGGCACATTCTCCTTAGAGACAATGGGCCAAAGACAGGTCCGATGGAATCGAATGTCTTTTCATGTTGACATCCATCCCGTCAAGCCCTCGTTAAGCCATTGAAGGGTCACATTGGGCCTGGGGGAGGCGGTGCACCCTGTGAAATTACACGTCCGAAGATTTGGATTTGATTTCCAGCCCTCAGCCAGTCAGTCTGCCAGGCACTTTCATGTGACAAGCCTTAGTCGAGTCCCTTTCTGTCTCTGATTCCCGATTCCTTCACAGGGATTTATGTGGGCCTTAACGCCCACTGGGAAAAGATCCCTCTGCCAGCTCAGTGCCTGCTTTCTTGGTTTGACTTGTCAATCTGGACTTGAATACACCTTTGGTTTTGGATTGACTCTATTACCTATCCTAGAAATTAACACACAAAACTGACAGCTGATTGACAAGATGAGAAGCAGTTTTCCAAAATTCAAATTGAACTTAATCCTTTCTTCCTAAAGAATGCTCAAATCAAGGGGACACAGCTCACTCGTTTTGACTTCATGAGCTATGGAAGGTAGAGACAACTTTTTGAAAATACACAGCTAAAACTGTCCGTGCTTTGAATGCTAGACATGTTTTTCAGAATACACAGCTAAAGCGGGAACCGTTTTAGCTGTGTATTTTGAAAAAGTTGTGTGCTCTTCAAAGAGAAAGCTACTTTTGCTGTGTCTTTGGGTTCGTGGGGAAATGGGAGTCCTCTTCAGTCAGCAGGGACGACACCTGAGTCCTTTGCAGTCCTCTTGTCTGATTCTTAGGGTGAAATGAGAGTGGTCCCTGTCATCATGAGCCATGTCTGAAAGAATTATTCACATTCCGTACGAGAATAGACGGGTGAAATAGCAAAAGGTGTGTGTTCCTTTGGAGCATGGACGGGTTCAAAGCCCACCTCATACCACTAAGTATTTTGCTGAACACAAGCAGTTGTGTGTGTGGCCTGTGTTTGGGTGATTTTTGTGTCGTGTGTGTGTGTGTGTGTGTGTGTGTGTGTGTGTGTGTGTGTCTGTGTATGTGTGTCTGTATTTCTGTCTCCATTCCTGAGCAGCAAATCTTTTTTCCTCTTTTAGCATGTTACTCACAGCTGTGGATGAAGCCCAGCACTCCTGAAAACACAATCCATGTATGGTTGAAGGAAATTTTCTTGGTGATGAGTGAGAGGTTGGTGACTGAAACCAGCTCATTTCCCATTGACCACTGAGGTCACATCTCTCAGGTGAGAAGCAAAGTGAGAATTTGAACCAGGCACATTCTCCTTAGAGACAATGGGCCAAAGACAGGTCCGATGGAATCGAATGTCTTTTCATGTTGACATCCATCCCGTCAAGCCCTCGTTAAGCCATTGAAGTGTCACATTGGGCCTGGGGGAGGCGGTGCACCCTGTGAAATTACACATCCGAAGATTTGGATTTGATTTCCAGCCCTCTGACAGTCAGTCTGCCAGGCACTTTCATGTGACAAGCCTTAGGCGAGTCCCTTTCTGTCTCTGATTCCCGATTCCTTCACAGGGATTTATGTGGGCCTTAACGCCCACTGGGAAAAGATCCCTCTGCCAGCTCAGTGCCTGCTTTCTTGGTTTGACTTGTCAATCTGGACTTGAATACACCTTTGGTTTTGGATTGACTCTATTACCTCTCCTAGAAATTAACACACAAAACTGACAGCTGATTGACAAGATGACAAGCAGTTTTCCAAAATTCAAATTGAACTTAATCCTTTCTTACTAAAAGAATGCTCAAATCAAGGGGACACAGCTCACTCGTTTTGACTTCATGAGCTATGGCAGGTAGAGACAACTTTTTGAAAATACACAGCTAAAACGGTCCGTGCTTTGAATGCTAGACATGTTTTTCAGAATACACAGCTAAAACGGGGACCGTTTTAGCTGTGTATTTTGAAACAGTTGTGTGCTCTTCAAAGAGAAAGCTACTTTTGCTGTGTCTTTGGGTTCGAGAGGAAATGGGAGTCCTATACAGTCAGCAGGGACTACACCTGAGTCCTTTGCAGTCCCCCTGTCTGCCTCTGAGGGTGAAATGAGAGTGGTCCCTGTCATCATGAGCCATGTCTGAAAGAATTATTCACATTCCCTACGAGAATAGACGGGTGAAATACCAAAAGGTGTGTCTTCCCTTGGAGCATGGACGGGTTCAAAGCCCACCTCATACCACTAAGTATTTTGCTGAACACGAGCAGTTGTGTGTGCGGCCTGTGTTTGGGTGATTTTTGTGTCATGTGTGTGTGTGTGAGTGTGTGTGTGTGTGTGTGTGTGTCTGTGTGTGTGTGTCTGTATTTTTGTCTCCATTCCTGAGCAGAAAATCTTTTTTCCTCTTTTAGCATGTTACTCACAACTGTGGATGAAGCCCAGCACTCCTGAAAACACAATCCATGTATGGTTGAAGGAAATTTTCTTGGTGATGAGTAAGAGGTTGTTGACTGAAACCAGCTCATTTCCCATTGACCTCTGAGGTCACATCTCTCAGGTGAGAAGCAAAGTGAGAATTTGAACCAGGCACATTCTCCTTAGAGACAATGGGCCAAAGACTGGTCCGATGAAATCGAATGTCTTTTCATGTTGACATCCATCCCGTCAAGCCCTTGTTAAGCCATTGAAGTGTCACATTGGGCCTGGGGGAGGCATTGCACCCTGTGAAATTACACGTCCTAAGATTTGGATTTGATTTCCAGCCCTCTGACAGTCAGTCTGCCAGGCACTTTCATGTGACAAGCCTTAGGCGAGTCCCTTTCTGTCTCTGATTCCCGATTCCTTCACAGGGATTTATGTGGGCCTTAACGCCCACTGGGAAAAGATCCCTCTGCCAGCTCAGTGCCTGCTTTCTTGGTTTGACTTGTCAATCTGGACTTGAATACACCTTTGGTTTTGGATTGACTCTATTACCTCTCCTAGAAATTAACACACAAAACTGACAGCTGATTGACAAGATGAGAAGCAGTTTTCCAAAATTCAAATTGAACTTAATCCTTTCTTACTAAAAGAATGCTCAAATCAAGGGGACACAGCTCACTCGTTTTGACTTCATGACCTATGGCAGGTAGAGACAACTTTTTGAAAATACACAGCTAAAACTGTCCGTGCTTTGAATGCTAGACATGTTTTTCAGAATACACAGCTAAAACGGTCCCCGCTTTAAGTGCTAAAGCAGTTAAAGCGGGGACCGTTTTAGCTGTGTATTTTGAAAAAGTTGTGTGCTCTTCAAAGAGAAAGCTACTTTTGCTGTGTCTTTGGGTTCGAGGGGAAATGGGAGTCCTCTTCAGTCAGCAGGGACGACACCTGAGTCCTTTGCAGTCCTCCTGTCTGCCTCTGAGGGTGAAATGAGAGAGGTCCCTGTCATCATGAGCCATGTCTTAAAGAATTATTCACATTCCCTACGAGAATAGACGGGTGAAATAGCAAAAGGTGTGTCTTCTTTTGGAGCATGGAAGGGTTCAAAGCCACCTCATAACACTAAGTATTTTGCTGAACACGAGCAGTTGTGTGTGCGGCCTGTGTTTGGGTGATTTTTGTGTCGTGTGTGTGTGTGTGTGTGTGTGTGTGTGTCTGTGTATGTGTGTCTGTATTTCTGTCTCCATTCCTGAGCAGCAAATCTTTTTTCCTCTTTTAGCATGTTACTCACAACTGTGGATGAAGCCCAGCACTCCTGAAAACACAATCCATGTATGGTTGAAGGAAATTTTCTTGGTGATGAGTGAGAGGTTGGTCACTGAAACCAGCTCATTTCCCATTGACCACTGAGGTCACATCTCTCAGGTGAGAAGCAAAGTGAGAATTTGAACCAGGCACATTCTCCTTAGAGACAATGGGCCAAAGACTGGTCCGATGGAATCGAATGTCTTTTCATGTTGACATCCATCCCGTCAAGCCCTCGTTAAGCCATTGAAGTGTCACATTGGGCCTGGGGGAGGCGGTGCACCCTGTGAAATTACACATCCGAAGATTTGGATTTGATTTCCAGCCCTCTGCCAGTCAGTCTGCCAGGCACTTTCATGTGACAAGCCTTAGGCGAGTCCCTTTCTGTCTCTGATTCCCGATTCCTTCACAGGGATTTATGTGGGCCTTAACGCCCACTGGGAAAAGATTCCTCTGCCAGCTCAGTGCCTGCTTTCTTGGTTTGACTTGTCAATCTGGACTTGAATACACCTTTGGTTTTGGATTGACTCTATTTCCTCTACTAGAAATTAACACACAAAACTGACAGCTGATTGACAAGATGACAAGCAGTTTTCCAAAATTCAAATTGAACTTAATCCTTTCTTACTAAAAGAATGCTCAAATCAAGGGGACACAGCTCACTCGTTTTGACTTCATGAGCTATGGCAGGTAGAGACAACTTTTTGAAAATACACAGCTAAAACGGTCCGTGCTTTGAATGCTAGACATGTTTTTCAGAATACACAGCTAAAGCGGGGATGGTTTTAGCTGTGTATTTTGAAAAAGTTCTGTGCTCTTCAAAGAGAAAGCTACTTTTGCTGTGTCTTTGGGTTCGAGGGGAAATGGGAGTCCTATACAGTCAGCAGGGACTACACCTGAGTCCTTTGCAGTCCTCCTGTCTGCCTCTGAGGGTGAAATGAGAGTGGTCCCTGTCATCATGAGCCATGTCTGAAAGAATTATTCACATTCCCTACGAGAATAGACCGGTGAAATACCAAAAGGTGTGTCTTCCCTTGGAGCATGGACGGGTTCAAAGCCCACCTCATACCACTAAGTATTTTGCTGAACACTAGCAGTTGTGTGTGCGTCCTCTGTTTGGGTAATTTTTGTGTCATGTGTGTGTGTGTGTGTGTGTCTGTGTGTCTGTGTGTGTGTCTGTGTGTGTGTGTCTGTATTTCTGTCTCCATTCCTGAGCAGCAAATCTTTTTTCCTCTTTTAGCATGTTACTCACAACTGTGGATGAAGCCCAGCACTCCTGAAAACACAATCCATGTATGGTTGAAGGAAATTTTCTTGGTGATGAGTGAGAGGTTGGTGACTGAAACCAGCTCATTTCCCATTGACCACTGAGGTCACATCTCTCAGGTGAGAAGCAAAGTGAGAATTTGAACCAGGCACATTCTCCTTAGAGACAATGGGCCAAAGACAGGTTCGATGGAATCGAATGTCTTTTCATGTTGACATCCATCCCGTCAAGCCCTCGTTAAGCCATTGAAGTGTCACATTGGGCCTGGGGGAGGCGGTGCACCCTGTGAAATTACACGTCCGAAGATTTGGATTTGATTTCCAGCCCTCTGCCAGTCAGTCTGCCAGGCACTTTCATGTGACAAGCCTTAGGCGAGTCCCTTTCTGTCTCTGATTCCCGATTCCTTCACAGGGATTTATGTGGGCCTTAACGCCCACTGGGAAAAGATCCCTCTGCCAGCTCAGTGCCTGCTTTCTTGGTTTGACTTGTCAATCTGGACTTGAATACAACTTTGGTTTTGGATTGACTCTATTACCTCTCCTAGAAATTAACACACAAAACTGACAGCTGATTGACAAGATGAGAAGCAGATTTCCAAAATTCAAATGGAACTTAATCCTTTCTTACTAAAAGAATGCTCAAATCAAGGGGACACAACTCACTCGTTTTGACTTCATGAGCTATGGCAGGTAGAGACAACTTTTTGAAAATACACAGCTAAAACTGTCCGTGCTTTGAATGCTAGACATGTTTTTCAGTTTTAAGTGCTTTAGCACTTAAAGCGGGACCGTTTTAGCTGTGTATTTTGAAAAAGTTGTGTGCTCTTCAAAGAGAAAGCTACTTTTGCTGTGTCTTTGGGTTCGAGGGGAAATGGGAGTCCTCTTCAGTCAGCAGGGACGACACCTGAGTCCTTTGCAGTCCTCTTTTCTGCCTCTGAGGGTGAAATGAGTGTGGTCCCTGTCATCATGAGCCATGTCTGAAAAAATTATTCACATTCCCTACGAGAATAGACGGGTGAAATAGCAAAAGGTGTGTCTTCCTTTGGAGCATGGACGGGTTCAAGCCCACCTCATACCACTAAGTATTTTGCTGAACACGAGCAGTTGTGTGTGCGGCCTGTGTTTGGGTGATTTTTGTGTCATGTGTGTGTGTGTGTGTGTGTGTGTGTGTGTCTGTGTGTCTGTGTGTGTGTGTCTGTATTTCTGTCTCCATGCCTGAGCAGCAAATCTTTTTTCCTCTTTTAGCATGTTACTCACAACTGTGGATGAAGCCCAGCACTCCTGAAACCACAATCCATGTATGGTTGAAGGAAATTTTCTTGGTGATGAGTGAGAGGTTGGTGACTGAAACCAGCTCATTTCCCATTGACCACTGAGGTCACATCTCTCAGGTGAGAAGCAAAGTGAGAATTTGAACCAGGCACATTCTCCTTAGAGACAATGGGCCAAAGACAGGTGCGATGGAATCGAATGTCTTTTCATGTTGACATCCATCCCGTCAAGCCCTCGTTAAAGCATTGAAGTGTCACATTGGGCCTGGGGGAGGCGGTGCACACTGTGAAATTACACGTCCGAAGATTTGGATTTGATTTCCAGCCCTCTGCCAGTCAGTCTGCCAGGCACTTTCATGTGACAAGCCTTAGGCGAGTCCCTTTCTGTCTCTGATTCCCGATTCCTTCACAGGGATTTATGTGGGCCTTAACGCCCACTGGGAAAAGATCCCTCTGCCAGCTCAGTGCCTGCTTTCTTGCTTTGACTTGTCAATCTGGACTTGAATACACCTTTCGTTTTGGATTGACTCTATTACCTCTCCTAGAAATTAACACACAAAACTGACAGCCGATTGACAAGATGAGAAGCAGTTTTCCAAAATTCAAATTGAACTTAATCCTTTCTTACTAAAAGAATGCTCAAATCAAGGGGACACAGCTCACTCGTTTTGACGTCATGAGCTATGGCAGGTAGAGACAACTTTTTGAAAATACACAGCTAAAACTGTCCGTGCTTTGAATGCTAGACATGTTTTTCAGAATACACAGCTAAAACGGTCCCCGCTTTAAGTGCTAAACCACTTAAAGCGGGGACCGTTTTAGCTGTGTATTTTGAAAAAGTTGTGTGCTCTTCAAAGAGAAAGCTACTTTTGCTGTGTCTTTGGGTTCGAGGGGAAATGGGAGTCCTCTTCAGTCAGCAGGGACGACACCTGAGTCCTTTGCAGTCCTCTTGTCTGCATCTGAGGGTGAAATGAGAGTGGTCCCTGTCATCATGAGCCATGTCTGAAAGAATTATTCACATTCCCTACGAGAATAGACGGATGAAATAGCAAAAGGTGTGTCTTCCTTTGGAGCATGGACAGATTCAAAGCCCACCTCATACCACTAAGTATTTTGCTGAACACCAGCAGTTTTGTGTGCGGCCTGTGTTTGGGTGATTTTTGTGTCGTGTGTGTGTGTGTGTGTGTGTGTGTGTGTCTGTGTGTGTGTGTCTGTATTTCTGTCTCCATTCCTGAGCAGCAAATCTTTTTTCCTCCTTTAGCATGTTACTCACAACTGTGGATGAAGCACAGCACTCCTGAAAACACAATCCATGTATGGTTGAAGGAAATTTTCTTGGTGATGAGTGAGAGGTTGGTGACTGAAACCAGCTCATTTCCCATTGACCACTGAGGTCACATCTCTCAGGTGAGAAGCAAAGTGAGAATTTGAACCAGGCACATTCTCCTTAGAGACAATGGGCCAAAGACAGGTCCGATGGAATCGAATGTCTTTTCATGTTGACATCCATCCCGTCAAGCCCTCTTTAAGCCATTGAAGTGTCACATTGGGCCTGGGGGAGGCGGTGCACCCTGTGAAATTACACGTCCGAAGATTTGGATTTGATTTCCAGCCCTCTGCCAGTCAGTCTGCCAGGCACTTTCATGTGACAAGCCTTAGGCGAGTCCCTTTCTGTCTCTGATTCCCGATTCCTTCACAGGGATTTATGTGGGCCATAACGCCCTCTGGGAAAAGATCCCTCTGCCAGCTCAGTGCCTGCTTTCTTGGTTTGACTTGTCAATCTGGACTTGAATACACCTTTGGTTTTGGATTGACTCTATTACCTCTCCTAGAATTAACACACAAAACTGACAGCTGATTGACAAGATGAGAAGCAGTTTTCCAAAATTCAAATTGAACTTAATTTTTTCTTAATAAAAGAATGCTCAAATCAAGGGGACACAGCTCACTCGTTTTGACTTCATGAGCTATGGCATGTAGAGACAAGTTTTTGAAAATACACAGCTAAAACTGTCCGTGCTTTGAATGCTAGAAATGTTTTTCAGTTTTAAGTGCTTTAGCACTTAAAGCGGGACCATTTTAGCTGTGTAATTTGAAAAAGTTGTGTGCTCTTCAAAGAGAAAGCTACTTTTGCTGTGTCTTTGGGTTCGAGGGGAAATGGGAGTCCTCTTCAGTCAGCAGGGACGACACCTGAGTCCTTTGCAGTCCTCTTGTCTGCCTCTGAGGGTGAAATGAGAGTGGTCCCTGTCATCATGAGCCATGTCTGAAAGAATTATTCACATTCCCTATGAGAATAGATGGGTGAAATAGCAAAAGGTGTGTCTTCCTTTGGAGCATGGACGTGTTCAAAGCCCACCTCATAACACTAAGTATTTTGCTGAACACGAGCAGTTGTGTGTGCGGCCTGTGTTTGGGTGATTTTTGTGTCATGTGTGTGTGTGTGTGTGTCTGTGTGTGTGTGTCTGTATTTCTGTCTCCATTCCTGAGCAGCAAATCTTTTTTCCTCTTTTAGCATGTTACTCACAACTGTGGATGAAGCCCAGCACTCCTGAAAACACAATCCATGTATGGTTGAAGGAAATTTTCTTGGTGATGAGTGAGAGGTTGGTGACTGAAACCAGCTCATTTCCCATTGACCACTGAGGTCACATCTCTCAGGTGAGAAGCAAAGTGAGAATTTGAACCAGGCACATTCTCCTTAGAGACAATGGGCCAAAGACAGGTCCGATGGAATCGAATGTCTTTTCATGTTGACCTCCATCCCGTCAAGCCCTCGTTAAGCCATTGAAGTGTCACATTGGGCCTGCGGGGGGCGGTGCCCCCTGTGAAATTACACGTCCGAAGATTTGGATTTGATTTCCAGCCCTCTGCCAGTCAGTCTGCCAGGCACTTTCATGTGACAAGCCTTAGGCGAGTCCCTTTCTGTCTCTGATTCCCGATTCCTTCACAGGGATTTATGTGGGCCTTAACGCCCACTGGGAAAAGATCCCTCTGCCAGCTCAGTGCCTGCTTTCTTGGTTTGACTTGTCAATCTGGACTTGAATACACCTTTGGTTTTGGATTGACTCTATTACCTCTCCTAGAAATTAACACACAAAACTGACAGCTGATTGACAAGATGAGAAGCAGTTTTCCAAAATTCAAATTGAACTTAATCCTTTCTTACTAAAAGAATGCTCAAATCAAGGGGACACAGCTCACTCGTTTTGACGTCAAGAGCTATGGCAGGTAGAGACAACTTTTTGAAAATACACAGCTAAAACTGTCCGTGCTTTGAATGCTAGACATGTTTTTCAGAATACACAGCTAAAGCGGGGACCGTTTTAGCTGTGTATTTTGAAAAAGTTGTGTGCTCTTCAAAGAGAAAGCTACTTTTGCTGTGTCTTTGGGTTCGAGGGGAAATGGGAGTCCTCTTCAGTCAGCAGGGACGACACCTGAGTCCTTTGCAGTCCTCTTGTCTGCCTCTGAGGGTGAAATGAGAGTGGTCCCTGTCATCATGAGCCATGTCTGAAAGAATTATTCACATTCCCTACGAGAATAGACGGATGAAATAGCAAAAGGTGTGTCTTCCTTTGGAGCATGGACAGATTCAAAGCCCACCTCATACCACTAAGTATTTTGCTGAACACCAGCAGTTTTGTGTGCGGCCTGTGTTTGGGTGATTTTTGTGTCGTGTGTGTGTGTGTGTGTGTGTGTGTGTGTCTGTGTGTGTGTGTCTGTATTTCTGTCTCCATTCCTGAGCAGCAAATCTTTTTTCCTCCTTTAGCATGTTACTCACAACTGTGGATGAAGCACAGCACTCCTGAAAACACAATCCATGTATGGTTGAAGGAAATTTTCTTGGTGATGAGTGAGAGGTTGGTGACTGAAACCAGCTCATTTCCCATTGACCACTGAGGTCACATCTCTCAGGTGAGAAGCAAAGTGAGAATTTGAACAAGGCACATTCTCCTTAGAGACAATGGGCCAAAGACAGGTCCGATGGAATCGAATGTCTTTTCATGTTGACATCCATCCCGTCAAGCCCTCGTTAAGCCATTGAAGTGTCACATTGGGCCTGGGGGAGGCGGTGCACCCTGTGAAATTACACGTCCGAAGATTTGGATTTGATTTCCAGCCCTCTGCAAGTCAGTCTGCCAGGCACTTTCATGTGACAAGCCTTAGGCGAGTCCCTTTCTGTCTCTGATTCCCGATTCCTTCACAGGGATTTATGTGGGCCATAACGCCCTCTGGGAAAAGATCCCTCTGCCAGCTCAGTGCCTGCTTTCTTGGTTTGACTTGTCAATCTGGACTTGAATACACCTTTGGTTTTGGATTGACTCTATTACCTCTCCTAGAATTAACACACAAAACTGACAGCTGATTGACAAGATGAGAAGCAGTTTTCCAAAATTCAAATTGAACTTAATTTTTTCTTAATAAAAGAATGCTCAAATCAAGGGGACACAGCTCACTCGTTTTGACTTCATGAGCTATGGCATGTAGAGACAAGTTTTTGAAAATACACAGCTAAAACTGTCCGTGCTTTGAATGCTAGAAATGTTTTTCAGTTTTAAGTGCTTTAGCACTTAAAGCGGGACCATTTTAGCTGTGTATTTTGAAAAAGTTGTGTGCTCTTCAAAGAGAAAGCTACTTTTGCTGTGTCTTTGGGTTCGAGGGGAAATGGGAGTCCTCTTCAGTCAGCAGGGACGACACCTGAGTCCTTTGCAGTCCTCTTGTCTGCCTCTGAGGGTGAAATGAGAGTGGTCCCTGTCATCATGAGCCATGTCTGAAAGAATTATTCACATTCCCTATGAGAATAGATGGGTGAAATAGCAAAAGGTGTGTCTTCCTTTGGAGCATGGACGTGTTCAAAGCCCACCTCATAACACTAAGTATTTTGCTGAACACGAGCAGTTGTGTGTGCGGCCTGTGTTTGGGTGATTTTTGTGTCATGTGTGTGTGTGTGTGTGTCTGTGTGTGTGTGTCTGTATTTCTGTCTCCATTCCTGAGCAGCAAATCTTTTTTCCTCTTTTAGCATGTTACTCACAACTGTGGATGAAGCCCAGCACTCCTGAAAACACAATCCATGTATGGTTGAAGGAAATTTTCTTGGTGATGAGTGAGAGGTTGGTGACTGAAACCAGCTCATTTCCCATTGACCACTGAGGTCACATCTCTCAGGTGAGAAGCAAAGTGAGAATTTGAACCAGGCACATTCTCCTTAGAGACAATGGGCCAAAGACAGGTCCGATGGAATCGAATGTCTTTTCATGTTGGCATCCATCCCGTCAAGCCCTCGTTAAGCCATTGAAGTGTCACATTGGGCCTGGGGGAGGCGGTGCACCCTGTGAAATTACACGTCCGAAGCTTTGGATTTGATTTCCAGCCCTCTGCCAGTCAGTCTGCCAGGCACTTTCATGTGACAAGCCTTAGGCGAGTCCCTTTCTGTCTCTGATTCCCGATTCCTTCACAGGGATTTATGTGGGCCTTAACGCCCACTGGGAAAAGATCCCTCTGCCAGCTCAGTGCCTGCTTTCTCGGTTTGACTTGTCAATCTGGACTTGAATACACCTTTGGTTTTGGATTGACTCTATTACCTCTCCTAGAAATTAACACACAAAACTGACAGCTGATTGACAAGATGAGAAGCAGTTTTCCAAAATTCAAATGGAACTTAATCCTTTCTTACTAAAAGAATGCTCAAATCAAGGGGACACAGCTCACTCGTTTTGACTTCATGAGCTATGGCAGGTAGAGACAACTTTTTGAAAATACACAGCTAAAACTGTCCGTGCTTTGAATGCTAGACATGCTTTTCAGTTTTAAGTGCTTTACCACTTAAAGCGGGACCGTTTTAGCTGTGTATTTTGAAAAAGTTGTGTGCTCTTCAAAGAGAAAGCTACTTTTGCTGTGTCTTTGGGTTCGAGGTGAAATTGGAGTCCTCTTCAGTCAGCAGGGACGACACCTGAGTCCTTTGCAGTCCTCTTGTCTGCATCTGAGGGTGAAATGAGAGTGGTCCCTGTCATCATGAGCCATGTCTGAAAGAATTATTCACATTCCCTACGAGAATAGACGTGTGAAATAGGAAAAGGTGTGTCTTCCTTTGGATCATGGACGGGTTCAAAGCCCACCCCATACCACTAAGTATTTTGCTGAACACGAGCAGTTGTGTGTGCGGCCTGTGTTTGGGGGATTTTTGTGTCATGTGTGTGTGTGTGTGTGTGTGTGTGTGTGTGTGTGTCTGTGTGTGTGTGTCTGTATTTCTGTCTCCATTCCTGAGCAGCAAATCTTTTTTCCTCTTTTAGCATGTTACTCACAACTGTGGATGAAGCCCAGCACTCCTGAAAACACAATCCATGTATGGTTGAAGGAAATTTTCTTGGTGATGAGTGAGAGGTTGGTGACTGAAACCAGCTCATTTCCCATTGACCACTGAGGTCACATCTCTCAGGTGAGAAGCAAAGTGAGAATTTGAACCAGGCACATTCTCCTTAGAGACAATGGGCCAAAGACAGGTCCGATGGAATCGAATGTCTTTTCACGTTGACATCCATCCCGTCAAGCCCTCGTTAAGCCATTGAAGTGTCACATTGGGCCTGGGGGAGGCGGTGCACCCTGTGAAATTACACGTGCGAAGATTTGGATTTGATTTCCAGCCCTCTGCCAGTCAGTCTGCCAGGCACTTTCATGTGACAAGCCTTAGGCGAGTCCCTTTCTGTCTCTGATTCCCGATTCCTTCACAGGGATTTATGTGGGCCTTAACGCCCACTGGGAAAAGTTCCCTCTGCCAGCTCAGTGCCTGCTTTCTCGGTTTGACTTGTCAATCTGGACTTGAATACACCTTTGGTTTTGGATTGACTCTATTACCTCTCCTAGAAATTAACACACAAAACTGACAGCTGATTGACAAGATGAGAAGCAGTTTTCCAAAATTCAAATGGAACTTAATCCTTTCTTACTAAAAGAATGCTCAAATCAAGGGGACACAGCTCACTCGTTTTGACTTCATGAGCTATGGCAGGTAGAGACAACTTTTTGAAAATACACAGCTAAAACTGTCCGTGCTTTGAATGCTAGACATGCTTTTCAGTTTTAAGTGCTTTAGCACTTAAAGCGGGACCGTTTTAGCTGTGTATTTTGAAAAAGTTGTGTGCTCTTCAAAGAGAAAGCTACTTTTGCTGTGTCTTTGGGTTCGAGGGGAAATGGGAGTCCTCTTCAGTCAGCAGGGACGACACCTGAGTCCTTTGCAGTCCTCTTGTCTGCCTCTGAGGGTGAAATGAGAGTGGTCCCTGTCATCATGAGCCATGTCTGAAAGAATTATTCACATTCCCTACGAGAATATACGGGTGAAATAGCAAAAGGTGTGTCTTCCTTTGGAGCATGGACGGGTTCAAAGCCCACCTCATACCACTAAGTATTTTGCTGAACACGAGCAGTTGTGTGTGCGGCCTGTGTTTGGGGGATTTTTGTGTCATGTGCGTGTGTGTGTGTTTGTGTGTGTGTGTCTGTGTGTGTGTGTCTGTATTTCTGTCTCCATTCCTGAGCAGCAAATCTTTTTTCCTCTTTTAGCATGTTACTCACAACTGTGGATGAAGCCCAGCACTCCTGAAAACACAATCCATGTATGGTTGAAGGAAATTTTCTTGGTGATGAGTGAGAGTTTGGTGACTGAAACCAGCTCATTTCCCATTGACCACTGAGGTCACATCTCTCAGGTGAGAAGCAAAGTGAGAATTTGAACCAGGCACATTCTCCTTACAGACAATGGGCCAAAGACAGGTCCGATGGAATCGAATGTCTTTTCACGTTGACATCCATCCCGTCAAGCCCTCGTTAAGCCATTGAAGTGTCACATTGGGCCTGGGGGAGGCGGTGCACCCTGTGAAATTACACGTGCGAAGATGTGGATTTGATTTCCAGCCCTCTGCCAGTCAGTCTGCCAGGCACTTTCATGTGACAAGCCTTAGGCGAGTCCCTTTCTGTCTCTGATTCCCGATTCCTTCACAGGGATTTATGTGGGCCTTAACGCCCACTGGGAATAGATCCCTCTGCCAGCTCAGTGCCTGCTTTCTTGGTTTGACTTGTCAATCTGGACTTGAATACACCTTTGGTTTTGGATTGACTCTATTACCTCTCCTAGAAATTAACAAACAAAACTGACAGCTGATTGACAAGATGAGAAGCAGTTTTTCAAAATTCAAATTGAACTTAATCCTTTCTTACTAAAAGAATGCTCAAATCAAGGGGACACAGCTCACTCGTTTTGACTTCATGAGCTATGGCAGGTAGAGACAACTTTTTGAAAATACACAGCTAAAACTGTCCGTGCTTTGAATGCTAGACATGTTTTTCAGTTTTAAGTGCTTTAGCACTTAAAGCGGGGCCGTTTTAGCTGTGTATTTTGAAAAAGTTGTGTGCCCTTCAAAGAGAAAGCTACTTTTGCTGTGTCTTTGGGTTCGAGGGGAAATGGGAGTCCTCTTCAGTCAGCAGGGACGACACCTGAGTCCTTTGAAGTCCTCTTGTCTGCCTCTGAGGGTGAAATGAGAGTGGTCCCTGTCATCATGAGCCATGTCTGAAAGAATTATTCACATTCCCTACGAGAATAGACGGGTGAAATAGCAAAAGGTGTGTCTTCCTTTGGATCATGGACGGGTTCAATGCCGACCTCATACCACTAAGTATTTTGCTGAACACGAGCAGTTTTGCGTGCGGCCTGTGTTTGGGTGATTTTTGTGTCGTGTGTGTGTGTGTGTGTGTGTGTGTGTGTGTGTGTGTGTGTCTGTGTGTGTGTGTCTGTATTTCTGTCTCCATTCCTGAGCAGCAAATCTTTTTTCCTCTTTTAGCATGTTACTCACAACTGTGGATGAAGCCCAGCACTCCTGAAAACACAATCCATGTATGGTTGAAGGAAATTTTCTTGGTGATGAGTGAGAGGTTGGTGACTGAAACCAGCTCATTTCCCATTGACCACTGAGGTCACATCTCTCAGGTGAGAAGCAAAGTGAGAATTTGAACCAGGCACATTCTCCTTAGAGACAATGGGCCAAAGACAGGTCCGATGGAATCGAATGTCTTTTCACGTTGACATCCATCCCGTCAAGCCCTCGTTAAGCCATTGAAGTGTCACATTGGGCCTGGGGGAGGCGGTGCACCCTGTGAAATTACACGTGCGAAGATGTGGATTTGATTTCCAGCCCTCTGCCAGTCAGTCTGCCAGGCACTTTCATGTGACAAGCCTTAGGCGAGTCCCTTTCTGTCTCTGATTCCCGATTCCTTCACAGGGATTTATGTGGGCCTTAACGCCCACTGGGAAAAGATCCCTCTGCCATCTCAGTGCTTGCTTTCTTGGTTTGACTTGTCAATCTGGACTTGAATACACCTTTGGATTTGGATTGACTCTATTACCTCTCCTAGAAATTAACACACAAAACTGACAGCTGATTGACAAGATGAGAAGCAGTTTTCCAAAATTCAAATTGAACTTAATCCTTTCTTCCTAAAAGAATGCTCAAATCAAGGGGACACAGCTCACTCGTTTTGACTTCATGAGCTATGGCAGGTAGAGACAACTTTTTCAAAATACACAGCTAAAACTGTCCGTGCTTTTAATGCAAGACATGTTTTTCAGAATACACAGGTAAAACAATCCCCGCTTTAAGTGCTAAAGCACTTAAAGCGGGGACCGTTTTAGCTGTGTATTTTGAAAAAGTTGTGTGCTCTTCAAAGAGAAAGCTACTTTTGCTGTGTCTTTGGGTTCGAGGGGAAATGGGAGTCCTCTTCAGTCAGCAGGGACGACACCTGAGTCCTTTGCAGTCCTCTTGTCTGCCTCTGAGGGTGAAATGAGAGTGGTCCCTGTCATCATGAGCCATGTCTGAAAGAATTATTCACATTCCCTACGAGAATAGACGGGTGAAATAGCAAAAGGTGTGTCTTCCTTTGGAGCATGGACGGGTTCAAAGCCCACCTCATACCACTAAGTATTTTGCTGAACACGTGCAGTTGTGTGTGCGGCCTGTGTTTGGGGGATTTTTGTGTCATGTGTGTGTGTGTGTGTGTGTGTGTGTGTGTGTGTGTGTGTGTGTCTGTATTTCTGTCTCCATTCCTGAGCAGCAAATCTTTTTTCCTCTTTTAGCATGTTACTCACAACTGTGGATGAAGCCCAGCACTCCTGAAAACACAATCCATGTATGGTTGAAGGAAATTTTCTTGGTGATGAGTGAGAGGTTGGTGACTGAAACCAGCTCATTTCCCATTGACCACTGAGGTCACATCTCTCAGGTGAGAAGCAAAGTGAGAATTTGAACCAGGCACATTCTCCTTAGAGACAATGGGCCAAAGACAGGTCCGATGGAATCGAATGTCTTTTCACGTTGACATCCATCCCGTCAAGCCCTCGTTAAGCCATTGAAGTGTCACATTGGGCCTGGGGGAGGCGGTGCACCCTGTGAAATTACACGTGCGAAGATGTGGATTTGATTTCCAGCCCTCTGCCAGTCAGTCTGCCAGGCACTTTCATGTGACAAGCCTTAGGCGAGTCCCTTTCTGTCTCTGATTCCCGATTCCTTCACAGGGATTTATGTGGGCCTTAACGCCCACTGGGAATAGATCCCTCTGCCAGCTCAGTGCCTGCTTTCTTGGTTTGACTTGTCAATCTGGACTTGAATACACCTTTGGTTTTGGATTGACTCTATTACCTCTCCTAGAAATTAACAAACAAAACTGACAGCTGATTGACAAGATGAGAAGCAGTTTTTCAAAATTCAAATTGAACTTAATCCTTTCTTACTAAAAGAATGCTCAAATCAAGGGGACACAGCTCACTCGTTTTGACTTCATGAGCTATGGCAGGTAGAGACAACTTTTTGAAAATACACAGCTAAAACTGTCCGTGCTTTGAATGCTAGACATGTTTTTCAGTTTTAAGTGCTTTAGCACTTAAAGCGGGGCCGTTTTAGCTGTGTATTTTGAAAAAGTTGTGTGCCCTTCAAAGAGAAAGCTACTTTTGCTGTGTCTTTGGGTTCGAGGGGAAATGGGAGTCCTCTTCAGTCAGCAGGGACGACACCTGAGTCCTTTGAAGTCCTCTTATCTGCCTCTGAGGGTGAAATGAGAGTGGTCCCTGTCATCATGAGCCATGTCTGAAAGAATTATTCACATTCCCTACGAGAATAGACGTGTGAAATAGCAAAAGGTGTGTATTCCTTTGGATCATGGACGGGTTCAATGCCGACCTCATACCACTAAGTATTTTGCTGAACACGAGCAGTTTTGCGTGCGGCCTGTGTTTGGGTGATTTTTGTGTCGTGTGTGTGTGTGTGTGTGTGTGTGTGTGTGTGTGTGTGTGTCTGTGTGTGTGTGTCTGTATTTCTGTCTCCATTCCTGAGCAGCAAATCTTTTTTCCTCTTTTAGCATGTTACTCACAACTGTGGATGAAGCCCAGCACTCCTGAAAACACAATCCATGTATGGTTGAAGGAAATTTTCTTGGTGATGAGTGAGAGGTTGGTGACTGAAACCAGCTCATTTCCCATTGACCACTGAGGTCACATCTCTCTGGTGAGAAGCAAAGTGAGAATTTGAATCAGGCACATTCTCCTTAGAGACAATGGGCCAAAGACAGATCCGATGGAGTCGAATGTCTTTTCTTGTTGACATCCATCCCGTCAAGTCCTCGTTAAGCCATTGAAGTGTCACATTGGGCCTGGGGGAGGCGGTGCACCCTGTGAAATTACACGTCCGAAGATTTGGGTTTGATTTCCAGCCCTCTGCCAGTCAGTCTGCCAGGCACTTTCATGTGACAAGCCTTAGGCGAGTCCCTTTCTGTCTCTGATTCCCGATTCCTTCACAGGGATTTATGTGGGCCTTAACGCCCACTGGGAAAAGATCCCTCTGCCAGCTCAGTGCCTGCTTTCTTGGTTTGACTTGTCAATCTGGACTTGAATACACCTTTGGTTTTGGATTGACTCTATTACCTCTCCTAGAAATTAACACACAAAACTGACAGCTGATTGACAAGATGAGAAGCAGTTTTCCAAAATTCAAATTGAACTTAATCCTTTCTTACTAAAAGAATGCTCAAATCAAGGGGACACAGCTCACTCGTTTTGACGTCATGAGCTATGGCAGGTAGAGACAACTTTTTGAAAATACACAGCTAAAACTGTCCGTGCTTTGAATGCTAGACATGTTTTTCAGAATACACAGCTAAAACGGTCCCCGCTTTAAGTGCTTTAGAACTTAAAGTGGGTACCGTTTTAGCTGTGTATTTTGAAAAAGTTGTGTGCTCTTCAAAGAGAAAGCTACTTTTGCTGTGTCTTTGGGTTCGAGGGGAAATGGGAGTCCTCTTCAGTCAGCAGGGACGACACCTGAGTCCTTTGCAGTCCTCTTGTCTGCCTCTGAGGGTGAAATGAGAGTGGTCCCTGTCATCATGAGCCATGTCTGAAAGAATTATTCACATTCCCTACGAGAATAGACGGGTGAAATAGCAAAAGGTGTGTCTTCCTTTGGAGCATGGACGGGTTCAAAGCCCACCTCATACCACTAAGTATTTTGCTGAACACGAGCAGTTGTGTGTGCGGCCTCTGTTTGGGTGATTTTTGTGTCATGTGTGTGTGTGTGTGTGTGTGTGTGTGTGTGTGTGTGTCTGTGTGTGTGTGTCTGTATTTCTGTCTCCATTCCTGAGCAGCAAATCTTTTTTCCTCTTTTAGCATGTTACTCACAACTGTGGATGAAGCCCAGCACTCCTGAAAACACAATCCATGTATGGTTGAAGGAAATTTTCTTGGTGATGAGTGAGAGGTTGGTGACTGAAACCAGCTCATTTCCCATTGACCACTGAGGTCACATCTCTCAGGTGAGAAGCAAAGTGAGAATTTGAACCAGGCACATTCTCCTTAGAGACAATGGGCCAAAGACAGGTCCGATGGAATCGAATGTCTTTTCACGTTGACATCCATCCCGTCAAGCCCTCGTTAAGCCATTGAAGTGTCACATTGGGCCTGGGGGAGGCGGTGCACCCTGTGAAATTACACGTCCGAAGATTTGGATTTGATTTCCAGCCCTCTGCCAGTCATTCTGCCAGGCACTTTCATGTGACAAGCCTTAGGCGAGTCCCTTTCTGTCTCTGATTCCCGATTCCTTCACAGGGATTTATGTGGGCCTTAACGCCCACTGGGAATAGATCCCTCTGCCAGCTCAGTGCCTGCTTTCTTGGTTTGACTTGTCAATCTGGACTTGAATACACCTTTGGTTTTGGATTGACTCTATTACCTCTCCTAGAAACTAACACACAAAACAGACAGCTGATTGACAAGATGAGAAGCAGTTTTTCAAAATTCAAATTGAACTTAATCCTTTCTTACTAAAAGAATGCTCAAATCAAGGGGACACAGCGCACTCGTTTTGACTTCATGAGCTATGGCAGGTAGAGACAACTTTTTGAAAATACACAGCTAAAACTGTCCGTGCTTTGAATGCTAGACATGTTTTTCAGTTTTAAGTGCTTTAGCACTTAAAGCGGGGCCGTTTTAGCTGTGTATTTTGAAAAAGTTGTGTGCCCTTCAAAGAGAAAGCTACTTTTGCTGTGTCTTTGGGTTCGAGGGGAAATGGGAGTCCTCTTCAGTCAGCAGGGACGACACCTGAGTCCTTTGAAGTCCTCTTATCTGCCTCTGAGGGTGAAATGAGAGTGGTCCCTGTCATCATGAGCCATGTCTGAAAGAATTATTCACATTCCCTACGAGAATAGACGTGTGAAATAGCAAAAGGTGTGTATTCCTTTGGATCATGGACGGGTTCAATGCCGACCTCATACCACTAAGTATTTTGCTGAACACGAGCAGTTTTGCGTGCGGCCTGTGTTTGGGTTATTTTTGTGTCGTGTGTGTGTGTGTGTGTGTGTGTGTGTGTGTGTGTGTGTGTCTGTGTGTGTGTGTCTGTATTTCTGTCTCCATTCCTGAGCAGCAAATCTTTTTTCCTCTTTTAGCATGTTACTCACAACTGTGGATGAAGCCCAGCACTCCTGAAAACACAATCCATGTATGGTTGAAGGAAATTTTCTTGGTGATGAGTGAGAGGTTGGTGACTGAAACCAGCTCATTTCCCATTGACCACTGAGGTCACATCTCTCTGGTGAGAAGCAAAGTGAGAATTTGAATCAGGCACATTCTCCTTAGAGACAATGGGCCAAAGACAGATCCGATGGAGTCGAATGTCTTTTCTTGTTGACATCCATCCCGTCAAGTCCTCGTTAAGCCATTGAAGTGTCACATTGGGCCTGGGGGAGGCGGTGCACCCTGTGAAATTACACGTCCGAAGATTTGGGTTTGATTTCCAGCCCTCTGCCAGTCAGTCTGCCAGGCACTTTCATGTGACAAGCCTTAGGCGAGTCCCTTTCTGTCTCTGATTCCCGATTCCTTCACAGGGATTTATGTGGGCCTTAACGCCCACTGGGAAAAGATCCCTCTGCCAGCTCAGTGCCTGCTTTCTTGGTTTGACTTGTCAATCTGGACTTGAATACACCTTTGGTTTTGGATTGACTCTATTACCTCTCCTAGAAATTAACACACAAAACTGACAGCTGATTGACAAGATGAGAAGCAGTTTTCCAAAATTCAAATTGAACTTAATCCTTTCTTACTAAAAGAATGCTCAAATCAAGGGGACACAGCTCACTCGTTTTGACGTCATGAGCTATGGCAGGTAGAGACAACTTTTTGAAAATACACAGCTAAAACTGTCCGTGCTTTGAATGCTAGACATGTTTTTCAGAATACACAGCTAAAACGGTCCCCGCTTTAAGTGCTTTAGAACTTAAAGTGGGTACCGTTTTAGCTGTGTATTTTGAAAAAGTTGTGTGCTCTTCAAAGAGAAAGCTACTTTTGCTGTGTCTTTGGGTTCGAGGGGAAATGGGAGTCCTCTTCAGTCAGCAGGGACGACACCTGAGTCCTTTGCAGTCCTCTTGTCTGCCTCTGAGGGTGAAATGAGAGTGGTCCCTGTCATCATGAGCCATGTCTGAAAGAATTATTTACATTCCCTACGAGAATAGACGGGTGAAATAGCAAAAGGTGTGTCTTCCTTTGGAGCATGGACGGGTTCAAAGCCCACCTCATACCACTAAGTATTTTGCTGAACACGAGCAGTTGTGTGTGCGGCCTCTGTTTGGGTGATTTTTGTGTCATGTGTGTGTGTGTGTGTGTGTGTGTGTGTGTGTGTGTGTGTCTGTGTGTGTGTGTCTGTATTTCTGTCTCCATTCCTGAGCAGCAAATCTTTTTTCCTCTTTTAGCATGTTACTCACAACTGTGGATGAAGCCCAGCACTCCTGAAAACACAATCCATGTATGGTTGAAGGAAATTTTCTTGGTGATGAGTGAGAGGTTGGTGACTGAAACCAGCTCATTTCCCATTGACCACTGAGGTCACATCTCTCAGGTGAGAAGCAAAGTGAGAATTTGAACCAGGCACATTCTCCTTAGAGACAATGGGCCAAAGACAGGTCCGATGGAATCGAATGTCTTTTCATGATGACATCCATCCCGTCAAGCCCTCGTTAAGCCATTGAAGTGTCACATTGGGCCTGGGGGAGGCGGTGCACCCTGTGAAATTACACGTCCGAAGATTTGGATTTGATTTCCAGCCCTCTGCCAGTCAGTCTGCCAGGCACTTTCATGTGACAAGCCTTAGGCGAGTCCCTTTCTGTCTCTGATTCCCGATTCCTTCACAGGGATTTATGTGGGCCTTAACGCCCACTGGGAAAAGATCCCTCTGCCAGCTCAGTGCCTGCTTTCTTGGTTTGACTTGTCAATCTGGACTTGAATACACCTTTGGTTTTGGATTGACTCTATTACCTCTCCTAGAAATTAACACACAAAACTGACAGCTGATTGACAAGATGAGAAGCATTTTTCCAAAATTCAAATTGAACTTAATCCTTTCTTACTAAAAGAATGCTCAAATCAAGGGGACACAGCTCACTCGTTTTGACTTCATGAGCTATGGCAGGTAGAGATAACTTTTTGAAAATACACAGCTAAAACTGTCCGTGCTTTGAATGCTAGACATGTTTTTCAGTTTTAAGTGCTTTAGCACTTTAAGCGGGACCGTTTTAGCTGTGTGTTTTGAAAAAGTTGTGTGCTCTTCAAAGAGAAAGCAACTTTTGCTGTGTCTTTGTGTTCGAGGGGAAATGGGAGTCCTCTTCAGTCAGCAGGGACAACACCTGAGTCCTTTGCAGTCCTCTTGTCTGCCTCTGAGGGTGAAATGAGAGTGGTCCCTGTCATCATGAGCCATGTCTGAAAGAATTATTCACATTCCCTACGAGAATGGACGGGTGAAATTGCAAAATGTGTGTCTTCCTTTGGAGAATGGACGGGTTCAAAGCCCACCTCATACCACTAAGTATTTTGCTGAACACGAGCAGTTGTGTGTGCGGCCTGTGTTTGGGTGATTTTGTGTCATGTGTGTGTGTGTGTGTGTGTGTGTGTGAGTGTGTGTGTGTCTGTGTGTGTGTGTCTGTATTTCTGTCACCATTCCTGAGCAGCAAATCTTTTTTCCTCTTTTAGCATGTTACTCACAACTGTGGATGAAGCCCAGCACTCCTGAAAACACAATCCATGTATGTTTGAAGGAAATGATCTTGGTGATGAGTGAGAGGTTGGTGACTGAAACCAGCTCATTTCCCATTGACCACTGAGGTCACATCTCTCAGGTGAGAAGCAAAGTGAGAATTTGAACCAGGCACATTCTCCTTAGAGACAATGGGCCAAAGACAGGTCCGATGGAATCGAATGTCTTTTCATGTTGACATCCATCCCGTCAAGCACTCGTTAAGCCATTGAAGTGTCACATTGGGCCTGGGGGAGGCGGTGCACCCTGTGAAATTACACGTCCGAAGATTTGGATTTGATTTCCAGCCCTCTGCCAGTCATTCTGCCAGGCATTTTCATGTGACAAGCCTTAGGCGAGTCCCTTTCTGTCTCTGATTCCCGATTCCTTCACAGGGATTTATGTGGGCCTTAACGCCCACTGGGAAAAGATCCCTCTGCCAGCTCAGTGCCTGCTTTCTTGGTTTGACTTGTCAATCTGGACTTGAATACACCTTTGGTTTTGGATTGACTCTATTACCTCTCCTAGAAACTAACACACAAAACAGACAGCTGATTGACAAGATGAGAAGCAGTTTTCCAAAATTCAAATTGAACTTAATCCTTTCTTACTAAAAGAATGCTCAAATCAAGGGGACACAGCGCACTCGTTTTGCCTTCATGAGCTATGGCAGGTAGAGACAACTTTTTGAAAATACACAGCTAAAACTGTCCGTGCTTTGAATGCTAGACATGTTTTTCAGAATACACAGCAAAAACGGTCCCCGCTTTAAGTGCTAAAGCACTTAAAGCGGGGACCGTTTTAGCTGTGTATTTTGAAAAAGTTGTGTGCTCTTCAAAGAGAAAGCTACTTTTGCTGTGTCTTTGGGTTCGAGGGGAAATGGGAGTCCTCTTCAGTCAGCAGGGACGACACCTGAGTCCTTTGCAGTCCTCTTGTCTGCCTCTGAGGGTGAAATGAGAGTGGTCCCTGTCATCATGAGCCATGTCTGAAAGAATTATTCACATTCCCTACGAGAATAGACGGGTGAAATAGCAAAAGGTGTGTCTTCCTTTGGAGCATGGACGGGTTCAAAGCCCACCTCATACCACTAAGTATTTTGCTGAACACGAGCAGTTGTGTGTGCGGCCTGTGTTTGGGTGATTTTTGTGTCATGTGTGTGTGTGTGAGTGTGTTTGTGTGTGTGTGCGTGTGTCTGTGTGTGTGTGTCTGTATTTCTGTCTCCATTCCTGAGCAGCAAATATTTTTCCTCTTTTAGCATGTTACTCACAACTGTGGATGAAGCCCAGCACTCCTGACAACACAATCCATGTATGGTTGAAGGAAATTTTCTTGGTGATGAGTGAGAGGTTGGTGACTGAAACCAGCTCATTTCCCATTGACCACTGAGGTCACATCTCTCAGGTGAGAAGCAAAGTGAGAATTTGAACCAGGCACATTCTCCTTAGAGACAATGGGCCAAAGACAGGTCCGATGGAATCGAATGTCTTTTCATGATGACATCCATCCCGTCAAGCCCTCGTTAAGCCATTGAAGTGTCACATTGGGCCTGGGGGAGGCGGTGCACCCTGTGAAATTACACGTCCGAAGATTTGGATTTGATTTCCAGCCCTCTGCCAGTCAGTCTGCCAGGCACTTTCATGTGACAAGCCTTAGGCGAGTCCCTTTCTGTCTCTGATTCTTGATTCCTTCACAGGGATTTATGTGGGCCTTAACGCCCACTGGGAAAAGATCCCTCTGCCAGCTCAGTGCCTGCTTTCTTGGTTTGACTTGTCAATCTGGACTTGAATACACCTTTGGTTTTGGATTGACTCTATTACCTCTCCTAGAAATTAACACACAAAACTGACAGCTGATTGACAAGATGAGAAGCAGATTTCCAAAATTCAAATTGAACTTAATCCTTTCTTACTAAAAGAATGCTCAAATCAAGGGGACACAGCTCACTCGTTTTGACTTCATGAGCTATGGCAGGTAGAGACAACTTTTTGAAAATACACAGCTAAAACTGTCCGTGCTTTGAATGCTAGACATGTTTTTCAGAATACACAGCTAAAGCGGGGACCGTTTTAGCTGTGTATTTTGAAAAAGTTGTGTGCTCTTCAAAGAGAAAGCTACTTTTGCTGTGTCTTTGGGTTCGAGGGGAAATGGGAGTCCTCTTCAGTCAGCAGGGACGACACCTGAGTCCTTTGCAGTCCTCTTGTCTGCCTCTGAGGGTGAAATGAGAGTGGTCCCTGTCATCATGAGCCATGTCTGAAAGAATTATTCACATTCCCTACGAGAATAGACGGGTGAAATAGCAAAAGGTGTGTCTTCCTTTGGAGCATGGACGGGTTCAAAGCCCACCTCATACCACTAAGTATTTTGCTGAACACGAGCAGTTGTGTGTGCGGCCTGTGTTTGGGTGATTTTTGTGTCGTGTGTGTGTGTGTGTGTGTGTGTGTGTGTGTCTGTGTGTGTGTGTCTGTATTTCTGTCTCCATTCCTGAGCAGCAAATCTTTTTTCCTCTTTTAGCATGTTACTCACAACTGTGGATGAAGCCCAGCCCTCCTGAAAACACAATCCATGTATGGTTGAAGGAAATTTTCTTGGTGATGAGTGAGAGGTTGGTGACTGAAACCAGCTCATTTCCCATTGAATACTGAGGTCACATCTCTCAGGTGAGAAGCAAAGTGAGAATTTGAACCACGCACATTCTCCTTAGAGACAATGGGCCAAAGACAGGTCCGATGGAATCGAATGTCTTTTCATGTTGACATCCATCCCGTCAAGCCCTCGTTAAGCCATTGAAGTGTCACATTGGGCCTGGGGGAGGTGGTGCACCCTGTGAAATTACACGTCCGAAGATTTGGATTTGATTTCCATCCCTCTGCCAGTCAGTCTGCCAGGCACTTTCATGTGACAAGCCTTAGGCGAGTCCCTTTCTGTCTCTGATTCCCGATTCCTTCACAGGGATTTATGTGGGCCTTAACGCCCACTGGGTAAAGATCCCTATGCCAGCTCAGTGCCTGCTTTGTTGGTTTGACTTGTCAATCTGGACTTGAATACACATTTGGTTTTGGATTGACTCTATTACCTCTCCTAGAAATTAACACACAAAACTGACAGCTGATTGACAAGATGAGAAACAGATTTCCAAAATTCAAATTGAACTTAATCCTTTCTTCCTAAAAGAATGCTCAAATCAAGGGGACACAGCTCACTCGTTTTGACTTCATGAGCTATGGCAGGTAGAGACAACTTTTTGAAAATACACAGCTAAAACTGTCCGTGCTTTGAATGCTAGCCATGTTTTTCAGTTTTAAGTGCTTTAGCACTTACAGCGGGACCGTTTTAGCTGTGTATTTTGAAAAAGTTTTGTGCTCTTCAAAGAGAAAGCTACTTTTGCTGTGTCTTTGGGTTCGAGGGGAAATGGGAGTCCTCTTCAGTCAGCAGGGACAACACCTGAGTCCTTTGCAGTCCTCTTGTCTGCCTCTGAGGGTGAAATGAGAGTGGTCCCTGTCATCATGAGCCATGTCTGAAAGAATTATTCACATTCCCTACGAGAATTGACGGGTGAAATAGCAAAAGGTGTGTGTTCCTTTGGAGCATGGACGGGTTCAAAGCCCACCTCATACCACTAAGTATTTTGCTGAACACGAGCAGTTGTGTGTGCGGCCTGTGTTTGGGTGATTTTTGTGTCGTGTGTGTGTGTGTGTGTGTGTGTGTGTGTGTGTGTGTGTCTGTGTGTGTGTGTGTCTGTATTTCTGTCTCCATTCCTGAGCAGCAAATCTTTTTTCCTCTTTTAGCATGTTACTCACAACTGTGGATGAAGCCCAGCACTCCTGAAAACACAATCCATGTATGGATGAAGGAAATTTTCTTGGTGATGAGTGAGAGGTTGGTGACTGAAACCAGCTCATTTCCCATTGACCACTGAGGTCACATCTCTCAGGTGAGAAGCAAAGTGAGAATTTGAACCAGGCACATTCTCCTTAGAGACAATGGGCCAAAGACAGGTCCGATGGAATCGAATGTCTTTTCATGTTGACATCCATCCCGTCAAGCCCTCGTTAAGCCATTGAAGTGCCACATTGGGCCTGGGGGAGGCGGTGCACCCTGTGAAATTACACGTCCGAAGATTTGGATTTGATTTCCAGCCCTCTACCAGTCAGTCTGCCAGGCATTTTCATGTGACAAGACTTAGGCGAGTCCCTTTCTGTCTCTGATTCCCGATTCCTTCACAGGGATTTATGTGGGCCTTAACGTCCACTGGGAAAAGGTCCCTCTGCCAGCTCAGTGCCTGCTTTCTTGGTTTGACTTGTCAATCTGGACTTGAATACACCTTTGGTTTTGGATTGACTCTATTACCTCTCCTAGAAATTAACACACAAAACTGACAGCTGATTGACAAGATGAGAAGCAGTTTTCCAAAATTCAAATTGAACTTAATCCTTTCTTACTAAAAGAATGCTCAAATCAAGGGGACACAGCTCACTCGTTTTGACTTCATGAGCTATGGCAGGTAGAGACAACTTTTTGAAAATACACAGCTAAAACTGTCCGTGCTTCGAATGCTAGACATGTTTTTCCGAATACACAGCTAAAACGGTCCCCGCTTTAAGTGCTTTAGCACTTAAAGCGGGGACCGTTTTAACTGTGTATTTTGAAAAAGTTGAGTGCTCTTCAAAGAGAAAGCTACTTTTGCTGTGTCTTTGGGTTCGAGGGGAAATGGGAGTCCTCTTCAGTCAGCAGGGACGACACCTGAGTCCTTTGCAGTCCTCTTGTCTGCCTCTGAGGGTGAAATGAGAGTGGTCCCTGTCATCATGAGCCATGTCAGAAAGAATTATTCACATTCCCTACGAGAATAGACGGGTGAAATAGCAAAAGGTGTGTCTTCCTTTGGAGCATGGCCAGGTTCAAAGCCCACCTCATACCACTAAGTATTTTGCTGAACACGAGCAGTTGTGTGTGCGGCCTGTGTTTGGGTGATTTTTGTGTCATGTGTGTGTGTGTGTGTGTGTGTGTGTGTGTGTGTGTTTGTCTGTGTGTGTGTGTCTGTATTTCTGTCTCCATTCCTGAGCAGCAAATCTTTTTTCCTCTTTTAGCATGTTACTCACAACTGTGGATGAAGCCCAGCACTCCTGAAAACACAATCCATGTATGGTTGAAGGAAATTTTCTTGGTGATGAGTGAGAGGTTGGTGACTGAAACCAGCTCATTTCCCATTGACCACTGAGGTCACATCTCTCAGGTGAGAAGCAATGTGAGAATTTGAACCAGGCACATTCTCCTTAGAGACAATGGGCCAAAGACTGGTCCGATGGAATCGAATGTCTTTTCATGTTGACATCCATCCCGTCACGCCCTCGTTAAGCCATTGAAGTGTCACATTGGGCCTGGGGGAGGCGGTGCACCCTGTTAAATTACACGTCCGAAGATTTGGATTTTATTTCCAGCCTTCTGCCAGTCAGTCTGCCAGGCACTTTCATGTGACAAGCCTTAGGCGAGTCCCTTTCTGTCTCTGATTCCCGATTCCTTCACAGGGATTTATGTGGGCCTTAACGCCCACTGGGAAAAGATCCCTCTGCCAGCTCAGTGCCTGCTTTCTTGGTTTGACTTGTCATCTGGACTTGAATACACCTTTGGTTTTGGATTGACTCTGTTACCTCTCCTAGAAATTAACACACAAAACTGACAGCTGATTGACAAGATGAGAAGCAGTTTTCCAAAATTCAAATTGAACTTAATCCTTTCTTACTAAAAGAATGCTCAAATCGAGGGGACACAGCTCACTCGTTTTGACTTCATGAGCTACGGCAGGTAGAGACAAATTTTTTAAAATACACAGCTAAAACTGTCCGTGCTTTGAATGCTAGACATGTTTTTCAGAATACACAGCTAAAACGGTCCCCGCTTTAAGTGCTAAAGCACTTACAGCAGGGAACGTTTTAGCAGTGTATTTTGAAAAAGTTGTGTGCTCTTCAAAGAGAAAGCTACTTTTGCTGTGTCTTTGGGTTCGAGGGGAAATGGGAGTCCTCTTCAGTCAGCAGGGACGACACCTGAGTCCTTTGCATTCCTCTTGTCTGCCTCTGAGGGTGAAATGAGAGTGGTCCCTGTCATCATGAGCCATGTCTGAAAGAATTATTCACATTCCCTACGAGAATAGACGGGTGAAATAGCAAAAGGTGTGTCTTCCTTTGGAGCATGGACGGGTTCAAAGCCCACCTCATACCATTAAGTATTTTGGTGAAAATGAGCAGTTGTGTGTGCGGCCTGTGTTTGGGTGATTTTTCTGTCGTGTGTGTGTGTGTGTGTGTGTGTGTGTGTGTGTCTGTGTGTGTGTGTCTGTATTTCTGTCTCCATTCCTGAGCAGCAAATCTTTTTTCCTCTTTTAGCATGTTACTCACAACTGTGGATGAAGCCCAGCACTCCTGAAAACACAATCCATGTATGGTTGAAGGAAATTTTCTTGGTGATGAGTGAGAGGTTGGTGACTGAAACCAGCTCATTTCCCATTGACCACTGAGGTCACATCTCTCAGGTGAGAAGCAAAGTGAGAATTTGAACCAGGCACATTCTCCTTAGAGACAATGGGCCAAAGACTGGTCCGATGGAATCGAATGTCTTTTCATGTTGACATCCATCCCGTCAAGCCCTCGTTAAGCCATTGAAGTGTCACATTGGGCCTGGGGAAGCGGTTCACCCTGTGAAATTACACGTCCGAAGATTTGGATTTGATTTCCAGCCCTCTGCCAGTCAGTCTGCCAGGCACTTTCATGTGACAAGCCTTACGCGAGTCTCTTTCTGTCTCTGATTCCCGATTCCTTCACAGGGATTTATGTGGGCCTTAACGCCCACTGGGAAAAGATCCCTCTGCCAGCTCAGAGCGTCCTTTCTTGGTTTGACTTGTCAATCTGGACTTGAATACACCTTTGGTTTTGGATTGACTCTATTACCTCTCCTAGAAATTAACACACAAAACTGACAGCTGATTGACAAGATGAGAAGCAGTTTTCCAAAATTCAAATTGAACTTAATCCTTTCTTACTAAAAGAATGCTCAAATCAAGGGGACACAGCTCACTCGTTTTGACTTCATGAGCTATGGCAGGTAGAGACAACTTTTTGAAAATACACAGCTAAAACTGTCCGTGCTTTGAATGCTAGACATGTTTTTCAGAATACACAGCTAAGGCGGGGACCGGATTAGCTGTGTATTTTGAAAAAGTTGTGTGCTCTTCAAAGAGAAAGCTACCTTTGCTGTGTCTTTGTGTTCGAGGGGAAATGGGAGTCCTCTTCAGTCAGCAGGGACGACACCTGAGTCCTTTGCAGTCCTCTTGTCTGTCTCTGAGGGTGAAAAGGGAGTGGTCCGGGTCATCATGAGCCATGTCTGAAAGAATTATTCACATTCCCTACGAGAATAGACGGGTGAAATAGCAAAAGGTGTGTCTTCCTTCGGAGCATGGACGGGTTCAAAGCCCACCTCATACCAATAAGTATTTTGCTGAACACGAGCAGTTGTGTGTGCGGCCTGTGTTTGGGTGATTTTTGTGTCGTGTGTGTGTGTTTGTGTGTCTTTGTGTGTGTGTCTGTATTTCTCTCTCCATTCCTGAGCAGCAAATCTTTTTTCCTCTTTTAGCATGTTACTCTCAACTGTGGATGAAGCCCAGCACTCCTGAAAACACAATCCATGTATGGTTGAAGGAAATTTTCTTGGTGATGAGTGAGAGGTTGGTGACTGAAACCAGCTCATTTCCCATTGACCACTGAGGTCACATCTCTCAGGTGAGAAGCAAAGTGAGAATTTGAACCAGGCACATTCTCCTTAGAGACAATGGGCCAAAGACAGGTCCGATGGAATCGAATGTCTTTTCATGTTGACATCCATCCCGTCAAGCCCTCGTTAAGCCATTGAAGTGTCACATTGGGCCTGGGGGAGGCGGTGCCCCCTGTGAAATTACACGTCCGAAGATTTGGATTTGATTTCCAGCCCTCTGCCAGTCAGTCTGCCAGGCACTTTCATGTGACAAGCCTTAGACGAGTCCCTTTCTGCCTCTGATTCCCGATTCCTTCACAGGGATTTATGTGGGCCTTAACGCCCACTGGGAAAAGATCCCTCTGCCAGCTCAGTGCCTACTTTCTAGGTTTGACTTGTCAATCTGGACTTGAATACACCTTTGGTTTTGGGTTGACTCTATTACCTCTCCTAGAAATTAACACACAAAACTGACAGCTGATTGACAAGATGAGAAGCAGTTTTCCAAAATTCAAATTGAACTTAATCCATTCTTCCTAAAAGAATGCTCCAATCAAGGGGACACAGCTCACTCGTTTTGACTTCATGAGCTATGGCAGGTAGAGACAACTTTTTGAAAATACACAGCCAAAACTGTCCGTGCTTTGAATGCTAGACATGTTTTTAAGAATACACAGCTAAAACGGTCCCCGCTGTAAGTGTTAAAGCACTTAAAGCGGGGACCGTTTTAGCTGTGTGTTTTGAAAAAGTTGTGTGCTCTTCAAAGAGAAAGCAACTTTTGCTGGTCTTTGGGTTCGAGGGGAAATGGGAGTCCTCTTCAGTCAGCAGGGACGACACATGAGTCCTTTGCAGTACTCTTGTCTGCCTCTGAGGGTGAAATGAGAGTGGTCCCTGTCATCATGAGCCATGTCTGAAAGAATTATTCACATTCCCTACGACAATAGACGGGTGAAATGGCAAATGGTGTGTCTTCCTTTGGAGCATGGACGGGTTCAAAGCCCACCTCATACCACTAAGTATTTTGCTGAACACGAGCAGTTGTGTGTGCGGCCTGTGTTTGGGTGATTTTTGTGTCGTGTGTGTGTGTGTGTGTGTGTGTGTGTCTGTGTGTGTGTGTCTGTATTTCTGTCTCCTTTCCTGAGCAGGAAATCTATTTTCCTCTTTTAGCATGTTACTCACAACTGTGGATGAAGCCCAGCACTCCTGAAATCACAATCCATGTATGGTTGAAGGAAATTTTCTTGGTGATGAGTGAGAGATTGGTGACTGAAACCAGCTCATTTCCCATTGACCACTGAGGTCACATCTCTCAGGTGAGAAGCAAAGTGAGAATTTGAACCAGGCACATTCTCCTTAGAGACAATGGGCCAAAGACAGGTCCGATGGAATCGAATGTCTTTTCATGTTGACATCCATCCCGTCAAGCCCTCGTTAAGCCATTGAAGTGTCACATTGGGCCTGGGGGAGGCGGTGCACCCTGTGAAATTACACGTCCGAAGATTTGGATTTGATTTCCAGCCCTCTGCCAGTCAGTCTGCCAGGCACTTTCATGTGACAAGCCTTAGGCGAGTCCCTTTCTGTCTCTGATTCCCGATTCCTTCACAGGGATTTATGTGGGCCTAAACGCCCACTGGGAAAAGATCCCTCTGCCAGCTCAGTGCCTGCTTTCTTGGTTTGACTTGTCAATCTGGACTTGAATACACCTTTGGTTTTGGATTGACTCTATTACCTCTCCTAGAAATTAACACACAAAACTGACAGCTGATTGACAAGATGAGAAGCAGTTTTCCAAAATTCAAATTGAACTTAATCCTTTCTTACTAAAAGAATGCTCAAATCAAGGGGACACAGCTCACTCGCTTTGACTTCATGAGTTATGGCAGGTAGAGACAACTTTTTGAAAATACACAGCTAAAACTGTCCGTACTTTGAATGCTAGACATGTTTTTCAGAATACACAGCTAAAACGGTCCCCACTTTAAGTGCTAAAAGGAAATTTTCTTGGTGATGACTGAGAGGTTGGTGACTGAAACCATCTCATTTCCCATTGACCACTGAGGTCACATCTCTCAGGTGAGAAGCAAAGTGAGGATTTGAACCAGGCACATTCTCCTTAGAGACAATGGGCCAAAGACAGGTCCGATGGAATCGAATATCTTTTCATGTTGACATCCATCCCGACAAGCCCTCGTTAAGCCATTGAAGTGTCACATTGGGCCTGTGGGAGGCGGTGCACCCTGTGAAATTACACGTCCGAAGATTTGGATTTGATTTCCAGCCCTCTGCCAGTCAGTCTGCCAGGCACTTTCATGTGACAAGCCTTAGGCGAGTCCCTTTCTGTCTCTGATTCCCGATTCCTTCACAGGGATTTATGTGGGCCTTAACGCCCACTGGGAAAAGATCCCTCTGCCAGCTCAGTGCCTGCTTTCTTGCTTTGACTTGTCAATCTGGACTTGAATACACCTTTGGTTTTGGATTGACTCTATTACCTCTCCTAGAAATTAACACACAAAACTGACAGCTGATTGACAAGATGAGAAGCAGTTTTCCAAAATTCAAATTGAAGTTAATCCTTTCTTACTAAAAGACTTCTCAAATCAAGGGGACACAGCTCACTCGTTTTGACTTCATGAGCTATGGCAGGTAGAGACAACTTTTTGAAAATACACAGCTAAAACTGTCCGTGGTTTGAATGCTAGACATGTTTTTCAGAATACACAGCTAAAACGGTCCCCGCTTTAAGTGCTAAACCACTTAAAGCGGGGACCGTTTTAGCTGTGTATTCTGAAAAATTGTGTGCTCTTCAAAGAGAAAGCTACTTTTGCTGTGTCTTTGGGTTCGAGGGGAAATGGGAGTCCTCTTCAGTCAGCAGGGACGACACCTGAGTCCTTTGCAGTCCTCTTGTCTACATCTGAGGGTGAAATGAGAGTGGTCCCTGTCATCATGAGCCATGTCTGAAAGAATTATTCACATTCCCTACGAGAATAGACGGGTGAAATAGCAAAAGGTGTGTCTTCCTTTGGAGCATGGACGGGTTCAAAGCCCACCTCATACCACTAAGTAATTTGCTGAACACGAGCAGTTGTGTGTGCGGCCTGTGTTTCGTTGATTTTTGTGTGATGTTTGTGTGTGTGTGTGTGTGTGTTTGTGTCTGTGTGTCTGTGTGTGTGTGTCTGTATTTCTGTCTCCATTCCTGAGCAGCAAATCTTTTTTCCTCTTTTAGCATGTTACTCACAACTGTGGATGAAGCCCAGCACTCCTGAAAACACAATCCATGTATGGTTGAAGGAAATTTTCTTGGTGATGAGTGAGAGGTTGGTGACTGAAACCAGCTCATTTCCCATTGACCACTGAGGTCACATCTCTCAGGTGAGTAGCAAAGTGAGAATTTGAACCAGGCACATTCTCCATAGAGACAATGGGCCAAAGACAGGTCCGATGGAATCGAATGTCTTTTCATGTTGACATCCATCCCGTCAAGCACTCGTTAAGCCATTGAAGTGTCACATTGGGCCTGGGGGATGCGTTGCACCCTGTGAAATTACACGTCCGAAGATTTGGATTTGATTTCCAGCCCTCTGCCAGTCAGTCTGCCAGGCACTTTCATGTGACAAGTCTTAGGCGAGTCCCTTTCTGTCTCTGATTCCCGATTCCTTCACAGGGATTTATGTGGGCCTTAACGCCCACTGGGAAAAGATCCCTCTGCCAGCTCAGTGCCTGCTTTCTTGGTTTGACTTGTCAATCTGGACTTGAATACACCTTTGGTTTTGGATTGACTCTATTACCTCTCCTAGAAATTAACACACAAAACTGACAGCTGATTGACAAGATGAGAAGCAGTTTTCCAAAATTCAAATTGAACTTAATACTTTCTTACTAAAAGAATGCTCAAATCAAGGGGACACAGCTCACTCGTTTTGACTTCATGAGCTATGGCAGGTAGAGACTACTTTTTGAAAATACACAGCTAAAACTGTCCGTGCTTTGAATGCTATTCATGTTTTTCAGAATACACAGCTAAAACCGTCCCCGCTTTAAGTGCTAAAGCACTTAAAGCGGGGACGGTTTTAGCTGTGTATTCTGAAAAAATTGCGTGCTCTTCAAAGAGAAAGCTAATTTTCCTGTGTCTTTGGGTTCGAGGGGAAATGAGAGTCCTCTTCAGTCAGCAGGGACGACACCTGAGTCCTTTGCAGTCCTCTTGTCTGCCTTTGAGGGTGAAATGAGAGTGGTCCCTGTCATCATGAGCCATGTCTGAAAGAATTATTCACATTCCCTACGAGAATAGACGGGTGAAATAGCAAAAGGTGTGTCTTCCTTTGGAGCATGGACGGGTTCGAAGCCCACCTCATACCACTAAGTATTTTGCTGAACACGAGCAGTTGTGTGTGCGGCCTGTGTTTGGGTGATTTTTGTGTCATGTGTGTGTGTGTGTGTGTGTGTGTGTGTGTGTCTGTGTGTGTGTGTCTGTATTTCTGTCTCCATTCCTGAGCAGCAAATCTTTTTTCCTCTTTTAGCATGTTACTCACAACTGTGGATGAAGCCCAGCACTCCTGAAACACAATCCATGTATGGTTGAAGGAAATTTTCTTGGTGATGAGTGAGAGGTTGGTGACTGAAACCAGCTCATTTTCCATTGACCAGTGAGGTCACATCTCTCAGGTGAGAAGCAAAGTGAGAATTTGAACCAGGCACATTCTCCTTAGAGACAATGGGCCAAAGACAGGTCCGATGGAATCGAATGTCTTTTCATGTTGACATCCATCCCGTCAAGCCCTCGTTAAACCATTGAAGTGTCACATTGGGCTTGGGGGAGGCGGTGCACCCTGTGAAATTACACGTCCGAAGATTTGGATTTGATTTCCAGCCCTCTGCCAGTCAGTCTGCCAGGCACTTTCATGTGACAAGCCTTAGGCGAGTCCCTTTCTGTCTCTGATTCCCGATTCCTTCACAGGGATTTATGTGGGCCTTAACGCCCACTGGGAAAAGATCCCTCTGCCAGCTCAGTGCCTGCTTTCTTGGTTTGACTTGTCAATCTGGACTTGAATACACCTTTGGTTTTCGATTGACTCTATTACCTCTCCTAGAAATTAACACGCAAATCTGAAAGCTGATTGAAAATATGAGAAGCAGTTTTCCAAAATTCAAATTGAACTTAATCCTTTCTTATTAAACAATGCTCAAATCAAGGGGACACAGCTCACTCGTTTTGACTTCATGACCTATGGCAGGTAGAGACAACTTTTTGAAAATACACAGCTAAAACTGTCCGTGCTTTGAATGCTAGACATGTTTTTCAGAATACACAGCTAAAACGGTCCCCACTTTAAGTGCTAAAGCACTTAAAGTGGGGACCGTTTTAGCTGTGTATTTTCAAAAAGTTGTGTGCTCTTCAAAGAGAAAGCTACTTTTCCTGTGTCTTTGGGTTCGAGGGGAAATGGGAGTCCTCTTCAGTCAGCAGGGACGACACCTGAGTCCTTTGCAGTCCTCTTGTCTGCCTCTGAGGGTGAAATGAGAGTGGTCCCTGTCATCATGAGCCATGTCTGAAAGAATTATTCACATTCCCTACGAGAATAGACGGGTGAAATAGCAAAAGGTGTGTCTTCCTTTGGAGCATGGACGGGTTCAAAGCCCACCTCATACCACTAAGTATTTTGCTGAACACGAGCAGTTGTGTGTGCGGCCTGTGTTTGGGTGATTTTTGTGTCATGTGTGTGTGTGTGTGTGTCTGTGTGTGTGTGTCTGTATTTCTGTCTCCATTCCTGAGCAGCAAATCTTTTTTCCTCTTTTAGCATGTTACTCACGACTGTGGATGAAGCCCAGCACTCCTGAAAACACAATCCATGTATGGTTGAAGGAAATTTTCTTGGTGATGAGTGAGAGGTTGGTGACTGAAACCAGCTCATTTCCCATTGACCACTGAGGTCACATCTCTCAGGTGGGAAGCAAAGTGAGAATTTGAACCAGGCACATTCTCCTTAGAGACAATGGGCCAAAGACAGGTCCGATTGAATCGAATGTCTTTTCATGTTGACATCCATCCCGTCAAGCCCTCGTTAAGCCATTGAAGTGTCACATTGGGCCTGGGGGAGGCGGTGTACCCTGTGAAATTACACGTCCGAAGATTTGGATTTGATTTCCAGCCCTCTGCCAGTCAGTCTGCCAGGCACTTTCATGTGACAAGCCTTAGGGGAGTCCCGTTCTGTCTCTGATTCCCGATTCCTTCACAGGGATTTATGTGGGCCTTAACGCCCACTGGGAAAAGATCCCTCTGCCAGCTCAGTGCCTGCTTTCTTGGTTTGACTTCTCAATCTGGACTTGAGTACACCTTTGGTTTTGGATTGACTCTATTACCTCTCCGAGAAATTAACACACAAAACTGACAGCTGATTGACAAGATGAGAAGCAGTTTTCCAAAATTCAAATTGAACTTAATCCTTTCTTACTAAAAGAATGCTCAAATCAAGGGGACACAGCTCACTCGTTTTGACTTCATGAGCTATGGCAGGTAGAGACAAATTTTTGAAAATACACAGATAAAACAGTCCGTGCTTTGAATGCTTGACATGTTTTAGCTGTGTATTTTGAAAAAGTTGTGTGCTCTTCAAAGAGAAATCTACTTTTGCTGTGTCTTTGAGTTCGAGGCGAAATGGGAGTCCTCTTCTGTCCGCAGGGACGACACCTGAGTCCTTTGCAGTCCTCTTGTCTGCCTCTGAGGGTGAAATGAGAGTGGTCCCTGTCATCATGAGCCATGTCTGAAAGAATTATTCACATTCCCTACGAGAATAGACGGGTGAAATAGCAAAAGGTGTGTCTTCCTTTGGAGCATGGACGGGTTCAAAGCCCACCTCATACCACTAAGTATTTTGCTGAACACGAGCAGTTGTGTGTGCCGCCTGTGTTTGGGTGATTTTTGTGTCTTGTGTGTGTGTGTGTGTGTGTCTGTGTGTGTGTGTCTGTATTTCTGTCTCCATTCCTGAGCAGCAAATCTTTTTTCCTCTTTTAGCATGTTACTCACAACTGTGGATGAAGCCCAGCACTCCTGAAAACACAATCCATGTATGGTTGAAGGAAATTTTCTTGGTGATGAGTGTGAGGTTGGTGACTGAAACCAGCTAATTTCCCATTGACCACTGAGGTCACATCTCTCAGGTGAGAAGCAAAGTGAGATTTTGAACCAGGCACATTCTCCTTAGAGACAATGGGCCAAAGACAGGTCCGATGGAATCGAATGTCTTTTCATGTTGACATCCATCCCGTCAAGCCCTCGTTAAGCCATTGAAGTGTCACATTGGGCCTGGGGGAGGCGGTGCACCCTGTGAAATTACACGTGCGAAGATTTGGATTTGATTTCCAGCCCTCTGCCAGTCAGTCTGCCAGTCACATTCATTTGACAAGCCTTAGTCGAGTCCCTTTCTGTCTCTGATTCCCGATTCCTTCACAGGGATTTATGTGGGCCTTAACGCCCACTGGGAAAAGATCCGTCTGCCAGCTCAGTGCCTGCTTTCTTGGTTTGACTTGTCAATCTGGACTTGAATACACCTTTGGTTTTGGATTGACTCTATTACCTCTCCTAGAAATTAACACACAAAACTGACAGCTGATTGACAAGATGAGAAGCAGTTTTCCAAAATTCAAATTGAACTTAATCCTTTCTTCCTAAAAGAATGCTCAAATCAAGAAGACACAGCTCACTCGTTTTGACTTCATGAGCTATGGCAGGTAGAGACAACTTTTTGAAAATACACAGCTAAAACTGTCCGTGCTTTGAATGCTAGACATGTTTTTCAGAATACACAGCTAAAACGGTCCCCGCTTTAAGTGCTAAAGCACTTAAAGCGGGGACCGTTTTAGCTGTGTATTTTGAAAAAGTTGTGTGCTCTTCAAAGAGAAAGCTACTTTTGCTGTGTCTTTGGGTTCGAGGGGAAATGGGAGTCCTCTTCAGTCAGCAGGGACGACACCTGAGTCCTCTGCAGTCCTCTTGTCTGCCTCTGAGGGTGAAATGAGAGTGGTCCCTGTCATCATGAGCCATGTCTGAAAGAATTATTCACATTCCCTACGAGAATAGACGGGTGAAATAGCAAAAGGTGTGTCTTCCTTTGGAGCATGGACAGGTTCAAAGCCCACCTCATACCACTAAGTATTTTGCTGAACACGAGCAGTTGTGTGTGCGGCCTGTGTTTGGGTGATTTTTGTGTCATGTGTGTGTGTGTGTGTGTGTGTGTGTCTGTATTTCTGTCTCCATTCCTGAGCAGCAAATCTTTTTTCCTCTTTTAGCATGTTACTCACAACTGTGGATGAAGCCCAGCACTCCTGAAAACACAATCCATGTATGGTTGAAGGAAATTTTCTTGGTGATGGGTGAGAGGTTGGTGACTGAATCCAGCTCATTTCCCATTGACTACTGAAGTCACATCTCTCAGGAGAGAATCAAAGTGAGAATTTGAACCAGGCACATTCTCCTTAGAGACAATGGGCCAAAGACAGGTCCGATGGAATCGAATGTCTTTTCATGTTGACATCCATCCCGTCAAGCCCTCGTTAAGCCATTGAAGTGTCACATTGGGCCTGGGGGAGGCGGTGCACCCTGTGAAATTACACGTCCGAAAATGTGGATTTGATTTCCAGCCCTCTGCCAGTCAGTCTGCCAGGCACTTTCATGTGACAAGCCTTAGGCGAGTCCCTTTCTGTCTCTGATTCCCGATTCCTTCACAGGGATTTATGTGGGCCTTAACGCCCACTGGGAAAATATCCCTCTGCCAGCTCAGTGCCTGCTTTCTTGGTTTGACTTGTCAATCTAGACTTGAATACACCTTTGGTTTTGGATAGACTCTATTACATCTCCTAGAAATTAACACACAAAACTGACAGCTGATTGACAAGATGAGAAGCAGTTTTCTAAAATTCAAATTGAACTTAATCCTTTTTTACTAAAAGAATGCTCAAATCAAGTGGACACAGCTCACTCGTTTTGACTTCGTGAGCTATGGCAGGTAGAGACAACTTTTTGAAAATACACAGCTAAAACTGTCCGTGATTTGAATGCTAGACATGTTTTTCAGAATACACAGCTAAAACCTCTTTTTTTTTTTTTTTTTTTTAATGTCACATGACTTTATTCTTGTCAAAAGGAATGCTGTAATAATCTGATTAAGAAACACTTAGGGTCTTGGTTCCTGAGCCCCGTGGACAGAAGAAGGCTGGCTTCTCCTAGGCAGGCCAAAGCTGCTTTGAGGAAGGAAGGGGAAGGGAGCTCTCTAGTCCATTGCCATCGGGACTCGGCTGCCTAGGAACTGGGAGAGAACTCTCAGAGGCTGGCCCTACACTTCTGGTCTCAGGAATTGAGGGTAGGAGTTTTCCTGCTGGTCGGAAGGCAGGAGGGAGTGTCCTGAAGCACAATTGGACAGCAAAGCACTGTCTATCCTCGGATGTTCTGCTGGTGAGCAGACTCCTGTGAGGGTCCTGGTAACTCTATCCCAAGCATATTTCTTGCCAAGGGCTTGCTCTGCACAGGGCTGGGTAGTCAGTCTTACGTTGATTTAGAGGATATAAGTGGAGAAGACTTGGTCCTTGATCTCAAGGAGCCTCCAGGCTGCTGCAAAATATCAGAAGACGTAGCTGGATGTAGGGAGAATAATATGTGTTCAGTTTTGGATGAGTCCATTCTGGACCACTGTCCTTCCAGGGGATGCTGGAAATGCAGACTGGGTCCCTGAGGAGATTCTGTTGGTGAGCATTGATTCACATCATGGGACTCTGAATGGGCCGTAGGGTAACACAGAGGATGCCAGGAGATTCTGCTGGGTTTGCCTCTATGAGCAACTATTGTTCTCAATGCAAACTGAATCAGAAATTGTCCTTGTATTTGTTTCACTTCTGGAGTTTCTTCTTTCTTTTCTTGTGATGCCAAAGGACTGTCTTTCATCCATGAAAACTGAAGCCATGTGCCAGAAGCCCTCGTGGCCAAAGGGCTCTGTCCTTGGAAACGGATGAGGGCTACTGAGCGGTGGGACTGAGGCTGTGTATTTTGTTTTAGTTGTGTATTTTGAAAAAGTTGTGTGCTCTTCAAAGAGAAAGCTACTTTTGCTGTGTCTTTGGGTTCGAGGGGAAATGGGAGTCCTCTTCAGTCAGCAGGGACGACACCTGAGTCCTTTGCAGTCCTCTTGTCTGCCTCTGAGGGTGAAATGAGAGTGGTCCCTGTCATCATGAGCCATGTCTGAAAGAATTATTCACATTCCCTACGAGAATAGACGGGTGAAATAGCAAAAGGTGTGTCTTCCTTTGGAGCATGGACGGGTTCAAAGCCCACCTCATACCACTAAGTATTTTGCTGAACACGAGCTGTTGTGTGTGCGGCCTGTGTTTGGGTGCATTTTGTGTCATGTGTGTGTGTGTGTGTGTGTGTGTGTGTGTGTGTGTGTGTGTGTGTCTGTGTGTGTGTGTCTGTATTTCTGTCTCCATTACTGAGCAGCAAATCTTTTTTCCTCTTTTAGCATGTTACTC
Source organism: Saimiri boliviensis (assembly GCF_048565385.1). Taxonomy (NCBI): domain Eukaryota; kingdom Metazoa; phylum Chordata; class Mammalia; order Primates; family Cebidae; genus Saimiri; species Saimiri boliviensis. The sequence goes on from NC_133453.1 coordinate 156,455,057, forward strand.
ACAACTGTGGATGAAGCACAGCACTCCTGAAAACACAATCCGTGTATGGTTGAAGGAAATTTTCCTGGTGATGAGTGAGAGGTTGGTGACTGAAACCAGCTCATTTCCCATTGACCACTGAGGTCACATCTCTCAGGTGAGAAGCAAAGTGAGAATTTGAACCAAGCACATTCTCCTTAGAGACAATGGGCCAAAGACAGGTCCGATGGAATCGAATGTCTTTTCATGTTGACATCCATCCCGTCAAGCCGTCGTTAAGCCATTGAAGTGTCACATTGGGCCTGGGGGAGGCGGTGCCCCCTGTGAAATTACACGTCCGAAGATTTGGATTTGATTTCCAGCCCTCTGCCAGTCAGTCTGCCAGGCACTCTCATGTGACAAGCCTTAGGCGAGTCCCTTTCTGTCTCTGATTCCCGATTCCGTCACAGGGATTTATGTGGGCCTTAACGCCGACTGGGAAAAGATCCCTCTGCCAGCTCAGTGCCTGCTTTCTTGGTTTGACTTGTCAATCTGGACTTGAATACACCTTTGGTTTTGGATTGACTCTATTACCTCTCCTAGAAATTAACACACAAAACTGACAGCTGATTGACAAGATGAGAAGCAGTTTTCCAAAATTCAAATTGAACTTAATCCTTTCTTACTAAAAGAATGCTCAAATCAAGGGGACACAGCTCACTCGTTTTGACTTCACGAGCTATGGCAGGTAGAGACAACTTTTTGAAAATACACAGCTAAAACTGTCCGTGCTTTGAATGCTAGACATGTTTTTCAGAATACACAGCTAAAACGGTCCCCGCTTTAAGTGCTAAAGCACTTAAAAACGGGGACCGTTTTAGCTGTGTATTTTGAAAAAGTTGTGTGCTCTTCAAAGAGAAAGCTACTTTTGCTGTGTCTTTGGGTTCGAGGGGAAATGGGAGTCCTCTTCAGTCAGCAGGGACGACACCTGAGTCCTTTGCAGTCCTCTTGTCTGCCTCTGAGGGTGAAATGAGAGTGGTCCCTGTCATCATGAGCCATGTCAGAAAGAATTATTCACATTCCCTACGAGAATAGACGGGTGAAATAGCAAAAGGTGTGTCTTCCTTTGGAGCATGGACGGGTTCAAAGCCCACCTCATACCACTAAGTATTTTGCTGAACACGAGCAGTTGTGTGTGCGGCCTGTGTTTGGGTGATTTTTGTGTCATGTGTTTGTGTGTGTGTGTGTGTGTGTGTGTCTGCGTGTGTCTGTATGTCTGTATTTCTGTCTCCATTCCTGAGCAGCAAATCTTTTTTCCTCTTTTAGCATGTTACTCACAACTGTGGATGAAGCCCAGCACTCCTGAAAACACAATCCATGTATGGTTGAAGGAAATTTTCTTGGTGATGAGTGAGAGGTTGGTGACTGAAACCAGCTCATTTCCCATTGACCACTGAGGTCACATCTCTCAGGTGAGAAGCAAAGTGAGAATTTGAACCAGGAACATTCTCCTTAGAGACAATGGGCCAAAGACAAGTCCGATGGAATCGAATGTCTTTTCATGTTGACATCCAACCCGTCAAGCCCTCGTTAAGCCATTGAAGTGTCACATTGGGCCTGGGGGAGGCGGTGCACCCTGTGAAATTACACGTCCGAAGATTTGGATTTGATTTCCAGCCCTCTGCCAGTCAGTCTGCCAGGCAATTTCATGTGACAAGCCTTAGGCGAGTCCCTTTCTGTCTCTGATTCCCGATTCCTTCACAGTGATTTATGTGGGCCTTAACGCCCCCTGGGAAAAGATCCCTCTGCCAGCTCAGTGCCTGCTTTCTTGGTTTGACTTGTCAATCTGGACTTGAATACACCTTTGGTTTTGGATTGACTCTATTACCTCTCCTAGAAATTAACACACAAAACTGACAGCTGATTGACAAGATGAGAAGCAGTTTTCCAAAATTCAAATTGAACTTAATCCTTTCTTACTAAAAGAATGCTCAAATCAAGGGGACACAGCTCACTCGTTTTGACTTCACGAGCTATGGCAGGTAGAGACAACTTTTTGAAAATACACAGCTAAAACTGTCCGTGCTTTGAATGCTAGACATGTTTTTCAGAATACACAGCTAGAACGGTCCCCGCTTTAAGTGCACTTAAAGCGGGGACCGTTTTAGCTGTGTATTTTGAAAAAGTTGTGTGCTCTTCAAAGAGAAAGCTACTTTTGCTGTGTCTTTGGGTTCGAGGGGAAATGGGAGTCCTCTTCAGTCAGCAGGGACGACACCTGAGTCCTTTGCAGTCCTCTTGTCTGCCTTTGAGGGTGAAATGAGAGTGGTCCCTGTCATCATGAGCCAAGTCTGAAAGAATTATTCACATTCCCTACGAGATTAGACGGGTGAAATAGCAAAAGGTGTGTCTTCCTTTGGAGCATGGACGGGTTCAAAGCCCACCTCATACCACTAAGTATTTTGCTGAACACGAGCAGTTGTGTGTGCGGCCTGTGTTTGGGTGATTTTTCTGTCATGTGTGTGTGTGTCTGTGTGTGTGTGTCTGTGTGTGTGTGTCTGTATTTCTGTCTCGATTCCTGAGCAGTAAATCTTTATTCCTCTTTTAGCATGTTACTCACAACTGTGGATGAAGCCCAGCACTCCTGAAAACACAATCCATGTATGGTTGAAGGAAATTTTCTTGGTGATGAGTGAGAGGTTGGTGACTGAAACCAGCTCATTTCCCATTGACCACTGAAGTCGCATCTCTCAGGTGAGAAGCAAAGTGAAAATTTGAACCAGGCACATTCTCCTTAGAGACAATGGGCCAAAGACAAGTCCGATGGAATCGAATGTCTTTTCATGTTGACATCCATCCCGTCAAGCCCTCGTTAAGCCATTGAAGTGTCACATTGGGCCTGGGGGAGGCGGTGCACCCTGTGAAATTACACGTCCGAAGATTTGGATTTGATTTCCAGCCCTCTGCCAGTCAGTCTGCCAGGCACTTTCATGTGACAAGCCTTAGGCGAGTCCCTTTCTGTCTCTGATTCCCGATTCCTTCACAGGGATTTATGTGGGCCTTAACGCCGACTGGGAAAAGATCCCTCTGACAGCTCAGTGCCTGCTTTCTTGGTTTGACTTGTCAATCTCGACTTGAATACACCTTTGGTTTTGGATTGACTCTATTACCTCTCCTAGAAATTAACACACAAAACTGACAGCTGATTGACAAGATGAGAAGCAGTTTTCCAAAATTCAAATTGAACTTAATCCTTTCTTCCTAAAAGAATGCTCAAATCAAGGGGACACAGCTCACTCGTTTTGACTTCATGAGCTATGGCAGGTTGAGACAAATTTTTGAAAATAAACAGCTAAAACTGTCCGTGCTTTGAATGCTAGACATGTTTTTCAGAATACACAGCTAAAGCACTTAAAGTGGGGACCGTTTTAGCTGTGTATTTTGAAAAAGTTGTGTGCTCTTCAAAGAGAAAGCTACTTTTGCTGTGTCTTTGGGTTCGAGGGGAAATGGGAGTCCTCTTCAGTCAGCAGGGACGACACCTGAGTCCTTTGCAGTCCTCTTGTCTGCCTCTGAGGGTGAAATGAGAGTGGTCCCTGTCATCATGAGCCATGTCAGAAAGAATTATTCACATTGCCTACGAGAATAGACGGGTGAAATAGCAAAAGGTGTGTCTTCCTTTGGAGCATGGACGGGTTCAAAGCCCACCTCATACCACTAAGTATTTTGCTGAACACGAGCAGTTGTGTGTGCGGCCTGTGTTTGGGTGATTTTTGTGTCATGTGTTTGTGTGTGTGTGTGTGTGTGTGTGTCTGTGTGTGTCTGTGTGTCTGTATTTCTGTCTCCATTCCTGAGCAGCAAACCTTTTTTCCTCTTTTAGCATGTTACTCACAACTGTGGATGAAGCCCAGCACTCCTGAAAACACAATCCATGTATGGGTTGAAGGAAATTTTCTTGGTGATGAGTGAGAGGTTGGTGACTGAAACCAGCTCATTTCCCATTGACCACTGAGGTCACATCTCTCAGGTGAGAAGCAAAGTGAGAATTTGAACCAGGAACATTCTCCTTAGAGACAATGGGCCAAAGACAAGTCCGATGGAATCGAATGTCTTTTCATGTTGACATCCAACCCGTCAAGCCCTCGTTAAGCCATTGAAGTGTCACATTGGGCCTGGGGGAGGCGGTGCACCCTGTGAAATTACACGTCCGAAGATTTGGATTTGATTTCCAGCCCTCTGCCAGTCAGTCTGCCAGGCAATTTCATGTGACAAGCCTTAGGCGAGAACCTTTCTGTCTCTGATTCCCGATTCCTTCACAGTGATTTATGTGGGCCTTAACGCCCCCTGGGAAAAGATCCCTCTGCCAGCTCAGTGCCTGCTTTCTTGGTTTGACTTGTCAATCTGGACTTGAATACACCTTTGGTTTTGGATTGACTCTATTACCTCTCCTAGAAATTAACACACAAAACTGACAGCTGATTGACAAGATGAGAAGCAGTTTTCCAAAATTCAAATTGAACTTAATCCTTTCTTACTAAAAGAATGCTCAAATCAAGGGGACACAGCTCACTCGTTTTGACTTCACGAGCTATGGCAGGTAGAGACAACTTTTTGAAAATACACAGCTAAAACTGTCCGTGCTTTGAATGCTAGACATGTTTTTCAGAATACACAGCTAAAACGGTCCCCGCTTTAAGTGCACTTAAAGCGGGGACCGTTTTAGCTGTGTATTTTGAAAAAGTTGTGTGCTCTTCAAAGAGAAAGCTACTTTTGCTGTGTCTTTGGGTTCGAGGGGAAATGGGAGTCCTCTTCAGTCAGCAGGGACGACACCTGAGTCCTTTGCAGTCCTCTTGTCTGCCTTTGAGGGTGAAATGAGAGTGGTCCCTGTCATCATGAGCCAAGTCTGAAAGAATTATTCACATTCCCTACGAGATTAGACGGGTGAAATAGCAAAAGGTGTGTCTTCCTTTGGACCATGGACGGGTTCAAAGCCCACCTCATACCACTAAGTATTTTGCTGAACACGAGCAGTTGTGTGTGCGGCCTGTGTTTGGGTGATTTTTCTGTCATGTGTGTGTGTGTCTGTGTGTGTGTGTCTGTGTGTGTGTGTCTGAATTTCTGTCTCGATTCCTGAGCAGTAAATCTTTATTCCTCTTTTAGCATGTTACTCACAACTGTGGATGAAGCCCAGCACTCCTGAAAACACAATCCATGTATGGTTGAAGGAAATTTTCTTGGTGATGAGTGAGAGGTTGGTGACTGAAACCAGCTCATTTCCCATTGACCACTGAAGTCGCATCTCTCAGGTGAGAAGCAAAGTGAAAATTTGAACCAGGCACATTCTCCTTAGAGACAATGGGCCAAAGACAAGTCCGATGGAATCGAATGTCTTTTCATGTTGACATCCATCCCGTCAAGCCCTCGTTAAGCCATTGAAGTGTCACATTGGGCCTGGGGGAGGCGGTGCACCCTGTGAAATTACACGTGCGAAGATGTGGATTTGATTTCCAGCCCTCTGCCAGTCAGTCTGCCAGGCACTTTCATGTGACAAGCCTTAGGCGAGTCCCTTTCTGTCTCTGATTCCCGATTCCTTCACAGGGATTTATGTGGGCCTTAACGCCGACTGGGAAAAGATCCCTCTGCCAGCTCAGTGCCTGCTTTCTTGGTTTGACTTGTCAATCTGGACTTGAATACACCTTTGGTTTTGGATTGACTCTATTGCCTCTCCTAGAAATTAACACACAAAACTGACAGCTGATTGACAAGATGAGAAGCAGTTTTCCAAAATTCAAATTGAACTTAATCCTTTCTTACTAAATGAATGCTCAAATCAAGGGGACACAGCTCACTCGTTTTGACTTCACGAGCTATGGCAGGTAGAGACAACTTTTTGAAAATACACAGCTAAAACTGTCCGTGCTTTGAATGCTAGACATGTTTTTCAGAATACACAGCTAAAACGGTCCCCGCTTTAAGTGCACTTAAAGCGGGGACCGTTTTAGCTGTGTATTTTGAAAAAGTTGTGTGCTCTTCAAAGAGAAAGCTACTTTTGCTGTGTCTTTGGGTTCGAGGGGAAATGGGAGTCCTCTTCAGTCAGCAGGGACGACACCTGAGTCCTTTGCAGTCCTCTTGTCTGCCTTTGAGGGTGAAATGAGAGTGGTCCCTGTCATCATGAGCCAAGTCTGAAAGAATTATTCACATTCCCTACGAGATTAGACGGGTGAAATAGCAAAAGGTGTGTCTTCCTTTGGAGCATGGACGGGTTCAAAGCCCACCTCATACCACTAAGTATTTTGCTGAACACGAGCAGTTGTGTGTGCGGCCTGTGTTTGGGTGATTTTTGTGTCATGTGTGTGTGTGTCTGTGTGTGTGTGTCTGTGTGTGTGTGTCTGTATTTCTGTCTCGATTCCTGAGCAGTAAATCTTTATTCCTCTTTTAGCATGTTACTCACAACTGTGGATGAAGCCCAGCACTCCTGAAAACACAATCCATGTATGGTTGAAGGAAATTTTCTTGGTGATGAGTGAGAGGTTGGTGACTGAAACCAGCTCATTTCCCATTGACCACTGAAGTCGCATCTCTCAGGTGAGAAGCAAAGTGAGAATTTGAACCAGGCACATTCTCCTTAGAGACAATGGGCCAAAGACAAGTCCGATGGAATCGAATGTCTTTTCATGTTGACATCCATCCCGTCAAGCCCTCGTTAAGCCATTGAAGTGTCACATTGGGCCTGGGGGAGGCGGTGCACCCTGTGAAATTACACGTCCGAAGATTTGGATTTGATTTCCAGCCCTCTGCCAGTCAGTCTGCCAGGCACTTTCATGTGACAAGCCTTAGGCGAGTCCCTTTCTGTCTCTGATTCCCGATTCCTTCACAGGGATTTATGTGGGACTTAACGCCCACTGGGAAAAGATCTCTCTGCCAGCTCAGTGCCTGCTTTCTTGGTTTGACTTGTCAATCTGGACTTGAATACACCTTTGGTTTTGGATTGACTCTATTACCTCTCCTAGAAATTAACACACAAAACTGACAGCTGATTGACAAGATGAGAAGCAGTTTTCCAAAATTCAAATTGAACTTAATCCTTTCTTACTAAAAGAATGCTCAAATCAAGGGGACACAGCTCACTCGTTTTGACTTCACGAGCTATGGCAGGTAGAGACAACTTTTTGAAAATACACAGCTAAAACTGTCCGTGCTTTGAATGCTAGACATGTTTTTCAGAATACACAGCTAAAACGGTCCCCGCTTTATGTGCTAAAGCACTTAAAGTGGGGACCGTTTTAGCTGTGTATTTTGAAAAAGTTGTGTGCTCTTCAAAGAGAAAGCTACTTTTGCTGTGTCTTTGGGTTCGAGGGGAAATGGGAGTCCTCTTCAGTCAGCAGGGACGACACCTGAGTCCTTTGCAGTCCTCTTGTCTGCCTCTGAGGGTGAAATGAGAGTGGTCCCTGTCATCATGAGCCATGTCTGAAAGAATTATTCACATTCCCTACGAGAATAGACGGGTGAAATAGCAAAAGGTGTGTCTTCCTTTGAAGCATGGACGGGTTCAAAGCCCAGGTCATACCACTAAGTATTTTGCTGAACACGAGCAGTTGTGTGTGCGGCCTGTGTTTGGGTGATTTTTGTGTCGTGTGTGTGTGTGTGTGTGTGTGTGTGTCTGTGTGTGTGTGTGTCTGTATTTCTGTCTCCATTCCTGAGCAGCAAATCTTTTTTCCTCTTTTAGCATGTTACTCACAACTGTGGATGAAGGCCAGCACTCCTGAAAACACAATCCATGTATGGTTGAGGGAAATTTTCTTGGTGATGAGTGAGAGGTTGGTGACTGAAACCAGCTCATTTCCCATTGACCACTGAGGTCACATCTCTCAGGTGAGAAGCAAAGTTAGAATTTGAACCAGGCACATACTCCTTAGAGACAATGGGCAAAAGACTGGTCCGATGGAATCGAATGTCTTTTCTTGTTGACATCCATCCCGTCAAGCCCTCGTTAAGCCATTGAAGTGTCACATTGGGCCTGGGGGAGGCGGTGCACCCTGTGAAATTACACGTCCGAAGATTTGGATTTGATTTCCAGCCCTCTGCCAGTCAGTCTGCCAGACACCTTCATGTGACAAGCCTTAGGCGATTCCCTTTCTGTCTCTGATTACCGATTCCGTCACAGGGATTTATGTGGGCCTTAACGCCCACTGGGAAAAGATCCCTCTGCCAGCTCAGTGCCTGCTTTCTTGGTTTGACCTGTCAATCTGTACTTGAATACACCTTTGGTTTTGGATTGACTCTATTACCTCTCCTAGAAATTAACACACAAAACTGACAGCTGATTGACAAGATGAGAAGCAGTTTTCCAAAATTCAAATTGAACTTAATCCTTTCTTATTAAAAGACTGCTCAAATCAAGGGAACACAGCTCACTCGTTCTGACTTCATGAGCTATGGCAGGTAGAGACAACTTTCTGAAAATACACAGCTAAAACTTTCCGTGCTTTTAATGCTAGACATGTTTTTCAGAATACACAGCTAAAGCACTTAAAGCGGGGACCGTTTTAGCTGTGTATTTTGAAAAAGTTGTGTGCTCTTCAAAGAGAAAGCTACTTTTGCTGTGTCTTTGGGTTCGAGGGGAAATGGGAGTCCTCTTCAGTCAGCAGGGACGACACCTGAGTCCTTTGCAGTCCTCTTGTCTGCCTCTGAGGGTGAAATGAGAGTGGTCCCTGTCATCATGAGCCATGTCAGAAAGAATTATTCACATTCCCTACGAGATTAGACGGGTGAAATAGCAAAAGGTGTGTCTTCCTTTGGAGCATGGACGGGTTCAAAGCCCACCTCATACCACTAAGTATTTTGCTGAACACGAGCAGTTGTGTGTGCGGCCTGTGTTTGGGTGATTTTTGTGTCATGTGTGTCTGTGTCTGTGTGTGTGTGTCTGTGTGTGTGTGTCTGTATTTCTGTCTCCATTCCTGAGCAGTAAATATTTATTCCTCTTTTAGCATGTTACTCAAAACTGTGGATGAAGCCCAGCACTCCTGAAAACACAATCCATGTATGGTTGAAGGAAATTTTCTTGGTGATGAGTGAGAGGTTGGTGACTGAAACCAGCTCATTTCCTATTGACCACTGTGGTCGCATCTCTCAGGTGAGAAGCAAAGTGAGAATTTGAACCAGGCACATTCTCCTTGGAGTCAGTGGGCCAAACACAAGTCCGATGGAATCGAATGCTTTTCATGTTGACATCCATCCGGTCTAGCCCTCGTTAAGCCATTGAAGTGTCACATTGGGCCTGGGGGAGGCGGTGCACCCTGTGAAATTACACGTCCGAAGATTTGGATTTGATTTCCAGCCCTCTGCCAGTCAGTCTGCCAGGCACTTTCATGTGACAAGCCTTAGGCGAGTCCCTTTCTGTCTCTGATTCCCGATTCCTTCACAGGGATTTATGTGGGCCTTAACGCCCACTGGGAAAAGATCCCTCTGCCAGCTCAGTGCCTGCTTTCTTGGTTTGACTTGTCAATCTGGACTTGAATACACCTTTGGTTTTGGATTGACTCTATTACCTCTGCTAGAAATTAACACACAAAACTGACAGCTGATTGACAAGATGAGAAGCAATTTTCCAAAATTCAAATTGAACTTAATCCTTTCTTACTAAAAGAATGCTCAAATCAAGGGGACACAGCTCACTCGTTTTGACTGCATGAGCTATGGCAGGTAGAGATAACTTTTTGAAAATACACAGCTAAAACTGTCCGTGCTTCGAATGCTAGACATGTTTTTCAGAATACACAGCTAAAACGGTCCCCGCTTTAAGTGCTAAATCACCGTTTTAGCTGTGTATTTTGAAAAAGTTGTGTGCTCTTCAAAGAGAAAGCTACTTTTGCTGTGTCTTTCGGATCGAGGGGAAATGGGAGTCCTCTTCAGTCAGCAGGGACGACACCTGAGTCCTTTGCAGTCCTCTTGTCTGCCTCTGAGGGTGAAAAGAGAGTGGTCCCTGTCATCATGAGCCATGTCTGAAAGAATTATTCACATTCCCTACGAGAATAGACGGCTGAAATAGCAAAAGGTGTGTCTTCCTTTGGAGCATGGACAGGTTCAAAGCCCACCTCATACCACTAAGTATTTTGCTGAACACGAGCAGTTGTGTGTGCGGCCAGTGTTTGGGTGATTTTTGCGTCGTGTGTGTGTGTGTGTTTGTGTGTCTGTGTGTGTGTGTCTGTATTTCTGTCTCCATTCCTGAGCAGCAAATCTTTTTTCCTCTTTTAGCATGTTACTCACAACTGTGGATGAAGCCCAGCACTCCTGAAAACACAATCCATGTATGGTTGAAGGAAATTTTCTTGGTGATGAGTGAGAGGTTGGTGACTGAAACCAGCTCATTTCCCATTGACCACTGAGGTCACATCTCTCAGGTTAGAAGCAAAGTGAGAATTTGAACCAGGCACATTCTCCTTAGAGACAATGGGCCAAAGACAGGTCCGATGGAATCGAATGTCTTTTCATGTTGACATCCATCCCGTCAAGCCCTCGTTAAGCCATTGAAGTGTCACACTGGGCCTGGGGGAGGCGGTGCACCCTGTGAAATTACACGTCCGAAGATTTGGATTTGATTTCCAGCCCTCTGCCAGTCAGTCTGCCAGGCACTTTCATGTGACAAGCCTTAGGCGAGTCCCTTTCTGTCTCTGATTCCCGATTCCTTCACAGGGATTTATGTGGGCCTTAACGCCCACTGGGAAAAGATCCCTCTGCCAGCTCAGTGCCTGCTTTCTTGGTTTGACTTGTCAATCTGGACTTGAATACACCTTTGGTTTTGGATTGACTCTATTACCTCTCCTAGAAATTAAGACACAAAACTGACAGCTGATTGACAAGATGAGAAGCAGTTTTCCAAAATTCAAATTGAACTTAATCCTTTCTTACTAAAAGAATGCTCAAATCAAAGGGACACAGCTCACTTGTTTTGACTTCATGAGCTATGGCAGGTAGAGACAACTTTTTGAAAATACACAGCCAAAACTGTCCGTGCTTTGAATGCTAGACATGTTTTTCAGAATACACAGCTAAAACAGTCCCCGCTTTAAGTGTTAAAGCACTTAAAGCGGGGACCGTTTTAGCTGTGTATTTTGAAAAAGTTGTGTGCTCTTCAAAAAGAAAGCTACTTTTGCTGTGTCTTTGGGTTCGAGGGGAAATGGGAGTCCTCTTCAGTCAGCAGGGACGACACCTGAGTCCTTTGCAGTCCTCTTGTCTGCCTCTGAGGGTGAAATGAGAGTGGTCCCTGTCATCATGAGCCATGTCTGAAAGAATTATTCACATTCCCTACGAGAATAGACGGGTGAAATAGCAAAAGGTGTGTCTTCCTTTGGAGCATGGAAGGGTTCAAAGCCCACCTCATACCACTAAGTATTTTGCTGAACACGAGCAGTTGTGTGTGCGGCCTGTGTTTGGGTGATTTTTGTGTCGTGTGTGTGTGTGTGTGTGTGTGTGTGTGTCTGTGTGTGTGTGTCTGTATTTCTGTCTCCATTCCTGAGCAGCAAATATTTTTTCTTCTTTTAGCATGTTACTCACAACTGTGGATGAAGCTCAGCACTCCTGAAAACACAATCCATGTATGGTTGAAGGAAATTTTCTTGGTGATGAGTGAGAGGTTGGTGACTGAAACCAGCTCATTTCCCATTGACCACTGAGGTCACATCTCTCAGGTGAGAAGCAAAGTGAGAATTTGAACCAGGCACATTCTCCTTAGAGACAATGGGCCAAAGACAGGTCCGATGGAATCGAATGTCTTTTCATGATGACATCCATCCCGTCAAGCCCTCGTTAAGCCATTGAAGTGTCACATTGGGCCTGGGGGAGGTGGTGCACCCTGTGAAATTACACGTCCGAAGATTTGGATTTGATTTCCAGCCCTCTGACAGTCAGTCTGCCAGGCACTTTCATGTGACAAGCCTTAGGCGAGTCCCTTCTGTCTCTGATTCCCGTTTCCTTCACAGGGATTTATGTGGGCCTTAATGCCCACTGGGAAAAGATCCCTCTGCCAGCTCAGTGCCTGCTTTCTTGGTTTGACTTGTCAATCTAGACTTGAATACACCTTTGGTTTTGGATTGACTCTATTACCTCTCCTAGAAATTAACACACAAAACTGACAGCTGATTGACAAGATGAGAAGCAGTTTTCCAAAATTCAAATTGAACTTAATCCTTTCTTACTAAAAGAATGCTCAAATCAAGGGGACACAGCTCACTCGTTTTGACTTCATGAGCTATGGCAGGTAGAGAAAACTTTTTGAAAATACACAGCTAAAACTGTCCGTGCTTTGAATGCTAGACAAGTTTTTCAGTTTTAAGTGCTTTAGCACTTAAAGCGGGACCGTTTTAGCTGTGTATTTTGAAAAAGTTGTGTGCTCTTCAAAGAGAAAACTACTTTTGCTGTGTCTTTGGGTTCGAGGGGAAATGGGAGTCCTCTTCGGTCAGCAGGGACGACACCTGAGTCCTTTGCAGTCCTCTTGTCTGCCTCTGAGGGTGAAATGAGAGTGGTCATTGTCATCATCAGCCATGTCTGAAAGAATTATTCACATTCCCTAAGAGAATAGACGGGTGAAATAGCAAAAGGTGTGTCTTCCTTTGGAGCATGGACGGGTTCAAAGCCCACCTCATACCACTAAGTATTTTGCTGAACACGAGCAGTTGTGTGTGCGTCCTTTGTTTGTGTGATTTTTGTGTCATGTGTGTGTGTGTGTGTGTGTGTGTGTCTTTGTGTGTGTGTGTGTGTTTGTGTGTATTTCTGTCTCCATTCCTGAGCAGCAAATCTTTTTTCCTCTTTTAGCATGTTACTCACAACTGTGGATGAAGCCCAGCACTCCTGAAAACACAATCCATGTATGGTTGAAGGAAATTTTCTTGGTGATGAGTGAGAGGTTGGTGACTGAAACCAGCTCATTTCCCATTGACCACTGAGGTCACATCTCTCAGGTGAGAAGCAAAGTGAGAATTTGAACCAGGCACATTCTCCTTAGCGACAATGGGCCAAAGACAGGTCCGATGGAATCGAATGTCTTTTCATGTTGACATCCATCCCGTCAAGCCCTCGTTAAACCATTGAAGTGTCACATTGGGCCTGGGGGAGGCGGTGCACCCTGTGAAATTACACGTCCGAAGATTTGGATTTGATTTCCAGCCCTCTGCCAGTCAGTCTGCCAGGCACTTTCATGTGACAAGCCTTAGGAGAGTCCCTTTCTGTCTCTGATTCCCGATTCCTTCACAGGGATTTATGTGGGCCTTAACGCCCACTGGGAAAAGATCCCTCTGCCAGCTCAGTGCCTGCTTTCTTGGTTTGACTTGTCAATCTGGACTTGAATACACCTTTGGTTTTGGATTGACTCTATCACCTCTCCTAGAAATTAACACACAAAACTGACAGCTGATTGACAAGATGAGAAGCAGTTTTCCAAAATTCAAATTGAACTTAATCCTTTCTTCCTAAAAGAATGCTCAAATCAAGGGGACACAGCTCACTCGTTTTGACTTCATGAGCTATGGCAGGTAGAGACAACTTTTTGAAAATACACAGCTAAAACTGTCCGTGCTTTGAATGCTAGACATGTTTTTCAGAATACACAGCTAAAACGGTTCCCGCTTTAAGTGCTAAAAGGAAATTTTCTTGGTGATGAGTGAGAGGTTGGTGACTGAAACCAGCTCATTTCCCATTGACCACTGAGGTCACATCTCTCAGGTGAGAAGCAAAGTGAGAATTTGAACCAGGCACATTCTCCTTAGAGACAATGGGCCAAAGACAGGTCCGATGGAATCGAATGTCTTTTCATGTTGACATCCATCCCGTCAAGCCCTCGTTAAGCCATTGAAGTGTCACATTGGGCCTGGGGGAGGCGGTGCACCCTGTGAAATTACACGTCCGAAGATTTGGATTTGATTTCCAGCCCTCTGCCAGTCAGTCTGCCAGGCACTTTCATGTGACAAGCCTTAGGCGAGTCCCTTTCTGTCTCTGATTCCCGATTCCTTCACAGGGATTTATGTGGGCCTTAACGCCCACTGGGAAAAGATCCGTCTGCCAGCTCAGTGCCTGCTTTCTTGGTTTGACTTGTCAATCTGGACTTGAATACACCTTTGGTTTTGGATTGACTCTATTACCTCTCCTAGAAATTAACACACAAAACTGACAGCTGATTGACAAGATGAGAAGCAGTTTTCCAAAATTCAAATTGAACTTAATCCTTTCTTACTAAAAGAATGCTCAAATCAAAGGGACACAGCTCACTCGTTTTGACTTCATGAGCTATGGCAGGTAGAGACAACTTTTTGAAAATACACAGCCAAAACTGTCCGTGCTTTGAATGCTAGACATGTTTTTCAGAATACACAGCTAAAACAGTCCCCGCTTTAAGTGTTAAAGCATTTAAAGCGGGGACCGTTTTAGCTATGTATTTTGAAAAAGTTGTGTGCTCTTCAAAAAGAAAGCTACTTTTGCTGTGTCTTTTGGTTCGAGGGGAAATGGGAGTCCTCTTCAGTCAGCAGGGACGACACCTGAGTCCTTTGCAGTCCTCCTGTCTGCCTCTGAGGGTGAAATGAGAGTGGTCCCTGTCATCATGAGCCATGTCTGAAAGAATTATTCACATTCCCTACGAGAATAGACGGGTGAAATAGCAAAAGGTGAGTCTTCATTTGGAGCATGGAAGGGTTCAAAGCCCACCTCATACCACTATGTATTTTGCTGAACACGAGCAGTTGTGTGTGCGGCCTGTGTTTGGGTGATTTTTGTGTCGTGTGTGTGTGTGTGTGTGTGTGTGTGTGTGTGTGTCTGTGTGTGTGTGTGTGTGTGTGTGTGTATTTCTGTCTCCATGCCTGAGCAGCAAATCTTTTTTCCTCTTTTAGCATGTTACTCACAACTGTGGATGAAGCCCAGCACTCCTGAAAACACAATCCATGTATGGTTGAAGGAAATTTTCTTGGTGATGAGTGAGAGGTTGGTGACTGAAACCAGCTCATTTCCCATTGACCACTGAGGTCACATCTCTCAGGTGAGAAGCAAAGTGAGAATTTGAACCAGGCACATTCTCCTTAGAGACAATGGGCCAAAGACAGGTCCGATGGAATCGAATGTCTTTTCATGTTGACATCCATCCCGTCAAGCCCTCGTTAAACCATTGAAGTGTCACATTGGGCCTGGGGGAGGCGGTGCACCCTGTGAAATTACACGTCCGAAGATTTGGATTTGATTTCCAGCCCTCTGCCAGTCAGTCTGCCAGGCACTTTCATGTGACAAGCCTTAGGAGTCTCCCTTTCTGTCTCTGATTCCCGACTCCTTCACAGGGATTTATGTGGGCCTTAACGCCCACTGGGAAAAGATCCCTCTGCCAGCTCAGTGCCTGCTTTCTTGGTTTGACTTGTCAATCTGGACTTGAATACACCTTTGGTTTTGGATTGACTCTATCACCTCTCCTAGAAATTAACACACAATACTGACAGCGGATTGAAAAGATGAGAGGCAGTTTTCCAAAATTCAAATTGAACTTAATCCTTTCTTCCTAAAAGAATGCTCAAATCAAGGGGACACAGCTCACTCGTTTTGACTTCATGAGCTATGGCAGGTAGAGACAACTTTTTGAAAATACACAGCTAAAACTGTCCGTGCTTTGAATGCTAGACATGTTTTTCAGTTTTAAGTGCTTTAGCACTTAAAGCGGGACCGTTTTAGCTGTGTATTTTGAAAAAGTTGTGTGCTCTTCAAAGAGAAAGCTACTTTTGCTGTGTCTTTGGGTTCGAGGGGAAATGGGAGTCCTCTTCAGTCAGCAGGGACGACACCTGAGTCCTTTGCAGTCCTCTTGTCTGCCTCTGAGGGTGAAATGAGAGTGGTCCCTGTCATCATCAGCCATGTCTGAAAGAATTATTCACATTCCCTACGAGAATAGACGGGTGAAATAGCAAAAGGTGTGTCTTCCTTTGGAGCATGGACGGGTTCAAAGCCCACCTCATACCACTAAGTATTTTGCTGAACACGAGCAGTTGTGTGTGCGGCCTGTGTTTGGGTGATTTTTGTGTCATGTGTGAGTGTGTGTGTGTGTGTGTGTGTGTGTGTGTGTCTCTGTGTGTGTGTCTGTATTTTTGTCTCCATTCCTGAGCAGCAAATCTTTCTTCCTCTTTTAGCATGTTACTCACAACTGTGGATGAAGCCCAGCACTCCTGAAAACACAATCCATGTATGGTTGAAGGAAATTTTCTTGGTGATGAGTGAGAGGTTGGTGACTGAAACCAGCTCATTTCCCATTGACCACTGAGGTCACATCTCTCAGGTGAGAAGCAAAGTGAGAATTTGAACCAGGCACATTCTCCTTAGAGACAATGGGCCAAAGACAGGTCCGATGGAATCGAATGTCTTTTCTTGTTGACATCCATCCCGTCAAACCCTCGTTAAGCCATTGAAGTGTCACATTGGGCCTGGGGGAGGCGGTGCACCCTGTGAAATTACATGTTCGAAGATTTGGATTTGATTTCCAGCCCTCTGCCAGTCAGTCTGCCAGGCACTTTCATGTGACAAGCCTTTGGCGAGTCCCTTTCTGTCTCTGATTCCCGATTCCTTCACAGGGATTTATGTGGGCCTTAACGCCCACTGGGGAAAGATCCCTCTGCCAGCTCAGTGCCTGCTTTCTAGGTTTGACTTGTCAATCTGGACTTGAATACACCTTTGGTTTTGGATTGACTCTATTACCTCTCCTAGAAATTAACACACAAAACTGACAGCTGATTGACAAGATGAGAAGCAGTTTTCCAAATTTCAAATTGAACTTAATCCTTTCTTACTAAAAGAATGCTCAAATCAAGGGGACACAGCTCACCCGTTTTGACTTCATGAGCTATGGCAGGTAGAGACAACTTTTTGAAAATACACAGCTAAAACTGTCCGTGCTTTGAATGTTAGACTTTTTTTTCAGAATACACAGCTAAAACGGTGACCGTTTTAGCTGTGTATTTTGAAAAAGTTGTGTGCTCTTCAAAGAGAAAGCTACTTTTGATGTGTCTTTGGGTTCGAGGGGAAATGGGAGTCCTCTTCAGTCAGCAGGGACGACACCTGAGTCCTTTGCAGTCCTCTTGTCTGCCTCTGAGGGTGAAATGAGAGTGGTCCCTGTCATCATGAGCCATGTCTGAAAGAATTATTCACATTCCCTACGAGAATAGACGGGTGAAATAGCAAAAGGTGTGTCTTCCTTTGGAGCATGGACGGGTTCAAAGCCCACCTCATACCACTAAGTATTTTGCTGAACACGAGCAGTTGTGTGTGCGGCCTCTGTTTGGGTGATTTTTGTGTCGTGTGTGTGTGTGTGTGTGTGTGTGTGTCTGTGTGTGTGTGTCTGTATTTCTGTCTCCATTCCTGAGCAGCAAATCTTTTTTCCTCTTTTAGCATGTTACTCACAACTGTGGATGAAGCCCAGCACTCCTGAAAACACAATCCATGTATGGTTGAAGGAAATTTTCTTGGTGATGAGTGAGAGGTTGGTGACTGAAACCAGCTCATTTCCCATTGACCACTGAGGTCACATCTCTCAGGTGAGAAGCAAAGTGAGAATTTGAACCAGGGACATTCTCCTTAGAGACAATGGGCCAAAGACAGGTCCGATGGAATCGAATGTCTTTTCATGTCGACATCCATCCCGTCAAGCCCTCGTTAAGCCATTGAAGTGTCACATTGGGCCTGGGGGAGGCGGTGCACCCTGTGAAATTACACGTCCGAAGATTTTGATTTGATTTCCAGCCCTCTGCCAGTCAGTCTGCCAGGCACTTTCATGTGACAAGCCTTAGGCGAGTCCCTTCTGTCTCTGATTCCCGGTTCCTTCACAGGGATTTATGTGGGCCTTAATGCCCACTGGGAAAAGATTCCTCTGCCAGCTCAGTGCCTGCTTTCTTGGTTTGACTTGTCAATCTAGACTTGAATACACCTTTGGTTTTGGATTGACTCTATTACCTCTCCTAGAAATTAACACACAAAACTGACAGCTGATTGACAAGATGAGAAGCAGTTTTCCAAAATTCAAATTGAACTTAATCGTTTCTTACTAAAAGAATGCTCAAATCAAGGGGACACAGCTCACTCGTTTTGACTTCATGAGCTATGGCAGGTAGAGACAACTTTTTGAAAATACACAGCTAAAACTGTCCGTGCTTTGAATGCTAGACATGTTTTTCAGTTTTAAGTGCTTTAGCACTTAAAGCGGGACAGTTTTAGCTGTGTATTTTGAAAAAGTTGTGTGCTCTTCAAAGAGAAAGCTACTTTTGCTGTGTCTTTGGGTTCGAGGGGAAATGGGAGTCCTCTTCGGTCAGCAGGGACGACACCTGAGTCCTTTGCAGTCCTCTTGTCTGCCTCTGAGGGTGAAATGAGAGTGGTCATTGTCATCATCAGCCATGTCTGAAAGAATTATTCACATTCCCTAAGAGAATAGACGGGTGAAATAGCAAAAGGTGTGTCTTCCTTTGGAGCATGGACGGGTTCAAAGCCCACCTCATACCACTAAGTATTTTGCTGAACACGAGCAGTTGTGTGTGCGTCCTGTGTTTGGGTGATTTTTGTGTCGTGTGTGTGTGTGTGTGTGTGTGTGTGTGTCTGTGTGTGTGTGTGTGTGTGTGTGTGTGTGTATTTCTGTCTCCATGCCTGAGCAGCAAATCTTTTTTCCTCTTTTAGCATGTTACTCACAACTGTGGATGAAGCCCAGCACTCCTGAAAACACAATCCATGTATGGTTGAAGGAAATTTTCTTGGTGATGAGTGAGAGGTTGGTGACTGAAACCAGCTCATTTCCCATTGACCACTGAGGTCACATCTCTCAGGTGAGAAGCAAAGTGAGAATTTGAACCAGGCACATTCTCCTTAGAGACAATGGGCCAAAGACAGGTCCGATGGAATCGAATGTCTTTTCATGTTGACATCCATCCCGTCAAGCCCTCGTTAAACCATTGAAGTGTCACATTGGGCCTGGGGGAGGCGGTGCACCCTGTGAAATTACACGTCCGAAGATTTGGATTTGATTTCCAGCCCTCTGCCAGTCAGTCTGCCAGGCACTTTCATGTGACAAGCCTTAGGAGTCTCCCTTTCTGTCTCTGATTCCCGACTCCTTCACAGGGATTTATGTGGGCCTTAACGCCCACTGGGAAAAGATCCCTCTGCCAGCTCAGTGCCTGCTTTCTTGGTTTGACTTGTCAATCTGGACTTGAATACACCTTTGGTTTTGGATTGACTCTATCACCTCTCCTAGAAATTAACACACAAAACTGACAGCTGATTGACAAGATGAGAAGCAGTTTTCCAAAATTCAAATTGAACTTAATCCTTTCTTCCTAAAAGAATGCTCAAATCAAGGGGACACAGCTCACTCGTTTTGACTTCATGAGCTATGTCAGGTAGAGACAACTTTTTGAAAATACACAGCTAAAACTGTCCGTGCTTTGAATGCTAGACATGTTTTTCAGTTTTAAGTGCTTTAGCACTTAAAGCGGGACCGTTTTAGCTGTGTATTTTGAAAAAGTTGTGTGCTCTTCAAAGAGAAAGCTACTTTTGCTGTGTCTTTGGGTTCGAGGGGAAATGGGAGTCCTCTTCAGTCAGCAGGGACGACACCTGAGTCCTTTGCAGTCCTCTTGTCTGCCTCTGAGGGTGAAATGAGAGTGGTCCCTGTCATCATGAGCCATGTCTGAAAGAATTATTCACATTCCCTACGAGAATAGACGGGTGAAATAGCAAAAGGTGTGTCTTCCTTTGGAGCATGGACGGGTTCAAAGCCCACCTCATACCACTAAGTATTTTGCTGAACACGAGCAGTTCTGTGTGCGGCCTGTGTTTGGGTGATTTTTGTGTCGTGTGTGTGTGTGTGTGTGTGTGTGTGTGTGTGTCTGTGTGTGTGTGTCTGTATTTCTGTCTCCATTCCTGAGCAGCAAATATTTTTTCCTCTTTTAGCATGGTACTCACAACTGTGGATGAAGCCCAGCACTCCTGAAAACACAATCCATGTATGGTTGAAGGAAATTTTCTTGGTGATGAGTGAGAGGTTGGTGACTGAAACCAGCTCATTTCCCATTGACCACTGAGGTCACATCTCTCAGGTGAGAAGCAAAGTGAGAATTTGAACCAGGCACGTTCTCCTTAGAGACAATGGGCCAAAGACAGGTCCGATGGAATCGAATGTCTTTTCATGTTGACATCCATCCCGTCAAGCCCTCGTTAAGCCATTGAAGTGTCACATTGGGCCTGGGGGAGGCGGTGCACCCTGTGAAATTACACGTCCGAAGATTTGGATTTGATTTCCAGCCCTCTGCCAGTCAGTCTGCCAGGCACTTTCATATGACAAGCCTTAGGCGAGTCCCTTTCTGTCTCTGATTCCCGATTCCTTCACAGGGATTTATGTGGGCCTTAACGCCCACTGGGAAAAGATCCCTCTGACAGCTCAGTGCCTGCTTTCTTGGTTTGACTTGTCAATCTCGACTTGAATACACCTTTGGTTTTGGATTGACTCTATTACCTCTCCTAGAAATTAACACACAAAACTGACAGCTGATTGACAAGATGAGAAGCAGTTTTCCAAAATTCAAATTGAACTTAATCCTTTCTTACTAAAAGAATGCTCAAATCAAGGGGACACAGCTCACTCGTTTTGACTTCATGAGCTATGGCAGGTAGAGACAACTTTTTGAAAATACACAGCTAAAACTGTCCGTGCTTTGAATGCTAGACATGTTTTTCAGAATACACAGCTAAAACGGTCCCCGCTTTAAGTGCTTTAGTACTTAAAGCGGGGACCGTTTTAGCTGTGTATTTTGAAAAAGTTGTGTGCTCTTCAAAGAGAAAGCAACTTTTGCTGTGTCTTTGGGTTCGAGGGGAAATGGGAGTCCTCTTCAGTCAGCAGGGACGACACCTGAGTCCTTTGCAGTCCCCTTGTCTGCCTTTGAGGGTGAAATGAGAGTGGTCCCTGTCATCAAGAGCCATGTCTGAAAGAATTATTCACATTCCCTACGAGAATAGACGGGTGAAATAGCAAAAGGTGTGTCTTCCTTTGGAGCATGGACGGGTTCAAACCCCACCTCATACCACTAAGTATTTTGCTGAACACAGGCAGTTGTGTGTGCGGCCTGTGTTTGGGTGGTTTTTGTGTCATGTCTGTGTGTGTGTGTGTGTGTGTGTGTGTTTGTCTGTATTTCTGTCTCCATTCCTGAGCAGCAAATCTTTTTTCCTCTTTTAGCATGTTACTCACAACTGTGGATGAAGCCCAGCACTCCTGAAAACACAATCCATGTATGGTTGAAGGAAATTTTCTTGGTGATGAGTGAGAGGTTGGAGACTGAAACCAGCTAATTTCCCATTGACCACTGAGGTCACATCTCTCAGGTGAGAAGCAATGTGAGAATTTGAACCAGGCACATTCTCCTTAGAGACAATGGGCCAAACACAGGTCCGATGGAATCGAATGTCTTTTCATGTTGACATCCATCCCGTCAAGCCCTCGTTAAGCCATTGAAGTGTCACATTGGGCCTGGGGGAGGCGGTGCACCCTGTGAAATTACACGTCCGAAGATTTGGATTTGATTTCCAGCCCTCTGCCAGTCAGTCTGCCAGGCACTTTCATGTGACAAGCCTTAGGCGAGTCCCTTTCTGTCTCTGATTCCCGATTCCTTCACAGGGATTTATGTGGGCCTTAACGCCCACTGGGAAAAGATCCCTCTGCCAGCTCAGTGCCTGCTTTCTTGGTTTGACTTGTCAATCTGGACTTGAATACACCTTTGGTTTTGGATTGACTCTATTACCTCTCCGAGAAATTAACACACAAAACTGACAGCTGATTGACAAGATGAGAAGCAGTTTTCCAAAATTCAAATTGAACTTAATCCTTTCTTCCTAAAAGAATGCTCAAATCAAGGGGACACAGCTCACTCGTTTTGACTTCATGAGCTATGGCAGGTAGAGACAACTTTTTGAAAATACACAGCTAAAACTGTCCGTGCTTTGAATGCTAGACATGTTTTTCAGAATACACAGCTAAAACGGTCCCCGGTTTAAGTGCTAAAGCACTTAAAGCGGGGACCGTTTTAGCTGTGTATTTTGAAAAACTTGTGTGCTCTTCAAAGACAAAGCTACTTTGGCTGTGTTTTTGGGTTCGAGGGGAAATGGGAGTCCTCTTCAGTCAGCAGGGACGACACCTGAGTCCTTTGCAGTCCTCCTGTCTGCCTCTGAGGGTGAAATGAGAGTGGTCCCTGTCATCATGAGCCATGTCTGAAAGAATTATTCACATTCCCTACGAGAATAGACGGCTGAAATAGCAAAAGGTGTGTCTTCCTTTGGAGCATGGACGGGTTCAAAACCCACCTCATACCACTAAGTATTTTGCTGAACACGAGCAGTTGTGTGTGCGGCCTGTGTTTGGGTGATTTTTGTGTCATGTGTGTGTGTGTGTGTGTGTGTGTGTGTGTGTCTGTGTGTGTGTGTCTGTATTTCTGTCTCCATTCCTGAGCAGCAAATCTTTTTTCCTCTTTTAGCATGTTACTCACAACTGTGGATGAAGCCCAGCACTCCTGAAAACACAATCCATGTATGGTTGAAGGAAATTTTCTTGGTGATGAGTGAGAGGTTGGTGACTGAAACCAGCTCATTTCCCATTGACCACTGAGGTCACATCTCTCAGGTGAGAAGCAATGTGAGAATTTGAACCAGGCACATTCTCCTTAGAGACAATGGGCCAAAGACAGGTCCGATGGAATCGAATGTCTTTTCATGTTGACATCCATCCCGTCAAGCCCTCGTTAAGCCATTGAAGTGTCACATTGGGCCTGGGGAAGGCGGTGCACCCTGTGAAATTACACGTCCGAAGATTTGGATTTGATTTCCAGCCCTCTGCCAGTCAGTCTGCCAGGCACTTTCATGTGACAAGGCTTAGGCGAGTCCCTTTCTGTCTCTGATTCCCGATTCCTTCACAGGGATTTATGTGGGCCTTAACGCCCACTGGGAAAAGATCCCTCTGCCAGCTCAGTGCCTGCTTTCTTGGTTTGACTTGTCAATCTGGACTTGAATACACCTTTGGTTTTGGATTGACTCTATTACCTCTCCTAGAAATTAACACACAAAACTGACAGCTGATTGACAAGATGAGAAGCAGTTTTCCAAAATTCAAATTGAACTTAATCCTTTCTTACTAAAAGAATGCTCAAATCAAGGGGACACAGCTCACTCGTTTTGACTTCATGAGCTATGGCAGGTAGAGACAACTTTTTGAAAATACACAGCTAAAACTGTCCGTGCTTTGAATGCTAGACATGTTTTTCAGAATACACAGCTAAAACGGTCCCCGCTTTAAATGATAAAGCACTTAAAGCGGGGACCGTTTTAGCTGTGTATTTTGAAAAATTTGTGTGATCTTCAAAGAGAAAGCTACTTTTGCTGTGTCTTTGGGTTCGAGGGGAAATGGGAGTCCTCTTCAGTCAGCAGGGACGACACCTGAGTCCTTTGCAGTCCTCTTGTCTGCCTCTGAGGGTGAAATGAGAGTGGTCCCTGTCATCATGAGCCATGTCTGAAAGAATTATTCACATTCCCTATGAGAATAGACGGGTGAAATAGCAAAAGGTGTGTCTTCCTTTGGAGCATGGACGGGTTCAAAGCCCACCCTAATACCACTAAGTATTTTGCTGAACACGAGCAGTTGTGTGTGCGGCCTGTGTTTGGGTGATTTTTGTTTCGTGTGTGTGTGTGTGTGTGTCTGTGTGTGTGTGTCTGTATTTCTGTCTCCATTCCTGAGCAGCAAATCTTTTTTCCTCTTTTAGCATGTTACTCACAACTGTGGATGAAGCCCAGCACTCCTGAAAACACAATCCATGTATGGTTGAAGGAAATTTTCTTGGTGATGAGTGAGAGGTTGGTGACTGAAAACAGCTCATTTCCCATTTACCACTGAGGTCACATCTCTCAGGTGAGAAGCAAAGTGAGAATTTGAACCAGGCACATTCTCCTTAGAGACAATGGGCCAAAGACAGGTCCGATGGAATCGAATATCTTTTCTTGTTGACATCCATCCCGTCAAGGCCTCGTTAAGCCATTGAAGTGTCACATTGGGCCTGGGGGAGGCGGTGCACCCTGTGAAATTACACGTCCGAAGATTTGGATTTGATTTCCAGCCCTCTGCCAGTCAGTCTGCCAGGCACTTTCATGTGACAAGCCTTAGGCCAGTCCCTTTCTGTCTCTGATTCCCGATTCCCTCACAGGGATTTATATGGGCCTTAACGCCCACTGGGAAAAGATCCCTCTGCCAGCTCAGAGCGTGCTTTCTTGGTTTTACATGTCAATCTGGACTTGAATACACCTTTGGTTTTGGATTGACTCTATTACCTCTCCTAGAAATTAACACACAAAACTGACAGCTGATTGACAAGATGAGAAGCAGTTTTCCAAAATTCAAATTGAACTTAATCCTTTCTTCCTAAAAGAATGCTCAAATCAAGGGGACACAGCTCACTCGTTTTGACTTCATGAGCTATGGCAGGTAGAGACAACTTTTTGAAAATACACAGCTAAAACTGTCCGTGTTTGAATGCTAGACATGTTTTTCAGAATACACAGCTAAAACGGTCCCCGCTTTAAGTGCTAAACCACTTAAAGCGGGGACCGTTTTAGCTGTGTATTTTGAAAAAGTTGTGTGCTCTTCAAAGAGAAAGCTACTTTTGCTGTGTCTTTGGGTTCGAGGGGAGATGGGAGTCCTCTTCAGTCAGCAGGGACGACACCTGAGTCCTTTGCAGTCCTCTTGTCTGCCTCTGTGGGTGAAATGAGAGTGGTCCCTGTCATCATGAGCCATGTCTGAAAGAATTATTCACATTCCCTACGAGAATAGACGGGTGAAATTGCAAAAGGTGTGTCTTCCTTTGGAGCATGGACGGGTTCAAAGCCCACCTCATACCACTAAGTATTTTGCTGAACACGAGCAGTTGTGTGTGCGGCCTTTGTTTGGGTGATTTTTGTGTCGTGTGTGTGTGTGTGTGTGTGTGTCTGTGTGTGTGTGTCTGTATTTCTGTCTCCATTCCTGAGCAGCAAATCTTTTTTCCTCTTTTAGCATGTTACTCACAACTGTGGATGAAGCCCAGCACTCCTGAAAACACAATCCATGTATGGTTGAAGGAAATTTTCTTGGTGATGAGTGAGAGGTTGGTGACTGAAACCAGCTCATTTCCCATTGACCACTGAGGTCACATCTCTCAGGTGAGAAGCAAAGTGAGAATTTGAACCAGGCACATTCTCCTTAGAGACAATGGGTCAAAGACAGGTCCGATGGAATCAAATATCTTTTCATGTTGACATCCATCCCGTCAAGACCTCGTTAAGCCATTGAAGTGTCACATTGGGCCTGGGGAAGCGGTACACCCTGTGAAATTACACGTCCGAAGATTTGGATTTGATTTCCAGCCCTCTGCCAGTCAGTCTGCCAGGCACTTTCATGTGACAAGCCTTAGGCGAGTCCCTTTCTGTCTCTGATTCCCGATTCCTTCACAGGGATTTATGTGGGCCTTAACGACCACTGGGAAAAGATCCCTCTGCCAGCTCAGTGCCTGCTTTCTTGGTTTGACTTGTCAATCTGGACTTGAATACACCTTTGGTTTTGGATTGACTCTATTACCTCTCCTAGAAATTAACACACAAAACTGACAGCTGATTGACAAGATGAGAAGCAGTTTTCCAAAATTCAAATTGAACTTAATCCTTTCTTCCTAAAAGAATGCTCAAATCAAGGGGACACAGCTCACTCGTTTTGACTTCATGAGCTATGTCAGGTAGAGACAACTTTTTCAAAATACAAAGCTAAAACTGTCCGTGCTTTGAATGCTAGACATGTTTTTCAGAATACACAGCTAAAACGGTCCCCGGTTTAAGTGCTAAACCACTTAAAGCGGGGACCGTTTTAGCTGTGTATTTTGAAAAATTTGTGTGCTCTTCAAAGAGGAAGCTACTTCTGCTGTGTCTTTGGGTTCGAGGGGAAATGGGAGTCCTCTTCAGTCAGCAGGGACGACACCTGAGTCCTTTGCAGTCCTCTTGTCTGCCTCTGAGGGTGAAATGAGAGTGGTCCCTGTCATCATGAGCCATGTCTGAAAGAATTATTCACATTCCCTACGAGAATAGACGGGTGAAATAGCAAAACGTGTGTCTTCCTTTGGAGCATGGACTGGTTCAAAGCCCACCTCATACCACTAAGTATTTTGCTGAACACGAGCAGTTGTGTGTGCGGCCTGTGTTTGGGTGATTTTTGTGTCATGTGTGTGTGTGTGTGTTTGTGTGTGTGTCTGTGTGTGTGTGTCTGTATTTCTGTCTCCATTCCTGAGCAGCAAATCTTTTTTCCTTTTTTAGCATGTTACTCACAACTGTGGATGAAGCCCAGTACTCCTGAAAACACAATCCATATGGTTGAAGGAAATTTTCTTGGTGATGAGTGAAAGGTTGGTGACTGAAAACAGCTCATTTCCCATTGACCACTGAGGTCACATCTCTCAGGTGAGAAGCAAGGTGAGAATTTGAATCAGGCACATTCTCCTTAGAAACAATGGGCCAAAGACAGGTCTGATGGAATCGAATGTCTTTTCATGTTGACATCCATCCCGTCAAGCCCTCGTTAAACCATTGAAGTGTCACATTGGGCCTGGGGGAGGCGGTGCACCCTGAGAAATTACACGTCGGAATATTTGGATTTGATTTCCAGCCCTCTGCCAGTCAGTCTGCCAGGCACTTTCATGTGACAAGCCTTAGGCGAGTCCCTTTCTGTCTCTGATTCCCGATTCCTTCACAGGGATTTATGTGGGCCTTAACGCTTACTGGGAAAAGATCCCTCTGCCAGCTCAGTGCCTGCTTTCTTGGTTTGACTTGTCAATCTGGACTTGAATACACCTTTGGTTTTGGATTGACTCTATTACCTCTCCTAGAAATTAACACACGAAACTGACAGCTGATTGACAAGATGAGAAGCAGTTTTCCAAAATTCAAATTGAACTTAATCCTTTCTTACTAAAAGAATGCTCAAATCAATGGGACACAGCTCACTCGTTTTGACTTCATGAGCTATGGCAGGTAGAGACAACTTTTTGAAAATACACAGCTAAAACTGTCCGTGCTTTGAATGCTAGACATGTTTTTCAGAATACACAGCTAAAACGGTCCCCTCTTTAAGTGCTAAAGCACTTAAAGTTGTGTGCTCTTCAAAGAGAAAGCTACTTTTGCTGTGTCTTTGGGTTCGAGGGGAAATTGGAGTCCTCTTCAGTCAGCAGGGACGACACCTGAGTCCTCTGCAGTCCTCTTGTCTGCCTCTGAGGGTGAAATGAGATTGGTCCCTGTCATCATGAGCCATGTCTGAAAGAATTATTCACATTCCCTACGAGAATAGACGGGTGAAATAGCAAAAGGTGTGTCTTCCTTTGGAGCATGGAAGAGTTCAAAGCCCACCTCATACCACTAAGTATTTTGCTGAACACGAGCAGTTGTGTGTGCGGCCTGTGTTTGGGTGATTTTTTTTTCGTGTGTGTGTGTGTGTGTGTGTGTGTGTGTGTGTGTCTGTGTGTGTGTGTCTGTATTTCTGTCTCCATTCCTGAGCAGCAAATCTTTTTTCCTCTTTTAGCATGTTACTCACAACTGTGGATGAAGCCCAGCACTCCTGAAAACACAATCCATGTATGGTTGAAAAAAATTTTCTTGGTGATGAGTGAGAGGTTGGTGACTGAAACCAGCTCATTTCCCATTGACCACTGAGGTCACATCTCTCAGGTGAGAAGCAAAGTGAGAATTTGAACCAGGCACATTCTCCTTAGAGACAACGGGCCAAAGACAGGTCGATGGAATCGAATGTCTTTTCATGTTGACATCCATCCCGTCAAGCCCTCGTTAAGCCATTGAAGTGTCACATTGGGCCTGGGGGAGGCGGTGCACCCTGTGAAATTACACGTCCGAAGATTTGGATTTGATTTCCAGCCCTCTGCCAGTCAGTCTGCCAGGCACTTTCATGTGACAAGCCTTAGGCGAGTCCCTTTCTGTCTCTGATTCCCGATTCCTTCACAGGGATTTATGTGGGCCTTAACGCCCACTGGGAAAAGATCCCTCTGCCAGCTCAGTGCCTGCTTTCTTGGTTTCACTTGTCAATCTGGACTTGAATACAACTTTGGTTTTGGATTGACTCTATTACCTCTCCTAGAAATTAACACACAAAACTGACAGCTGATTGACAAGATGAGAAGCAGTTTTCCAAAATTCAAATTGAACTTAATCCTTTCTTCCTAAAAGAATGCTCAAATCAAGGGGAAACAGCTCACTCGTTTTGACTTCATGAGCTATGTCAGGTAGAGACAACTTTTTGAAAATACACAGCTAAAACTGTCCGTGCTTTGAATGCTAGACATGTTTTTCAGAATACACAGCTAAAACGGTCCCCGGTTTAAGTGCTAAACCACTTAAAGCGGGGACCGTTTTAGCTGTGTATTTTGAAAAATTTGTGTGCTCTTCAAAGAGAAAGCTACTTTTTCTGTGTCTTTGGGTTCGAGGGGAAATGGGAGTCCTCTTCAGTCAGCAGGGACGACACCTGAGTCCTCTGCAGTCCTCTTGTCTGCCTCTGAGGGTGAAATGAGAGTGGTCCCTGTCATCATGAGCCATGTCTGAAAGAATTATTCACATTCCCTACGAGAATAGACGGGTGAAATAGCAAAAGTTGTGTCTTCCTTTGGAGCATGGAAGAGTTCAAAGCCCACCTCATACCACTAAGTATTTTGCTGAACACGAGCAGTTGTGTGTGCGGCCTGTGTTTGGGTGATTTTTTTGTCGTGTGTGTGTGTGTGTGTGTGTGTGTGTGTGTGTCTGTGTGTGTGTGTCTGTATTTCTGTCTCCATTCCTGAGCAGCAAATCTTTTTTCCTCTTTTAGCATGTTACTCACAACTGTGGATGAAGCCCAGCACTCCTGAAAACACAATCCATGTATGGTTGAAAAAAATTTTCTTGGTGATGAGTGAGAGGTTGGTGACTGAAACCAGCTCATTTCCCATTGACCACTGAGGTCACATCTCTCAGGTGAGCAGCAAAGTGAGAATTTGAACCAGGCACATTCTCCTTAGAGACAATGGGCCAAAGACAGTTCCGATGGAATCGAATGTCTTTTCGTGTTGACATCCATCCCGTCAAGCCCTCGTTAAGCCATTGAAGTGTCACATTGGGCATGAAGGAGGCGGTGCACCCTGTGAAATTACACGTCCGAAGATTTGGATTTGATTTCCAGCCCTCTGCCAGTCAGTCTGCCAGGCACTTTCATGTGACAAGCCTTAGGCGAGTCCCTTTCTGTCTCTGATTCCCGATTCCTTCACAGGGATTTATGTGGGCCTTAACGCCCACTGGGAAAAGATCCCTCTGCCAGCTCAGTGCCTGCTTTCTTGGTTTGACTTGTCAACCTGGACTTGAATACACCTTTGGTTTTGGATTGACTCTATTACCTCTCCTAGAAATTAACACACAAAACTGACAGCTGATTGCCAAGATGAGAAGCAGTTTTCCAAAATTCAAATTGAACTTAATCCTTTCTTACTAAAAGAATGGTCAAATCAAGGGGACACAGCTCACTCGTTTTGACTTCATGAGCTATGGCAGGTAGAGACAACTTTTTGCAAATACACAGCTAAAACTGTCCGTGCTTTGAATGCTAGACATGTTTTTCAGAATACACAGCTAAAACGGTCCCCGCTTTAAGTGCTAAACCACTTAAAGCGGGGAGCGTTTTAGCTGTGTATTTTGAAAAATTTGTGTGCTCTTCAAAGTGAAAGCTACTTTTGCTCTGTCTTTGGGTTCGAGGGGAAGTGGGAGTCCTCTTCAGTCAGCAGGGACGACACCTGAGTCCTTTGCAGTCCTCTTGTCTGCCTCTGAGGGTGAAATGAGAGTGGTCCCTGTCA
This sequence comes from Saimiri boliviensis, assembly GCF_048565385.1. Classification (NCBI taxonomy): domain Eukaryota; kingdom Metazoa; phylum Chordata; class Mammalia; order Primates; family Cebidae; genus Saimiri; species Saimiri boliviensis. The sequence continues at coordinate 156,484,924 of NC_133453.1, forward strand.
TCATGAGCCATGTCTGAAAGAATTATTCACATTCCCTACGTGAATAGACGGGTGAAATAGCAAAAGGTGTGTCTTCCTTTGGAGCATAGACGGGTTCAAAGCCCACCTCATACCACTAAGTATTTTGCTGAACACGAGCAGTTGTGTGTGCGGCCTGTGTTTGGGTGATTTTTGTGTCGTGTGTGTGTGTGTGTGTGTGTGTGTGTGTGTGTCTGTGTGTGTGTGTCTGTATTTCTGTCTCCATTCCTGAGCAGCAAATCTTTTTTCCTCTTTTAGCATGTTACTCACAACTGTGGATGAAGCCCAGCACTCCTGAAAACACAATCCATATGGTTGAAGGAAATTTTCTTGGTGATGAGTGAGAGGTTGGTGACTGAAACCAGCTCATTTCACATTGACCACTGAGGTCACATCTCTCAGGTGAGAAGCAAAGTGAGAATTTGAATCAGGCACATTCTCCTTAGAGACAATGGGCCAAAGACAGGTCTGATGGAATCGAATGTCTTTTCATGTTGACATCCATCCCGTCAAGCCCTCGTTAAACCATTGAATTGTCATATTGGGCCTGGGGGAGGCGGTGCACCCTGTGAAATTACACGTCGGAAGATTTGGATTTGATTTCCAGCCCTCTGCCAGTCAGTCTGCCAGGCACTTTCATGTGACAAGCCTTAGGCGAGTCCCTTTCTGTCTCTGATTCCCGATTCCTTCACAGGGATTTATGTGGGCCTTAACGCTTACTGGGAAAAGATCCCTCTGCCAGCTCAGTGCCTGCTTTCTTGGTTTGACTTGTCAATCTGGACTTGAATACACCTTTGGTTTTGGATTGACTCTATTACCTCCCCTAGAAATTAACACACAAAACTGACAGCTGATTGACAAGATGAGAAGCAGTTTTCCAAAATTCAAATTGAACTTAATCCTTTCTTCCTAAAAGAATGCTCAAATCAAGGGGACACAGCTCACTCGTTTTGACTTCATGAGCTATGGCAGGTAGAGACACCTTTTTGAAAATACACAGCTAAAACTGTCCGTGCTTTGAATGCTAGACATGTTTTTCAGAATACACAGCTAAAACGGTCCCCTCTTTAAGTGCTAAAGCACTTAAAGTTGTGTGCTCTTCAAAGAGAAAGCTACTTTTGCTGTGTCTTTGGGTTTGAGGGGAAATGGGAGTCCTCTTCAGTCAGCAGGGACGACACCTGAGTCCTCTGCAGTCCTCTTGTCTGCCTCTGAGGGTGAAATGAGAGTGGTCCCTGTCATCATGAGCCATGTCTGAAAGAATTATTCACATTCCCTACGAGAATAGACGGGTGAAATAGCAAAAGGTGTGTCTTCCTTTGGAGCATGGACGGTTTCAAAGCCCACCTCATACCACTAAGTATTTTGCTGAACACGAGCAGTTGTGTGTGCGGCCTGTGTTTGGGTGATTTTTGTGTCGTGTGTGTGTGTGTGTGTGTGTGTGTGTGTGTGTCTGTGTGTGTGTGTCTGTATTTCTGTCTCCATTCCTGAGCAGCAAATCTTTTTTCCTCTTTTAGCATGTTACTCACAACTGTGGATGAAGCCCAGCACTCCTGAAAACACAATCCATATGGTTGAAGGAAATTTTCTTGGTGATGAGTGAGAGGTTGGTGACTGAAACCAGCTCATTTCACATTGACCACTGAGGTCACATCTCTCAGGTGAGAAGCAAAGTGAGAATTTGAATCAGGCACATTCTCCTTAGAGACAATGGGCCAAAGACAGGTCTGATGGAATCGAATGTCTTTTCATGTTGACATCCATCCCGTCAAGCCCTCGTTAAACCATTGAATTGTCATATTGGGCCTGGGGGAGGCGGTGCACCCTGTGAAATTACACGTCCGAAGATTTGGATTTGATTTCCAGCCCTCTGCCAGTCAGTCTGCCAGGCACTTTCATGTGACAAGCCTTAAGCGAGTCCCTTTCTGTCTCTGATTCCCGATTCCTTCACAGGGATTTATGTGGGCCTTAACGCTTACTGGGAAAAGATCCCTCTGCCAGCTCAGTGCCTGCTTTCTTGGTTTGACTTGTCAATCTGGACTTGAATACACCTTTGGTTTTGGATTGACTCTATTACCTCCCCTAGAAATTAACACACAAAACTGACAGCTGATTGACAAGATGAGAAGCAGTTTTCCAAAATTCAAATTGAACTTAATCCTTTCTTCCTAAAAGAATGCTCAAATCAAGGGGACACAGCTCACTCGTTTTGACTTCATGAGCTATGGCAGGTAGAGACAACTTTTTGAAAATACACAGCTAAAACTGTCCGTGCTTTGAATGCTAGACATGTTTTTCAGAATACACAGCTAAAACGGTCCCCTCTTTAAGTGCTAAAGCACTTAAAGTTGTGTGCTCTTCAAAGAGAAAGCTACTTTTGCTGTGTCTTTGGGTTTGAGGGGAAATGGGAGTCCTCTTCAGTCAGCAGGGACGACACCTGAGTCCTCTGCAGTCCTCTTGTCTGCCTCTGAGGGTGAAATGAGAGTGGTCCCTGTCATCATGAGCCATGTCTGAAAGAATTATTCACATTCCCTACGAGAATAGACGGGTGAAATAGCAAAAGGTGTGTCTTCCTTTGGAGCATGGATGGTTTCAAAGCCCACCTCATACCACTAAGTATTTTGCTGAACACGAGCAGTTGTGTGTGCGGCCTGTGTTTGGGTGATTTTTTTGTCGTGTGTGTGTGTGTGTGTGTGTGTGTGTGTGTCTGTGTGTGTGTGTCTGTATTTCTGTCTCCATTCCTGAGCAACAAATCTTTTTTCCTCTTTTAGCATGTTACTCACAACTGTGGATGAAGCCCAGCACTCCTGAAAACACAATCCATGTATGGTTGAAGGAAATTTTCTTGGTGATGAGTGAGAGGTTGGTGACTGAAACCAGCTCATTTCCCATTGACCACTGAGGTCACATCTCTCAGGTGAGAAGCAAAGTGAGAATTTGAACCAGGCACATTCTCCTTAGAGACAATGGGCCAAAGACAGTTCCGATGGAATCGAATGTCTTTTCGTGTTGACATTTATCCCGTCAAGCCCTCGTTAAGCCATTGAAGTGTCACATTGGGCCTGGGGGAGGCGGTGCACCCTGTGAAATTACACGGCCGAAGATTTGGATTTGATTTCCAGCCCTCTGCCAGTCAGTCTGCCAGGCACTTTCATGTGACAAGCCTTAGGCGAGTCCCTTTCTGTCTCTGATTCCCGATTCCTTCACAGGGATTTATGTGGGCCTTAACGCCCACTGGGAAAAGATCCCTCTGCCAGCTCAGTGCCTGCTTTCTTGGTTTGACTTGTCAACCTGGACTTGAATACACCTTTGGTTTTGGATTGACTCTATTACCTCTCCTAGATATTAACACACAAAACTGACAGCTGATTGACAAGATGAGAAGCAGTTTTCCAAAATTCTAATTGAACTTAATCCTTTCTTACTAAAAGAATGCTCAAATCAAGGGGACACAGCTCACTCGTTTTGACTTCATGAGCTATGGCAGGTAGAGACAACTTTCTGAAAATACACAGCTAAAACTGTCCGTGCTTTGAATGCTAGACATGTTTTTCAGAATACACAGCTAAAACGGTCCCCGCTTTAAGTGCTAAATCACTTAAAGCGGGGACCGTTTTAGCTGTGTATTTTGAAAAAGTTGTGTGCTCTTCAAAGAGAAAGCTACTTTTGCTGTGTCTTTGGGTTCGAGGGGAAATGGGAGTCCTCTTTAGTCAGCAGGGACGACACCTGAGTCCTTTGCAGTCCTCTTGTCTGCCTCTGAGGGTGAAATGAGAGTGGTCCCTGTCATCATGAGCCATGTCTGAAAGAATTATTCACATTCCCTACGAGAATAGACGGGTGAAATAGCAAAAGGTGTGTCTTCCTTTGGAGCATGGACGGGTTCAACGCCCACCTCATACCACTAAGTATTTTGCTGAACACTAGCAGTTGTGTGTGCGCCCTGTGTTTGGGTGATTTTTTGTCGTGTGTGGGTGTTTGTGTGTGTGTGTGTCTGTATTTCTGTCTCCATTCCTGAGCAGCAAATCTTTTTTCCTCTTTTAGCATGTTACTCACAACTGTGGATGAAGCCCAGCACTCCTGAAAACACAATCCATGTATGGTTGAAGGAAATTTTCTTGGTGATGAGTGAGAGGTTGGTGACTGAAACCAGCTCATTTCACATTGACCACTGAGGTCACATCTCTCAGGTGAGAAGCAAAGTGAGAATTTGAACCAGGCACATTCTCCTTAGAGACAATGGGCCAAAGACAGGTCCGATGGAATCGAATGTCTTTTCATGTTGACATCCATCCCGTCAAGCCCTCGTTAAGTCATTGAAGTGTCACATTGGGCCTGGGGGAGGCGGTGCACCCTGTGAAATTACACGTCCGAAGATTTGGATTTGATTTCCAGCCCTCTGCCAGTCAATCTGCCAGGCACTTTCATGTGACAAGCCTTAGGCGAGTCCCTTTCTGTCTCTGATTCCCGATTCCTTCACAGGGATTTATGTGGGCCTTAACGACCACTGGGAAAAGATCCCTCTGCCAGCTCAGTGCCTGCTTTCTTGGTTTGACTTGTCAATATGGAATTGAATACACCTTTGGTTTTGGATTGACTCTATTACCTCTCCTAGAAATTAACACACAAAACTGACAGCTGATTGACAAGATGAGAAACAGTTTTCCAAAATTCAAATTGAACTTAATCCTTTCTTCCTAAAAGAATGCTCAAATCAAGGGGACACAGCTCACTCGTTTTGACTTCATGAGCTATGGCAGGTAGAGACAACTTTTTGAAAATACACAGCTAAAACTGTCCTTGCTTTGAATGCTAGACATGTTTTTCAGGATACAGAGCTAAAGCGGGGACCGTTTTAGCTGTGTATTTTGAAAAAGTTGTGTGCTCTTCAAAGAGAAAGCTACTTTTGCTGTGTCTTTGGGTTCGAGGGGAAATGGGAGTCCTCTTCAGTCAGCAGGGACGACACCTGAGTGCTTTGCAGTCCTCTTGTCTGCCTCTGAGGGTGAAATGAGAGTGGTCCCTGTCATCATGAGCCATGTCTGAAAGAATTATTCACATTCCCTACGAGAATAGACGGGTGAAATAGCAAAAGGTGTGTCTTCCTTTGGAGCATGGACGGGTTCAAAGCCCACCTCATACCACTAAGTATTTTGCTGAACACGAGCAGTTGTGTGTGCGGCCTGTGTTTGGGTGATTTTTGTGTCCTGTGTGTGTGTGTGTGTGTGTGTGTGTGTGTGTGTCTGTGTGTGTGTGTCTGTATTTCTGTCTCCATTCCTGAGCAGCAAATCTTTTTTCCTCTTTTAGCATGTTACTCACAACTGTGGATGAAGCCCAGCACTCCTGAAAACACAATCCATGTATGGTTGAAGGAAATTTTCTTGGTGATGAGTGAGAGGTTGGTGACTGAAACCAGCTCATTTCCCATTGAACACTGAGGTCACATCTATCAAGTGAGAAGCAAAGTGAGAATTTGAACCAGGCACATTCTCCTTAGAGACAATGGGCCAAAGACAGGTCCGATGGAATCGAACGTCTTTTCATGTCGACATCCATCCCGTCAAGCCCTCGTTAAGCCATTGAAGTGTCACATTGGGCCTGGGGGAGGCGGTGCACCCTGTGAAATTACACGTCCGAAGATTTGGATTTGATTTCCAGGCCTCTCCCAGTCAGTCTGCCAGGCAATTTCATGTGACAAGCCTTAGGCGAGTCCCTTTCTCTCTCTGATTCCGGATTCCTTCACAGGGATTTATGTGGGCCTTAACGCCCACTGGGAAAAGATCCCTCTGCCAGCTCAGTGCCTGCTTTCTTGGTTTGACTTGTCAATCTGGACTTGAATACACCTTTGGTTTTGGATTGACTCTATTACCTCTCCTAGAAATTAACACACAAAACTGACAGCTGATTGACAAGATGAGAAGCAGTTTTCCAAAATTCAATTTGAACTTAATCCTTTCTTATTAAAAGAATGCTCAAATCAAGGGGACACAGCTCACTCGTTTTGACTTCATGAGCTATGGCAGGTAGAGACAACTTTTTGAAAATACACAGCTAATACTGTCCGTGCTTTGAATGCTAGACATGTTTTTCAGAATACACAGCTAAAACGGTCCCCGCTTAAAGTGCTAAAGCACTTAAAGCGGGGACCGTTTTAGCTGTGTATTTTGAAAATTTGTGTGCTCTTCATAGAGAAAGCTACTTTTGCTGTGTCTTTTGGTTCGAGGGGAAATGGGAGTCCTCTTCAGTCAGCAGGGACGACACCTGAGTCCTTTGCAGTCCTCTTGTCTGCCTCTGAGGGTGAAATGAGAGTGGTCCCTGTCATCATGAGCCATGTCTGAAAGAATTATTCACATTCCCTACGAGAATAGACGGGAGAAATAGCAAAAGGTGTGTCTTCCTTTGGAGCATGGACGGGTTCAAAGCCCACCTCATACCACTAAGTATTTTGCTGAACACGAGCAGTTGTGTGTGCGGCCTGTGTTTGGGTGATTTTTGTGTCATGTGTCTGTGTGTGTGTGTGTGTGTGTGTGTGTGTCTGTGTGTGTGTGTGTCTGTGTTTCTGTCTCCATTCCTGAGCAGCAAATCTTTTTTCCTCTTTTAGCATGTTACTCACAACTGTGGATGAAGCCCAGCTCTCCTGAAAACACAATCCATGTATGGTTGAAGGAAATTTTCTTGGTGATGAGTGAGAGGTTGGTGACTGAAACCAGCTCATTTCCCATTGACCACTGAGGTCACATCTCTCAGGTGAGAAACAAAGTGAGAATTTGAACCAGGCACATTCTCCTTAGAGACAATGGGCCAAAGACAGGTCCGATGGAATCGAATGTCTTTTCATGTTGACATCCATCCCGTCAAGCCCTCGTTAAGCCATTGAAGTGTCACATTGGGCCTGGGGGAGGCGGTGCACCCTGTGAAATTACACGTCCGAAGATTTGGATTTGATTTCCAGCCCTCTGCCAGTCAGTCTGCCAGGCAATTTCATGTGACAAGCTTTAGGCGAGTCCCTTTCTGTCTCTGATTCCCGATTCCTTCACAGGGATTTATGTGGGCCTTAACGCCCACTGGGAAAAGATCCCTCTGCCAGCTCAGTGCCTGCTTTCTTGGTTTGACTTGTCAATCTGGACTTGAATACACCTTTGGTTTTGGATTGACTCTATTACCTCTCCTAGAAATTAACACACAAAACTGACAGCTGATTGACAAGATGAGAAGCAGTTTTCCAAAATTCAAATTGAACTTAATCCTTTCTTACTAAAAGAATGCTCAAATCAAGGGGACACAGCTCACTCGTTTTGACTTCATGAGTTATGGCAGGTAGAGACAACTTTTTGAAAATACACAGCTAAAACTGTCCGTGCTTTGAATGTTAGACATGTTTTTCAGAATACACAGCTAAAGTGGGGACCGTTTTAGCTGTGTATTTTGAAAAAGTTGTGTGCTCTTCAAAGAGAAAGCTACTTTTGCTGTGTCTTTGGGTTCGAGGGGAAATGGGAGTCCTCTTCAGTCAGCAGGGACGACACCTGAGTCATTTGCAGTCCTCTTGTCTGACTCTGAGGGTGAAATGAGAGTGGTCCCTGTCATCATGAGCCATGTCTGAAAGAATTATTCACATTCCCTACGAGAATAGACGGGTGAAATAGCAAAAGCTGTGTCTTCCTTTGGAGCATGGACGGGTTCAAAGCCCACCTCATACCACTAAGTATTTTGCTGAACACGAGCAGTTGTGTGTGCGGCCTGTGTTTGGGTGATTTTTGTGTCATGTGCGTGTGTGTGTGTGTGTGTGTGTCTGTGTGTGTGTGTCTGTATTTCTGTATCCATTCCTGAGCAGCAAATCTTTTTTCCTCTTTTAGCATGTTACTCACAACTGTGGATGAAGCCCAGCACTCCTGAAAACACAATCCATGTATGGTTGAAGGAAATTTTCTTGGTGATGAGTGAGAGGTTGGTGACTGAAACCAGCTCATTTCCCATTGACCACTGAGGTCACATCTCTCAGGTGAGAAGCAAAGTCAGAATTTGAACCAGGCACATTCTCCTTAGAGACAATGGGCCAAAGACAAGTCCGATGGAATCGAATGTCTTTTCATGTTGACATCCATCCCGTCAAGCCCTCGTTAAGTCATTGAAGTGTCACATTGGGCCTGGGGGAGGCGGTGCACCCTGTGAAATTACACGTCCGAAGATTTGGATTTGATTTCCAGCCCTCTGCCAGTCAATCTGCCAGGCACTTTCATGTGACAAGCCTTAGGCGAGTCCCTTTCTGTCTCTGATTCCCGATTCCTTCACAGGGATTTATGTGGGCCTTAACGCACACTGGGAAAAGATCCCTCTGCCAGCTCAGTGCCTGCTTTCTTGGTTTGACTTGTCAATCTGGAATTGAATACACCTTTGGTTTTGGATTGACTCTATTACCTCTCCTAGAAATTAACACACAAAACTGACAGCTGATTGACAAGATGAGAAACAGTTTTCCAAAATTCAAATTGAACTTAATCATTTCTTCCTAAAAGAATGCTCAAATCAAGGGGACACAGCTCACTCGTTTTGACTTCATGAGCTATGGCAGGTAGAGACAACTTTTTGAAAATACACAGGTAAAACTGTCCTTGCTTTGAATGCTAGACATGTTTTTCATGATACAGAGCTAAAACGGTCCCTGCTTTAAGTGCTTTATTAGCTGTGTATTTTGAAAAAGTTGTGTGCTCTTCAAAGAGAAAGCTACTTTTGCTGTGTCTTTCGGTTCGAGGGGAAATGGGAGTCCTCTTCAGTCAGCAGGGACGACACCTGAGTCCTTTGCAGTCCTCCTGTCTGCCTCTGAGGGTGAAATGAGACTGGTCCCTGTCATCATGAGCCATGTCTGAAAGAATTATTCACATTCCCTACGAGAATAGACGGGTGAAATAGCAAAAGGTGTGTCTTCCTTTGGAGCATGGACGGGTTCAAAGCCCACCTCATACCACTAAATATTTTGCTGAACACGAGCAGTTGTGTGTGCGGCCTGTGTTTGGGTGATTTTTGTGTCATGTGCGTGTGTGTGTGTATGTGTTTGTGTGTGTTTGTGTCTGTGTGTGTGTGTCTGTATTTCTGTCTCCATTCCTGAGCAGCAAATCTTTTTTCCTCTTTTAGCATGTTACTCACAACTGTGGATGAAGCCCAGCACTCCTGAAAACACAATACATGTATGGTTGGAGGAAATTTTCTTGGTGATGAGTGAGAAGTTGGTGAATGAAACCAGCTCATTTCCCATTGACCACTGAGGTCACATCTCTCAGGTGAGAAGCAAAGTGAGAATTTGAACCAGGCACATTCTCCTTAGAGACAATGGGCCAAAGACAGGTGCGATGGAATCGAATGTCTTTTCATGTTGACATCCATCCCGTCAAGCCCTCGTTAAGCCATTGAAGTGTCACATTGGGCCTGGGGGAGGCGGTGCACCCTGTGAAATTACACGTCCGAAGATTTGGATTTGATTTCCAGCCCTCTGCCAGTCAGTCTGCCAGGCACTTTCATGTGACAAGCCTTAGGCGAGTCCCTTTCTGTCTCTGATTCCCGATTCCTTCACAGGGATTTATGTGGGCCTTAACGCCCACTGGGAAAAGATCCCTCTGCCAGCTCAGTGCCTGCTTTCTTGGTTTGACTTGTCACTCTGGACTTGAATACACCTTTGGTTTTGGATTGACTCTATTACCTCTCCTTGAAATTAACACACAAAACTGACAGCTGATTGACAAGATGAGAAGCAGTTTTCCAAAATTCAAATTGAACTTAATCCTTTCTTACTAAAAGAATGCTCAAATCAAGGGGACACAGCTCACTCGTTTTGACTTCATGAGCTATGGCAGGTAGAGACAACTTTTTGAAAATACACAGCTAAAACTGTCCGTGCTTTGAATGCTAGACATGTTTTTCAGAATACACAGCTAAAATGGTCCCCGATTTAAGTACTTTATTAGCTGTGTATTTTGAAAAAGTTGTGTGCTCTTCAAAGAGAAAGCTACTTTTGCTGTGTCTTTGGGTTCGAGGGGAAATGGGAGTCCTCTTCAGTCAGCAGGGACGACACCTGAGTCCTTTGCAGTCCTCTTGTCTGCCTCTGAGGGTGAAATGAGAGTGGTCCCTGTCATCATTAGCAATGTCTGAAAGAATTATTCACATTCCCTACGAGAATAGACGGGTGAAATAGCAAAAGGTGTGTCTTCCTTTGGAGCATGGACGGGTTCAAAGCCCACCTCATACCACTAAGTATTTTGCTGAACACAAGCAGTTGTGTGTGCGGCCTGTGTTTGGGTGATTTTTGTGTCGTGTGTGTGTGTGTGTGTGTGTGTGTGTGTGTGTCTGTGTGTGTGTGTCTGTATTTCTGTCTCCATTCCTGAGCAGCAAATCTTTTTTCCTCTTTTAGCATGTTACTCACAACTGTGGATGAAGCCCAGCACTCCTGAAAACACAATCCATGTATGGTTGAAGGAAATTTTCTTGGCGATGAGTGAGAGGTTGGTGACTGAAACCAGCTCATTTCCCACTGACCACTGAGGTCACATCTCTCAGGTGAGAAGCAAAGTGAGAATTTGAACCAGGCACATTCTCCTTAGAGACAATAGGCCAAAGACAGGTCCGATGGAATCAAATGCCTTTTCATGTTGACATCCATCCTGTCAAGCCCTCGTTAAGCCATTGAAGTGTCACATTGGGCCTGGGGGAGGCGGTGCACCCTGTGAAATTACACGTCCGAAGATTTGGATTTGATTTCCAGCCCTCTGCCAGTCAGTCTGCCAGGCACTTTCATGTGACAAGCCTTAGGCGAGTCCCTTTCTGTCTCTGATTCCCGATTCCTTCACAGGGATTTATGTGGGCCTTAACGCCCACTGGGAAAAGATCCCTCTGCCAGCTCAGTGCCTGCTTTCTTGGTTTGACTTGTCAATCTGGACTTGAATACACCTTTGGTTTTGAATTGACTCTATTACCTCTCCTAGAAATTAACACACAAAACTGACAGCTGATTGACAAGATGAGAAGCAGTTTTCCAAAATTCAAATTGAACTTAATCCTTTCTTACTAAAAGAATGCTCAAATCAAGGGGACACAGCTCACTCGTTTTGACTTCATGAGCTATGGCAGGTAGAGACAACTTTTTGAAAATACACAGCTAAAACTGTCCGTGCTTTGAATGCTAGACAAGTTTTTCAGAATACACAGCTAAAACGGTCCCCGCTTTAACTGCTTTATTAGCTGTGTATTTTGAAAAAGTTGTGTGCTCTTCAAAGAGAAAGCTACTTTTGCTGTGTCTTTGGGTTCGAGGGGAAATGGGAGTCCTCTTCAGTCAGCAGGGACGACACCTGAGTCCTTTGCAGTCCTCTTGTCTGCCTCTGAGGGTGAAATGAGAGTGGTCCCTGTCATCATGAGCCATGTCTGAAAGAATTATTCACATTCCCTACGAGAATAGACGGGTGAAATAGCAAAAGGTGTGTCTTCCTTTGGAGCATGGACGGGTTCAAAGCCCACCTCATACCACTAAGTATTTTGCTGAAGACGAGCAGTTGTGTGTGCGGCCTGTGTTTGGGTGATTTTTGTGTCCTGTGAGTGTGTGTGTGTGTGTGTTTGTGTGTGTGTGTGTCTGTGTGTGTGTGTCTGCATTTCTGTCTCCATTCCTGAGCAGCAAATCTTTTTTCCTCTTTTAGCATGTTACTCACAACTGTGGATGAAGCCCAGCACTCCTGAAAACACAATCCATGTATGGTTGAAGGAAATTTTCTTGGTGATGAGTGAGAGGTTGGTGACTGAAACCAGATCATTTCCCATTGACCACTGAGTTCACATCTCTCAGGTGAGAAGCAAAGTGAGAATTTGAACCAGGCACATTCTCCTTAGAGACAATGGGCCAAAGACAGGTCCGATGGAATCGAATGTCTTTTCATGTTGACATCCATCCCGTCAAGCCCTCGTTAAGCCATTGAAGTGTCACATTGGGCCTGGGGGAGGCGGTGCACCCTGTGAAATTACACGTCCGAAGATTTGGATTTGATTTCCAGCCCTCTGCCAGTCAGTCTGCCAGGCACTTTCATGTGACAAGCCTTAGGCGAGTCCCTTTCTGTCTCTGATTCCCGATTCCTTCACAGGGATTTATGTGGGCCTTAACGCCAACTGGGAAAAGATCCCTCTGCCAGCTCAGTGCCTGCTTTCTTGGTTTGACTTGTCAATCTGGACTTGAATACAACTTTGGTTTTGGATTGACTCTATTACCTCACCTAGAAATTAACACACAAAACTGACAGCTGATTGACAAGATGAGAAGCAGTTTTCCAAAATTCAAATTGAACTTAATCCTTTCTTACTAAAAGAATGCTCAAATCAAGGGGACACAGCTCACTCGTTTTGACTTCATGAGCTATGGCAGGTAGAGACAACTTTTTGAAAATACACAGCTAAAACTGTCCGTGCTTTGAATGCTAGACATGTTTTTCAGAATACACAGCTAAAACGGTCCCCGCTTTAAGTGCTTTATTAGCTGTGTATTTTGAAAAAGTTGTGTACTCTTCAAAGAGAAAGCTACTTTTGCTGTGTCTTTGGGTTCGAGGGGAAATGGGAGTCCTCTTCAGTCAGCAGGGACGACACCTGAGTCCTTTGCAGTCATCTTGTCTGCCTCTGAGGGTGAAATGAGAGTGGTCCCTGTCATCATGAGCCATGTCTGAAAGAATTATTCACAATCCCTACCAGAATAAATGGGTGAAATAGCAAAAGATGTGTCTTCCTTTGGAGCATGGACGGGTTCAAAGCCCACCTCATACCACTAAGTATTTTGCTGAACACGAGTAGTTGTGTGTGCGGCCTGTGTTTGGGTGATTTTTGTGTCGTGTGTGTGTGTGTGTGTGTGTGTGTGAGTGTCTGTGTGTGTGTGTCTGTATTTCTGTCTCCATTCCTGAGCAGCAAATCTTTTTTCCTCTTTTAGCATGTTACTCACAACTGTGAATGAAGCCCAGCACTCCTGAAAACACAATCCATGTATGGTTGAAGGAAATTTTCTTGGTGATGAGTGAGAGGTTGGTGACTGAAACCAGCTCATTTCCCATTGACCACTGAGGTCACATCTCTCAGGTGAGAAGCAAAGTGAGAATTTGAACCAGGCACATTCTCCTTAGAGACAATGGGCCAATGACAGGTCCGATGGAATCGAATGTCTTTTCATGTTGACATCCATCAAGTCAAGCCCTCGTTAAGCCATTGAAGTGTCACATTGGGCCTGGGGGAGGCGGTGCACCCTGTGAAATTACAAGTCCGAAGATTTGGATTTGATTTCCAGCCCTCTGCCAGTCAGGCTGCCAGGCACTTTCATGTGACAAGCCTTAGGCGAGTCTTTTTCTATCTCTGATTCCCGATTCCTTCACAGGGATTTATGTGGGCCTTAACGCCCACTGGGAAAAGATCCCTCTGCCAGCTCAGTGCCTGCTTTCTTGGTTTGACTTGTCAATCTGGACTTGAATACACCTTTGGTTTTGGATTGACTCTATTACCTCTCCTAGAAATTAACACACAAAACTGACAGCTGATTGACAAGATGAGAAGCAGTTTTCCAAAATTCAAATTGAACTTAATCCTTTCTTACTAAAAGAATGCTCAAATCAAGGGGACACAGCTCACTCGTTTTGACTTCATGAGCTATGGCAGGTAGAGACAACTTTTTGAAAATACACAGCTAAAACTGTCCGAGCTTTGAATGCTAGACAAGTTTTTTAGAATACACAGCTAAAACGGTCCCGGCTTTAAGTGCTTTATTAGCTGTGAATTTTGAAAAAGTTGTGTGCTCTTCAAAGAGAAAGCTACTTTTGCTGTGTCTTTGGGTTCGAGGGGAAATTGGAGTCCTCTTCAGTCAGCAGGGACGACACCTGAGTCCTTTGCAGTCCTCTTGTCTGCCTCTGAGGGTGAAATGAGAGTGGTCCCTGTCATCATGAGCCATGTCTGAAAGAATTATTCACATTCCCTACGAGAATAGACGGGTGAAATAGCAAAAGGTGTGTCTTCCTTTGGAGCATGGACGGGTTCAAAGCCCACCTCATACCACTAAGTATTTTGCTGAACACGAGCAGTTGTGTGTGCGGCCTGTTTTTGGGTGATTTTTGTGTCATGTGCGTGTGCGTGTGTGTGTGTTTGTGTGTGTGTGTGTCTGTGTGTGTGTGTCTGATTTTCTGTCTCCTTTCCTGAGCAGGAAATCTTTTTTCCTCTTTTAGCATGTTACTCACAACTGTGGATGAAGCCCAGCACTCCTGAAAACACAATCCATGTATGGTTGAAGGAAATTTTCTTGGTGATGAGTGACAGGTTGGTGAGTGAAACCAGCTCATTTACAATTGACCACTGAGGTCACAACTCTCAGGTGAGAAGCAAAGTGAGAATTTGAACCAGGCACATTCTCCTTAGAGACAATGGGCCAAAGACAGGTCCGATGGAATCGAATGTCTTTTCATGTTGACATCCATCCCGTCAAGCCCTCGTTAAGCCATTGAAGTGTCACATTGGGCCTGGGGGAGGCGGTGCACCATGTGAAATTACACGTCCGAAGATTTGGATTTGATTTCCAGCCCTCTGCCAGTCAGTCTGCCAGGCACTTTCATGTGACAAGCCTTAGGCGAGTCCCTTTCTGTCTCTGATTCCCGATTCCTTCACAGGGATTTATGTGGTCCTTAACGCCCACTGGGAAAAGATCCCTCTGCCAGCTCAGTGCCTGCTTTCTTGGTTTGACTTGTCACTCTGGACTTGAATACACCTTTGGTTTTGGATTGACTCTAATACCTCTCCTAGAAATTAACACACAAAACTGACAGCTGATTGACAACATGAGAAGCAGTTTTCCAAAATTCAAATTGAACTTAATCCTTTCTTACTAAAAGAATGCTCAAATCAAGGGGACACAGCTCACTCGTTTTGACTTCATGAGCTATGGCAGGTAGAGACAACTTTTTGAAAATACACAGCTAAAACTGTCCGTGCTTTGAATGCTAGACATGTTTTTCAGAATACACAGCTAAAACGGTCCCCGCTTTAAGTGCTTTATTAGCTGTGTATTTTGAAAAAGTTGTGTGCTCTTCAAAGAGAAAGCTACTTTTGCTGTGTCTTTTTGTTCGAGGGGAAATGGGAGTCCTCTTCAGTCAGCAGGGACGACACCTGAGTCCTTTGCAGTCCTCTTGTCTGCCTCTGAGGGTGAAATGAGAGTGGTCCCTGTCATCATGAGCCATGTCTGAAAGAATTATTCACATTCCCTACGAGAATAGACGGGTGAAATAGCAAAAGATGTGTCTTCCTTTGGAGCATGGACGGGTTCAAAGCCCACCTCATACCACTAAGTATTTTGCTGAAGACGAGCAGTTGTGTGTGCGGCCTGTGTTTGGGTGATTTTTGTGTCATGTGCGTGTGTGTGTGTGTGTGTTTGTGTGTGTGTGTGTCTGTGTGTGTGTGTCTGTATTTATGTCTCCATTCCTGAGCAGCAAATCTTTTTTCCTCTTTTAGCATGTTACTCACAACTGTGGATGAAGCCCAGCACTCCTGAAAACACAATCCATGTATGGTTGAAGGAAATTTTCTTGGTGATGAGTGAGATGTTGGTGACTGAAACCAGTCTCATTTCCCATTGACCACTGAGGTCACATCTCTCAGGTGAGAAGCAACGTGAGAATTTGAACCAGGCACATTCTCCTTAGAGACAATGGGCCAAAGACAGGTCCGATGGAATCGAATGTCTTTTCATGTTGACATCCATCCCGTTAAGCCCTCGTTAAGCCATTGAAGTGTCACATTGGGCCTGGGGGAGGCGGTGCACCCTGTGAAATTACACGTCCGAAGATTTGGATTTGATTTCCAGCCCTCTGCCAGTCAGTCTGCCAGGCACTTTCATGTGACAAGCCTTAGGCGAGTCCCTTTCTGTCTCTGATTCCCGATTCCTTCACAGGGATTTATGTGGGCCTTAACGCCAACTGGGAAAAGATCCCTCTGCCAGCTCAGTGCCTGCTTTCTTGGTTTGACTTGTCAATCTGGACTTGAATACAACTTTGGTTTTGGATTGACTCTATTACCTCTCCTAGAAATTAACACACAAAACTGACAGCTGATTGACAAGATGAGAAGCAGTTTTCCAAAATTAAAATTGAACTTAATCCTTTCTTACTAAAAGAATGCTCAAATCAAGGGGACACAGCTCACTCGTTTTGACTTCATGAGCTATGGCAGGTAGAGACAAATTTTTGAAAATACACAGATAAAACTGTCCGTGCTTTGAATGCTAGACATGTTTTTCAGAATACACAGCTAAAACGGTCCCCGCTTTAAGTGCTAAAGCACTTAAAGCGGGGACCGTTTTGGCTGTGTATTTTGAAAAAGTTGTGTGCTCTTCAAAGAGAAAGCTACTTTTGCTGTGTCTTTGGGTTCGAGGGGAAATGAGAGTTTTCTTCAGTCAGCAGGGACGACACCTGAGTCCTTTGCAGTCCTCTTGTCTGCCTCTGAGGGTGAAATGAGAGTGGTCCCTGTCATCATGAGCCATGTCTGAAAGAATTATTCACATTCCCTACGAGAATATACGGGTGAAATAGCAAAAGGTGTGTCTTCCTTTGGAGCATGGACCGGTTCAAAGCCCACCTCATACCACTAAGTATTTTGCTGAACACGAGCAGTTGTGTGTGCGGCCTGTGTTTGGGTGATTTTTGTGTCGTGTGTGTGTGTGTGTGTGTGTGTGTGTGTGTCTGTGTGTGTGTCTGTATTTCTTTCTCCATTCCTGAGCAGCAAATCTTTTTTCCTCTTTTAGCATGTTACTCACAACTGTGGATGAAGCCCAGCACTCCTGAAAACACAATCCATGTATGGTTGAAGGAAATTTTCTTGGTGATGAGTGAGAGGTTGGTGACTGAAACCAGCTCATTTCCCATTGACCACTGAGGTCACATCTCTCAGGTGAGAAGCAAAGTGAGAATTTGAACCAGGCACATTCTCCTTAGAGACAATGGGCCAAAGACAGGTCCGATGGAATCGAATGTCTTTTCATGTTGACATCCATCCCGTCAAGCCCTCGTTAAGCCATTGAAGTGTCACATTGGGCCTGGGGGAGGCGGTGCACCCTGTGAAATTACACGTCCGAAGATTTGGATTTGATTTCCAGCCCTCTGCCAGTCAGTCTGCCAGGCACTTTCATGTGACAAGCCTTAGGCGAGTCCCTTTCTGTCTCTGATTCCCGATTCCTTCACAGGGATTTATGTGGGCCTTAACGCCCACTGGGAAAAGATCCCTCTGCCAGCTCAGTGCCTGCTTTCTTGGTTTGACTTGTCAATCTGGACTGGAATACACCTTTGGTTTTGGATTGACTCTATTACCTCTCCTAGAAATTAACACACAAAACTGACAGCTGAATGACAAGATGAGAAGCAGTTTTCCAAAATTCAAATTGAACTTAATCCTTTCTTACTAAAAGAATGCTCAAATCAAGGGGACACAGCTCACTCGTTTTGACTTCATGAGCTATGGCAGGTAGAGACAACTTTTTGAAAATACACAGCTAAAACTGTCCGTGCTTTGAATGCTAGACATGTTTTTCAGAATACACAGCTAAAACGGTCCCCGCTTTAAGTGCTTTATTAGCTGTGTATTTTGAAAAAGTTGTGTGCTCTTCAAAGAGAAAGCTACTTTTTCTGTGTCTTTGGGTTCGAGGGGAAATGGGAGTCCTCTTCAGTCAGCAGGGACGACACCTGAGTCCTTTGCAGTCCTCTTGTCTGCCTCTGAGGGTGAAATGAGAGTGGTCCCTGTCATCATGAGACATGTCTGAAAGAATTATTCACATTCCCTACGAGAATAGACGGGTGAAATAGCAAAAGGTGTGTCTTCCTTTGGAGCATGGACGGGTTCAAAGCCCACCTCATACCACTAAGTATTTTGCTGAACACGAGCAGTTGTGTGTGCGGCCTGTGTTTGGGTGATTTTTGTGTCATGTGCGTGTGTGTGTGTGTGTGTTTGTGTGTGTGTGTGTCTGTGTGTGTGTGTCTGTATTTCTGTCTCCATTCCTAGGCAGCAAATCTTTTTTCCTCTTTTAGCATGTTACTCACAACTGTGGATGAAGCCCAGCACTCCTGAAAACACAATCCATGTATGGTTGAAGGAAATTTTCTTGGTGATGAGTGAGAGGTTGGTGACTGAAACCAGCTCATTTCCCATTGACCACTGAGGTCACATCTCTCAGGTGAGAAGCAAAGTGAGAATTTGAACCAGGCACATTCTCCTTAGAGACAATGGGCCAAAGACAGGTCCGATGGAATCGAATGTCTTTTCATGTTGACATCCATCCCGTCAAGCCCTCGTTAAGTCATTGAAGTGTCACATTGGGCCTGGGGGAGGCGGTGCACCCTGTGAAATTACACGTCCGAAGATTTGGATTTGATTTCCAGCCCTCTGCCAGTCAATCTGCCAGGCACTTTCATGTGACAAGCCTTAGGCAAGTCCCTTTCTGTCTCTGATTCCCGATTCCTTCACAGGGATTTATGTGGGCCTTAACGCCCACTGGGAAAAGATCCCTCTGCCAGCTCAGTGCCTGCTTTCTTGGTTTGACTTGTCAATCTGGACTTGAATACACCTTTGGTTTTGGATTGACTCTATTACCTCTCCTAGAAATTAACACACAAAACTGACAGCTGATTGACAAGATGAGAAGCAGTTTTCCAAAATTCAAATTGAACTTAATCCTTTCTTACTAAAAGAATGCTCAAATCAAGGGGACACAGCTCACTCGTTTTGACTTCATGAGCTATGGCAAGTAGAGACAACTTTTTGAAAATACACAGCTAAAACTGTCCATGCTTTGAATGCTAGATATGTTTTTCAGAATACACAGCTAAAACGGTCCCCGCTTTAAGTGCTAAAGCACTTAAAGTTGTGTGCTCTTCAAAGAGAATGCTACTTTTGTTGTTTCTTTGGGTTCGAGGGGAAATTGGAGTCCTCTTCAGTCAGCAGGGACGACATCTGAGTCCTCTGCAGTCCTCTTGTCTGCCTCTGAGGGTGAAATGAGAGTGGTCCCTGTCATCATGAGCCATGTCTGAAAGAATTATTCACATTCCCTACGAGAATAGACGGGTGAAATAGCAAAAGGTGTGTCTTCCTTTGGAGTATGGACGGGTTCAAAGCCCACCTCATACCACTAAGTATTTTGCTGAACACGAGCAGTTGTGTGTGCGGCCTGTGTTTGGGTGATTTTTGTGTCGTGTGTGTATGTGTGTGTGTGTGTGTGTGTGTGTGTGTGTCTGTGTGTGTGTGTCTGTATTTCTGTCTCCATTCCTGAGCAGCAAATCTTTTTTCCTCTTTTAGCATGTTACTCACAACTGTGGATGAAGCCCAGCACTCCTGAAAACACAATCCATGTATGGTTGATGGAAATTTTCTTGGTGATGAGTGAGAGGTTGGTGACTGAAACCAGCTCATTTCCCATTGACCACTGAGGTCACAACTCTCAGGTGAGAAGCAAAGTGAGAATTTGAACCAGGCACATTCTCCTTAGAGACAATGGGCCAAAGACAGGTCCGATGGAATCGAATGTCTTTTCATGTTGACATCCATCCCGTCAAGCCCTCGTTAAGGCATTGAAGTGTCACATTGGGCCTGGGGAGGCGGTGCACCCCGTGAAATTACACGTCCAAAGATTTGGATTTGATTTCCAGCCCTCTGCCATTCAGTCTGCCAGGCACTTTCATGTGACAAGCCTTAGGCGAGTCCCTTTCTGTCTCTGATTCCCGAATCCTTCACAGGGATTTATGTGGGCCTTAACGCCCACTGGGAAAAGATCCCTCTGCCAGCTCAGTGCCTGCTTTCTTGGTTTGACTTGTCAATCTGGACTTGAATACACCTTTGGTTTTGGATTGACTCTATTACCTCTCCTAGAAATTAACACACAAAACTGACAGCTGATTGACAAGATGAGAAGCAGTTTTCCAAAATTCAAATTGAACTTAATCCTTTCTTCCTAAAAGAATGCTCAAATCAAGGGGACACAGCTCACTCGTTTTGACTTCATGAGCTATGGCAGGTAGAGACAACTTTTTGAAAATACACAGCTAAAACTGTCCGTGCTTTGAATGCTAGACATGTTTTTCAGAATACACAGCTAAAACGGTCCCCGCTTTAAGTGTTAAAGCACTTAAAGCGGGGACCGTTTTAGCTGTGCATTTTGAAAAGGTTGTCTGCTCTTCAAAGAGAAAGCTACTTTTGCTGTGTCTTTGGGTTCGAGGGGAAATGGGAGTCCTCTTCAGTCAGCAGGGACGACACCTGAGTCCTTTGCAGTCCTCTTGTCTGCCTCTGAGGGTGAAATGAGAGTGGTCCCTGTCATCCTGAGCCATGTCTGAAAGAATTATTCACATTCTCTACGAGAATAGACGGGTGAAATTGCAAAAGGTGTGTCTTCCT
This sequence comes from Saimiri boliviensis, assembly GCF_048565385.1. NCBI lineage: Eukaryota > Metazoa > Chordata > Mammalia > Primates > Cebidae > Saimiri > Saimiri boliviensis. The sequence continues at coordinate 156,505,348 of NC_133453.1, forward strand.
TTGGAGCATGGACGGGTTCAAAGCCAACCTCATACGACTAAGTATTTTGCTGAACACGAGCAGTTGTATGTGCGGCCTGTGTTTGAGTGATTTTTGTGTCGTGTGTGTGTGTGTGTGTGTTTGTGTGTCTGTGTGTGTGTGTCTGTATTTCTGTCTCCATTCCTGAGCAGCAAATCTTTTTCCTCTTTTAGCATGTTACTGACAACTGTGGATGAAGCTCAGCACTCCTGAAAACACAATCCATGTATGGTTGAAGGAAATTTTCTTGGTGATGAGTGAGAGGTTGGTGACTGAAACCATCTCATTTCCCATTGACCACTGAGGTCACATCTCTCAGGTGAGAAGCAAAGTGAGAATTTGAACCAGGCACATTCTCCTTAGAGACAATGGGCCAAAGACAGGTCCGATGGAATCGAATGTCTTTTCATGTTGACATCCATCCCGTCAAGCCCTCGTTAAGCCATTGAAGTGTCACATTGGGCCTGGGGGAGGCGGTGCACCCTGTGAAATTACATGTCCGAAGATTTGGATTTGATTTCCAGCCCTCTGCCAGTCAGTCTGCCAGGCACTTTCATGTGACAAGCCTTAGGCGAGTCCCTTTCTGTCTCTGATTCCCGATTCCTTCACAGGGATTTATGTGGGCCTTAACGCCAACTGGGAAAAGTTCCCTCTGCCAGCTCAGTGCCTGCTTTCTTGGTTTGACTTGTCAATCTGGACTTGAATACACCTTTGGTTTTGGATTGACTCTATTACCTCTCCTAGAAATTAACACACAAAACTGACAGCTGATTGACAAGATGAGAAGCAGTTTTCCAAAATTCAAATTGAACTTAATCCTTTCTTCCTAAAAGAATGCTCAAATCAAGGGGACACAGATCACTCGTTTTGACTTCATGAGCTATGGCAGGTAGAGACAACTTTTTGAAAATACACAGCTAAAACTGTCCGTGCTTTGAATGCTAGACATGTATTTCAGAATACACAGCTAAAACGGTCCCCGCTATAAGTGCTTTAGCACTTAAAGCGGGGACCGTTTTAGCTGTGTATTTTGAAAAAGTTTTGTGCTCTTCAAAGAGAAAGCTACTTTTGCTGTGTCTTTGGGTTCGAGGGGAAATGGGAGTCCTCTTCAGTCAGCAGGGACGACACCTGAGTCCTTTGCAGTCCTCTTGTCTGCCTCTGAGGGTGAAATGAGAGTGGTCCCTGTCATCATGAGCCATGTCTGAAAGAATTATTCACATTCTCTACGAGAATAGACGGGTGAAATAGCAAAATGTGTGTCTTCCTTTGGAGCATGGACGGGTTCAAAGCCAACCTCATACCACTAAGTATTTTGCTGAACACGAGCAGTTGTGTGTACAGCCTGTGTTTGGGTGATTTTTGTGTCGTGTGTGTGTGTGTGTGTGTGTGTGTGTGTCTGTGTGTGTGTGTCTGTATTTCTGTCTCCATTCCTGAGCAGCAAATCTTTTTCCTCTTTTAGCATGTTACTCACAACTGTGGATGAAGCCCAGCACTCCTGAAAACACAATCCATGTATGGTTGAAGGAAATTTTCTTGGTGATGAGTGAGAGGTTGGTGACTGAAACCAGCTCATTTCCCATTGACCACTGAGGTCACGTCTCTCAGGTGAGAAGCAAAGTGAGAATTTGGACCAGGCACATTCTCCTTAGAGACAATGGGCCAAAGACAGGTCCGATGGAATCGAATGCCTTTTCATGTTGACATCCATCCCGTCAAGCCCTCGTTAAGCCATTGAAGTGTCACATTGGGCCTGGGGGAGGCGGTGCACCCTGTGAAATTACACGTCCGAAGATTTGGATTTGATTTCCAGCCCTCTGCCAGACAGTCTGCCAGGCACTTTCATGTGACAAGCCTTAGGCGAGTCCCTTTAATGCTAAACACTTAAAGCGAGGACCGTTTTAGCTGTGTATTTTGAAAAAGTTGTGTGCTCTTCAAAGAGAAAGCTACTTTTGCTGTGTCTTTGGGTTCGAGGGGAAATTGGAGTCCTCTTCAGTCAGCAGGGACGACACCTGAGTCCTTTGCAGTCCTCTTGTCTGCCTCTGAGGGTGAAATGAGAGTGGTCCCTGTCATCATGAGCCATGTCTGAAAGAATTATTCACATTCCCTATGAGAATAGACGGGTGAAATAGCAAAAGGTGTGCCTTCCTTTGGAGCATGGACGGGTTCAAAGCCCACCTCATACCACTACGTATTTTGCTGAACACAAGCAGTTGTGTGTGCGGCCTGTGTTTGGGTGATTTTTGTGTCGTGTGTGTGTGTGTGTGTGTGTGTGTGTGTGTCCGTATTTCTGTCTCCATTCCTGAGCAACAAATCTTTTTTCCTCTTTTAGCATGTTACTCACAACTGTGGATGAAGCCCAGCACTCCTGAAAACACAATCCATGTATGGTTGATGGAAATTTTCTTGGTGATGAGTGAGAGGTTGGTGACTGAAACCAGCTCATTTCCCATTGACCACTGAGGTCACATCTCTTAGGTGAGAAGCAAAGTGAGAATTTGAACCAGGCACATTCTCCTTAGAGACAATGGGCCAAAGACAGGTCCGATGGAATCGAATGTCTTTTCATGTTGACATCCATCCCGTCAAGCCCTCGTTAAGCCATTGAAGTGTCACATTGGGCCTGGGGGAGGTGGTGCACCCTGTGAAATTACACGTCCGAAGATTTGGATTTGATTTCCAGCCCTCCGCCAGTCAGTCTGCCAGGAACTTTCATGTGACAAGCCTTAGGCGAGTCCCTTTCTGTCTCTGATTCCCGATTCCTTCACAGGGATTTATGTGGGCCTTAACGCCCACTGGGAAAAGATCCCTCTGCCAGCTCATTGCCTGCTTTCTTTGTTTGACTTGTCAATCTGGACTTGAATACACCTTTGGATTTGGATTGACTCTATTACCTCTCCTAGAAATTAACACACAAAACTGACAGCTGATTGACAACATGAGAAGCAGTTTTCCAAAATTCAAATTGAACTTAATCCTTTCTTACTAAAAGAATGCTCAAATCAAGGGGACACAGCTCACTCGTTTTGACTTCATGAGCTATGGCACGTAGAGACAACTTTTTGAAAATACACAGCTAAAACTGTCCGTTCTTTGAATGCTAGACATGTTTTTCAGGATACAGAGCTAAAGCGGGGACCATTTTAGCTGTGTATTTTGAAAAAGTTGTGTGCTCTTCAAAGAGAAAGCTACTTTTGCTGTGTCTTTGGGTTCGAGGGGAAATGGGAGTCCTCTTCAGTCAGCAGGGACGACACCTGAGTCCTTTGCAGTCCTCTTGTCTGCCTCTGAGGGTGAAATGAGAGTGTTCCCTGTCATCATGAGCCATGTCTGAAAGAATTATTCACATTCCCTACGAGAATAGACGGGTGAAATCGCAAAAGGTGTGTCTTCCTTTGGAGCATGGACGGGTTCAAAGCCAACCTCATACCACTATGTATTTTGCTGAACACGAGCAGTTGTGTGTGCGGCCTGTGTTTGGGTGATTTTTGTGTCATGTGAGTGTGTGTGTGTGTGTGTGTGCGTGTCTGTGTGTGTGTGTCTGTATTTCTGTCTCCATTCCTGAGCAGCAAATCTTTTTTCCTCTTTTAGCATGTTACTCACAAGTGTGGATGAAGCCCAGCACTCCTGAAAACACAATCCATGTATGGTTGAAGGAAATTTTCTTGGTGATGAGTGAGAGGTTGGTGACTGAAACCAGCTCATTTCCCATTGACCACTGAGGTCACATCTCTCAGGTGAGAAGCAACGTGAGAATTTGAACCAGACACTTTCTCCTTAGAGACAATGGGCCAAAGACAGGTCCGATGGAATCGAATGTCTTTTCATGTAGACATCCATCCCGTCAAGCCCTCGTTAAGCCATTGAAGTGTCACATTGGGCCTGGGGGAGGCGGTGCACCCTGTGAAATTACACGTCCGAAGATTTGGATTTGATTTCCAGCCCTCTGCCAGTCAGTCTGCCAGGCACTTTCATGTGACAAGCCTTAGGCGAGTCCCTTTCTGTCTCTGATTCCCGATTCCTTCACAGGGATTTATGTGGGCCTTAATGCCCACTGGGAAAAGATCCCTCTGCCAGCTCAGTGCCTGCTTTCTTGGTTTGACTTGTCACTCTGGACTTGAATACACCTTTGGTTTTGGATTGACTCTATTACCTCTCCTAGAAATTAACACACAAAACTGACAGCTGAATGACAAGATGAGAAGCAGTTTTCCAAAATTCAAATTGAACTTAATCCTTTCTTACTAAAAGAATGCTCAAATCAAGGGGACACAGCTCACTCGTTTTGACTTCATGAGCTATGGCAGGTAGAGACAACTTTTTGAAAATACACAGCTAAAACTGTCCGTGCTTTGAATGCTAGACATGTTTTTCAGAATACACAGCTAAAACGGTCCCCGCTTTAAGTGCTTTATTAGCTGTGTATTTTGAAAAAGTTGTGTGCTCTTCAAAGAGAAAGCTACTTTTTCTGTGTCTTTGGGTTCGAGGGGAAATGGGAGTCCTCTTCAGTCAGCAGGGACGACACCTGAGTCCTTTGCAGTCCTCTTGTCTGCCTCTGAGGGTGAAATGAGAGTGGTCCCTGTCATCATGAGACATGTCTGAAAGAATTATTCACATTCCCTACGAGAATAGACGGGTGAAATAGCAAAAGGTGTGTCTTCCTTTGGAGCATGGACGGGTTCAAAGCCCACCTCATACCACTAAGTATTTTGCTGAACACGAGCAGTTGTGTGTGCGGCCTGTGTTTGGGTGATTTTTGTGTCATGTGCGTGTGTGTGTGTGTGTGTTTGTGTGTGTGTGTGTCTGTGTGTGTGTGTCTGTATTTCTGTCTCCATTCCTAGGCAGCAAATCTTTTTTCCTCTTTTAGCATGTTACTCACAACTGTGGATGAAGCCCAGCACTCCTGAAAACACAATCCATGTATGGTTGAAGGAAATTTTCTTGGTGATGAGTGAGAGGTTGGTGACTGAAACCAGCTCATTTCCCATTGACCACTGAGGTCACATCTCTCAGGTGAGAAGCAAAGTGAGAATTTGAACCAGGCACATTCTCCTTAGAGACAATGGGCCAAAGACAGGTCCGATGGAATCGAATGTCTTTTCATGTTGACATCCATCCCGTCAAGCCCTCGTTAAGTCATTGAAGTGTCACATTGGGCCTGGGGGAGGCGGTGCACCCTGTGAAATTACACGTCCGAAGATTTGGATTTGATTTCCAGCCCTCTGCCAGTCAATCTGCCAGGCACTTTCATGTGACAAGCCTTAGGCAAGTCCCTTTCTGTCTCTGATTCCCGATTCCTTCACAGGGATTTATGTGGGCCTTAACGCCCACTGGGAAAAGATCCCTCTGCCAGCTCAGTGCCTGCTTTCTTGGTTTGACTTGTCAATCTGGACTTGAATACACCTTTGGTTTTGGATTGACTCTATTACCTCTCCTAGAAATTAACACACAAAACTGACAGCTGATTGACAAGATGAGAAGCAGTTTTCCAAAATTCAAATTGAACTTAATCCTTTCTTACTAAAAGAATGCTCAAATCAAGGGGACACAGCTCACTCGTTTTGACTTCATGAGCTATGGCAAGTAGAGACAACTTTTTGAAAATACACAGCTAAAACTGTCCATGCTTTGAATGCTAGATATGTTTTTCAGAATACACAGCTAAAACGGTCCCCGCTTTAAGTGCTAAAGCACTTAAAGTTGTGTGCTCTTCAAAGAGAATGCTACTTTTGTTGTTTCTTTGGGTTCGAGGGGAAATGGGAGTCCTCTTCAGTCAGCAGGGACGACATCTGAGTCCTCTGCAGTCCTCTTGTCTGCCTCTGAGGGTGAAATGAGAGTGGTCCCTGTCATCATGAGCCATGTCTGAAAGAATTATTCACATTCCCTACGAGAATAGACGGGTGAAATAGCAAAAGGTGTGTCTTCCTTTGGAGTATGGACGGGTTCAAAGCCCACCTCATACCACTAAGTATTTTGCTGAACACGAGCAGTTGTGTGTGCGGCCTGTGTTTGGGTGATTTTTGTGTCGTGTGTGTATGTGTGTGTGTGTGTGTGTGTGTGTGTGTGTCTGTGTGTGTGTGTCTGTATTTCTGTCTCCATTCCTGAGCAGCAAATCTTTTTTCCTCTTTTAGCATGTTACTCACAACTGTGGATGAAGCCCAGCACTCCTGAAAACACAATCCATGTATGGTTGATGGAAATTTTCTTGGTGATGAGTGAGAGGTTGGTGACTGAAACCAGCTCATTTCCCATTGACCACTGAGGTCACAACTCTCAGGTGAGAAGCAAAGTGAGAATTTGAACCAGGCACATTCTCCTTAGAGACAATGGGCCAAAGACAGGTCCGATGGAATCGAATGTCTTTTCATGTTGACATCCATCCCGTCAAGCCCTCGTTAAGGCATTGAAGTGTCACATTGGGCCTGGGGAGGCGGTGCACCCCGTGAAATTACACGTCCAAAGATTTGGATTTGATTTCCAGCCCTCTGCCAGTCAGTCTGCCAGGCACTTTCATGTGACAAGCCTTAGGCGAGTCCCTTTCTGTCTCTGATTCCCGAATCCTTCACAGGGATTTATGTGGGCCTTAACGCCCACTGGGAAAAGATCCCTCTGCCAGCTCAGTGCCTGCTTTCTTGGTTTGACTTGTCAATCTGGACTTGAATACACCTTTGGTTTTGGATTGACTCTATTACCTCTCCTAGAAATTAACACACAAAACTGACAGCTGATTGACAAGATGAGAAGCAGTTTTCCAAAATTCAAATTGAACTTAATCCTTTCTTCCTAAAAGAATGCTCAAATCAAGGGGACACAGCTCACTCGTTTTGACTTCATGAGCTATGGCAGGTAGAGACAACTTTTTGAAAATACACAGCTAAAACTGTCCGTGCTTTGAATGCTAGACATGTTTTTCAGAATACACAGCTAAAACGGTCCCCGCTTTAAGTGTTAAAGCACTTAAAGCGGGGACCGTTTTAGCTGTGCATTTTGAAAAGGTTGTCTGCTCTTCAAAGAGAAAGCTACTTTTGCTGTGTCTTTGGGTTCGAGGGGAAATGGGAGTCCTCTTCAGTCAGCAGGGACGACACCTGAGTCCTTTGCAGTCCTCTTGTCTGCCTCTGAGGGTGAAATGAGAGTGGTCCCTGTCATCCTGAGCCATGTCTGAAAGAATTATTCACATTCTCTACGAGAATAGACGGGTGAAATAGCAAAAGGTGTGTCTTCCTTTGGAGCATGGACGGGTTCAAAGCCAACCTCATACGACTAAGTATTTTGCTGAACACGAGCAGTTGTATGTGCGGCCTGTGTTTGAGTGATTTTTGTGTCGTGTGTGTGTGTGTGTGTGTTTGTGTGTCTGTGTGTGTGTGTCTGTATTTCTGTCTCCATTCCTGAGCAGCAAATCTTTTTCCTCTTTTAGCATGTTACTGACAACTGTGGATGAAGCCCAGCACTCCTGAAAACACAATCCATGTATGGTTGAAGGAAATTTTCTTGGTGATGAGTGAGAGGTTGGTGACTGAAACCATCTCATTTCCCATTGACCACTGAGGTCACATCTCTCAGGTGAGAAGCAAAGTGAGAATTTGAACCAGGCACATTCTCCTTAGAGACAATGGGCCAAAGACAGGTCCGATGGAATCGAATGTCTTTTCATGTTGACATCCATCCCGTCAAGCCCTCGTTAAGCCATTGAAGTGTCACATTGGGCCTGGGGGAGGCGGTGCACCCTGTGAAATTACATGTCCGAAGATTTGGATTTGATTTCCAGCCCTCTGCCAGTCAGTCTGCCAGGCACTTTCATGTGACAAGCCTTAGGCGAGTCCCTTTCTGTCTCTGATTCCCGATTCCTTCACAGGGATTTATGTGGGCCTTAACGCCAACTGGGAAAAGTTCCCTCTGCCAGCTCAGTGCCTGCTTTCTTGGTTTGACTTGTCAATCTGGACTTGAATACACCTTTGGTTTTGGATTGACTCTATTACCTCTCCTAGAAATTAACACACAAAACTGACAGCTGATTGACAAGATGAGAAGCAGTTTTCCAAAATTCAAATTGAACTTAATCCTTTCTTCCTAAAAGAATGCTCAAATCAAGGGGACACAGATCACTCGTTTTGACTTCATGAGCTATGGCAGGTAGAGACAACTTTTTGAAAATACACAGCTAAAACTGTCCGTGCTTTGAATGCTAGACATGTATTTCAGAATACACAGCTAAAACGGTCCCCGCTATAAGTGCTTTAGCACTTAAAGCGGGGACCGTTTTAGCTGTGTATTTTGAAAAAGTTTTGTGCTCTTCAAAGAGAAAGCTACTTTTGCTGTGTCTTTGGGTTCGAGGGGAAATGGGAGTCCTCTTCAGTCAGCAGGGACGACACCTGAGTCCTTTGCAGTCCTCTTGTCTGCCTCTGAGGGTGAAATGAGAGTGGTCCCTGTCATCATGAGCCATGTCTGAAAGAATTATTCACATTCTCTACGAGAATAGACGGGTGAAATAGCAAAATGTGTGTCTTCCTTTGGAGCATGGACGGGTTCAAAGCCAACCTCATACCACTAAGTATTTTGCTGAACACGAGCAGTTGTGTGTACAGCCTGTGTTTGGGTGATTTTTGTGTCGTGTGTGTGTGTGTGTGTGTGTGTCTGTGTGTGTGTGTCTGTATTTCTGTCTCCATTCCTGAGCAGCAAATCTTTTTCCTCTTTTAGCATGTTACTCACAACTGTGGATGAAGCCCAGCACTCCTGAAAACACAATCCATGTATGGTTGAAGGAAATTTTCTTGGTGATGAGTGAGAGGTTGGTGACTGAAACCAGCTCATTTCCCATTGACCACTGAGGTCACGTCTCTCAGGTGAGAAGCAAAGTGAGAATTTGGACCAGGCACATTCTCCTTAGAGACAATGGGCCAAAGACAGGTCCGATGGAATCGAATGCCTTTTCATGTTGACATCCATCCCGTCAAGCCCTCGTTAAGCCATTGAAGTGTCACATTGGGCCTGGGGGAGGCGGTGCACCCTGTGAAATTACACGTCCGAAGATTTGGATTTGATTTCCAGCCCTCTGCCAGACAGTCTGCCAGGCACTTTCATGTGACAAGCCTTAGGCGAGTCCCTTTAATGCTAAACACTTAAAGCGAGGACCGTTTTAGCTGTGTATTTTGAAAAAGTTGTGTGCTCTTCAAAGAGAAAGCTACTTTTGCTGTGTCTTTGGGTTCGAGGGGAAATTGGAGTCCTCTTCAGTCAGCAGGGACGACACCTGAGTCCTTTGCAGTCCTCTTGTCTGCCTCTGAGGGTGAAATGAGAGTGGTCCCTGTCATCATGAGCCATGTCTGAAAGAATTATTCACATTCCCTACGAGAATAGACGGGTGAAATAGCAAAAGGTGTGCCTTCCTTTGGAGCATGGACGGGTTCAAAGCCCACCTCATACCACTACGTATTTTGCTGAACACAAGCAGTTGTGTGTGCGGCCTGTGTTTGGGTGATTTTTGTGTCGTGTGTGTGTGTGTGTGTGTGTGTGTGTGTGTGTGTCTGTATTTCTGTCTCCATTCCTGAGCAACAAATCTTTTTTCCTCTTTTAGCATGTTACTCACAACTGTGGGTGAAGCCCAGCACTCCTGAAAACACAATCCATGTATGGTTGATGGAAATTTTCTTGGTGATGAGTGAGAGGTTGGTGACTGAAACCAGCTCATTTCCCATTGACCACTGAGGTCACATCTCTTAGGTGAGAAGCAAAGTGAGAATTTGAACCAGGCACATTCTCCTTAGAGACAATGGGCCAAAGACAGGTCCGATGGAATCGAATGTCTTTTCATGTTGACATCCATCCCGTCAAGCCCTCGTTAAGCCATTGAAGTGTCACATTGGGCCTGGGGGAGGTGGTGCACCCTGTGAAATTACACGTCCGAAGATTTGGATTTGATTTCCAGCCCTCCGCCAGTCAGTCTGCCAGGAACTTTCATGTGACAAGCCTTAGGCGAGTCCCTTTCTGTCTCTGATTCCCGATTCCTTCACAGGGATTTATGTGGGCCTTAACGCCCACTGGGAAAAGATCCCTCTGCCAGCTCATTGCCTGCTTTCTTTGTTTGACTTGTCAATCTGGACTTGAATACAACTTTGGATTTGGATTGACTCTATTACCTCTCCTAGAAATTAACACACAAAACTGACAGCTGATTGACAACATGAGAAGCAGTTTTCCAAAATTCAAATTGAACTTAATCCTTTCTTACTAAAAGAATGCTCAAATCAAGGGGACACAGCTCACTCGTTTTGACTTCATGAGCTATGGCAGGTAGAGACAACTTTTTGAAAATACACAGCTAAAACTGTCCGTTCTTTGAATGCTAGACATGTTTTTCAGGATACAGAGCTAAAGCGGGGACCGTTTTAGCTGTGTATTTTGAAAAAGTTGTGTGCTCTTCAAAGAGAAAGCTACTTTTGCTGTGTCTTTGGGTTCGAGGGGAAATGGGAGTCCTCTTCAGTCAGCAGGGACGACACCTGAGTCCTTTGCAGTCCTCTTGTCTGCCTCTGAGGGTGAAATGAGAGTGTTCCCTGTCATCATGAGCCATGTCTGAAAGAATTATTCACATTCCCTACGAGAATAGACGGGTGAAATAGCAAAAGGTGTGTCTTCCTTTGGAGCATGGACGGGTTCAAAGCCAACCTCATACCACTATGTATTTTGCTGAACACGAGCAGTTGTGTGTGCGGCCTGTGTTTGGGTGATTTTTGTGTCATGTGAGTGTGTGTGTGTGTGTGTGTGCGTGTCTGTGTGTGTGTGTCTGTATTTCTGTCTCCATTCCTGAGCAGCAAATCTTTTTTCCTCTTTTAGCATGTTATTCACAAGTGTGGATGAAGCCCAGCACTCCTGAAAACACAATCCATGTATGGTTGAAGGAAATTTTCTTGGTGATGAGTGAGAGGTTGGTGACTGAAACCAGCTCATTTCCCATTGACCACTGAGGTCACATCTCTCAGGTGAGAAGCAACGTGAGAATTTGAACCAGACACTTTCTCCTTAGAGACAATGGGCCAAAGACAGGTCCGATGGAATCGAATGTCTTTTCATGTAGACATCCATCCCGTCAAGCCCTCGTTAAGCCATTGAAGTGTCACATTGGGCCTGGGGGAGGCGGTGCACCCTGTGAAATTACACGTCCGAAGATTTGGATTTGATTTCCAACCCTCTGCCAGTCAGTCTGCCAGGCACTTTCATGTGACAAGCCTTAGGCGAGTCCCTTTCTGTCTCTGATTCCCGATTCCTTCACAGGGATTTATGTGGGCCTTAATGCCCACTGGGAAAAGATCCCTCTGCCAGCTCAGTGCCTGCTTTCTTGGTTTGACTTGTCACTCTGGACTTGAATACACCTTTGGTTTTGGATTGACTCTATTACCTCTCCTAGAAATTAACACACAAAACTGACAGCTGAATGACAAGATGAGAAGCAGTTTTCCAAAATTCAAATTGAACTTAATCCTTTCTTACTAAAAGAATGCTCAAATCAAGGGGACACAGCTCACTCGTTTTGACTTCATGAGCTATGGCAGGTAGAGACAACTTTTTGAAAATACACAGCTAAAACTATCCGTGCTTTGAATGCTAGACATGTTTTTCAGAATACACAGCTAAAACGGTCCCCGCTTTAAGTGCTTTATTAGCTGTGTATTTTGAAAAAGTTGTGTGCTCTTCAAAGAGAAAGCTACTTTTTCTGTGTCTTTGGGTTCGAGGGGAAATGGGAGTCCTCTTCAGTCAGCAGGGACGACACCTGAGTCCTTTGCAGTCCTCTTGTCTGCCTCTGAGGGTGAAATGAGAGTGGTCCCTGTCATCATGAGACATGTCTGAAAGAATTATTCACATTCCCTACGAGAATAGACGGGTGAAATAGCAAAAGGTGTGTCTTCCTTTGGAGCATGGACGGGTTCAAAGCCCACCTCATACCACTAAGTATTTTGCTGAACACGAGCAGTTGTGTGTGCGGCCTGTGTTTGGGTGATTTTTGTGTCATGTGCGTGTGTGTGTGTGTGTGTTTGTGTGTGTGTGTGTCTGTGTGTGTGTGTCTGTATTTCTGTCTCCATTCCTGAGCAGCAAATCTTTTTTCCCCTTTTAGCATGTTACTCACAACTGTGGATGAAGCCCAGCACTCCTGAAAACACAATCCATGTATGGTTGAAGGAAATTTTCTTGGTGATGAGTGAGAGGTTGGTGACTGAAACCAGCTCATTTCCCATTGACCACTGAGGTCACATCTCTCAGGTGAGAAGCAAAGTGAGAATTTGAACCAGGCACATTCTCCTTAGAGACAATGGGCCAAAGACAGGTCCGATGGAATCGAATGTCTTTTCATGTTGACATCCATCCCGTCAAGCCCTCGTTAAGTCATTGAAGTGTCACATTGGGCCTGGGGGAGGCGGTGCACCTGTGAAATTACACGTCCGAAGATTTGGATTTGATTTCCAGCCCTCTGCCAGTCAATCTGCCAGGCACTTTCATGTGACAAGCCTTAGGCAAGTCCCTTTCTGTCTCTGATTCCCGATTCCTTCACAGGGATTTATGTGGGCCTTAACGCCCACTGGGAAAAGATCCCTCTGCCAGCTCAGTGCCTGCTTTCTTGGTTTGACTTGTCAATCTGGACTTGAATACACCTTTGGTTTTGGATTGACTCTATTACCTCTCCTAGAAATTAACACACAAAACTGACAGCTGATTGACAAGATGAGAAGCAGTTTTCCAAAATTCAAATTGAACTTAATCCTTTCTTACTAAAAGAATGCTCAAATCAAGGGGACACAGCTCACTCGTTTTGACTTCATGAGCTATGGCAAGTAGAGACAACTTTTTGAAAATACACAGCTAAAACTGTCCATGCTTTGAATGCTAGATATGTTTTTCAGAATACACAGCTAAAACGGTCCCCGCTTTAAGTGCTAAAGCACTTAAAGTTGTGTGCTCTTCAAAGAGAATGCTACTTTTGTAGTTTCTTTGGGTTCGAGGGGAAATGGGAGTCCTCTTCAGTCAGCAGGGACGACATCTGAGTCCTCTGCAGTCCTCTTGTCTGCCTCTGAGGGTGAAATGAGAGTGGTCCCTGTCATCATGAGCCATGTCTGAAAGAATTATTCACATTCCCTACGAGAATAGACGGGTGAAATAGCAAAAGGTGTGTCTTCCTTTGGAGTATGGACGGGTTCAAAGCCCACCTCATACCACTAAGTATTTTGCTGAACACGAGCAGTTGTGTGTGCGGCCTGTGTTTGGGTGATTTTTGTGTCGTGTGTGTATGTGTGTGTGTGTGTGTGTGTGTGTGTGTGTCTGTGTGTGTGTGTCTGTATTTCTGTCTCCATTCCTGAGCAGCAAATCTTTTTTCCTCTTTTAGCATGTTACTCACAACTGTGGATGAAGCCCAGCACTCCTGAAAACACAATCCATGTATGGTTGATGGAAATTTTCTTGGTGATGAGTGAGAGGTTGGTGACTGAAACCAGCTCATTTCCCATTGACCACTGAGGTCACAACTCTCAGGTGAGAAGCAAAGTGAGAATTTGAACCAGGCACATTCTCCTTAGAGACAATGGGCCAAAGACAGGTCCGATGGAATCGAATGTCTTTTCATGTTGACATCCATCCCGTCAAGCCCTCGTTAAGGCATTGAAGTGTCACATTGGGCCTGGGGAGGCGGTGCACCCCGTGAAATTACACGTCCAAAGATTTGGATTTGATTTCCAGCCCTCTGCCAGTCAGTCTGCCAGGCACTTTCATGTGACAAGCCTTAGGCGAGTCCCTTTCTGTCTCTGATTCCCGAATCCTTCACAGGGATTTATGTGGGCCTTAACGCCCACTGGGAAAAGATCCCTCTGCCAGCTCAGTGCCTGCTTTCTTGGTTTGACTTGTCAATCTGGACTTGAATACACCTTTGGTTTTGGATTGACTCTATTACCTCTCCTAGAAATTAACACACAAAACTGACAGCTGATTGACAAGATGAGAAGCAGTTTTCCAAAATTCAAATTGAACTTAATCCTTTCTTCCTAAAAGAATGCTCAAATCAAGGGGACACAGCTCACTCGTTTTGACTTCATGAGCTATGGCAGGTAGAGACAACTTTTTGAAAATACACAGCTAAAACTGTCCGTGCTTTGAATGCTAGACATGTTTTTCAGAATACACAGCTAAAACGGTCCCCGCTTTAAGTGTTAAAGCACTTAAAGCGGGGACCGTTTTAGCTGTGCATTTTGAAAAGGTTGTCTGCTCTTCAAAGAGAAAGCTACTTTTGCTGTGTCTTTGGGTTCGAGGGGAAATGGGAGTCCTCTTCAGTCAGCAGGGACGACACCTGAGTCCTTTGCAGTCCTCTTGTCTGCCTCTGAGGGTGAAATGAGAGTGGTCCCTGTCATCCTGAGCCATGTCTGAAAGAATTATTCACATTCTCTACGAGAATAGACGGGTGAAATAGCAAAAGGTGTGTCTTCCTTTGGAGCATGGACGGGTTCAAAGCCAACCTCATACGACTAAGTATTTTGCTGAACACGAGCAGTTGTATGTGCGGCCTGTGTTTCAGTGATTTTTGTGTCGTGTGTGTGTGTGTGTGTGTTTGTGTGTCTGTGTGTGTGTGTCTGTATTTCTGTCTCCATTCCTGAGCAGCAAATCTTTTTCCTCTTTTAGCATGTTACTCACAACTGTGGATGAAGCCCAGCACTCCTGAAAACACAATCCATGTATGGTTGAAGGAAATTTTCTTGGTGATGAGTGAGAGGTTGGTGACTGAAACCATCTCATTTCCCATTGACCACTGAGGTCACATCTCTCAGGTGAGAAGCAAAGTGAGAATTTGAACCAGGCACATTCTCCTTAGAGACAATGGGCCAAAGACAGGTCCGATGGAATCGAATGTCTTTTCATGTTGACATCCATCCCGTCAAGCCCTCGTTAAGCCATTGAAGTGTCACATTGGGCCTGGGGGAGGCGGTGCACCCTGTGAAATTACATGTCCGAAGATTTGGATTTGATTTCCAGCCCTCTGCCAGTCAGTCTGCCAGGCACTTTCATGTGACAAGCCTTAGGCGAGTCCCTTTCTGTCTCTGATTCCCGATTCCTTCACAGGGATTTATGTGGGCCTTAACGCCAACTGGGAAAAGTTCCCTCTGCCAGCTCAGTGCCTGCTTTCTTGGTTTGACTTGTCAATCTGGACTTGAATACACCTTTGGTTTTGGATTGACTCTATTACCTCTCCTAGAAATTAACACACAAAACTGACAGCTGATTGACAAGATGAGAAGCAGTTTTCCAAAATTCAAATTGAACTTAATCCTTTCTTCCTAAAAGAATGCTCAAATCAAGGGGACACAGATCACTCGTTTTGACTTCATGAGCTATGGCAGGTAGAGACAACTTTTTGAAAATACACAGCTAAAACTGTCCGTGCTTTGAATGCTAGACATGTATTTCAGAATACACAGCTAAAACGGTCCCCGCTATAAGTGCTTTAGCACTTAAAGCGGGGACCGTTTTAGCTGTGTATTTTGAAAAAGTTTTGTGCTCTTCAAAGAGAAAGCTACTTTTGCTGTGTCTTTGGGTTCGAGGGGAAATGGGAGTCCTCTTCAGTCAGCAGGGACGACACCTGAGTCCTTTGCAGTCCTCTTGTCTGCCTCTGAGGGTGAAATGAGAGTGGTCCCTGTCATCATGAGCCATGTCTGAAAGAATTATTCACATTCTCTACGAGAATAGACGGGTGAAATAGCAAAAGGTGTGTCTTCCTTTGGAGCATGGACGGGTTCAAAGCCAACCTCATACCACTAAGTATTTTGCTGAACACGAGCAGTTGTGTGTGCAGCCTGTGTTTGGGTGATTTTTGTGTCATGTGTGTGTGTGTGTGTGTGTGTGTGTGTGTCTGTGTGTGTGTGTCTGTATTTCTGTCTCCATTCCTGAGCAGCAAATCTTTTTCCTCTTTTAGCATGTTACTCACAACTGTGGATGAAGCCCAGCACTCCTGAAAACACAATCCATGTATGGTTGAAGGAAATTTTCTTGGTGATGAGTGAGAGGTTGGTGACTGAAACCAGCTCATTTCCCATTGACCACTGAGGTCACGTCTCTCAGGTGAGAAGCAAAGTGAGAATTTGGACCAGGCACATTCTCCTTAGAGACAATGGGCCAAAGACAGGTCCGATGGAATCGAATGCCTTTTCATGTTGACATCCATCCCGTCAAGCCCTCGTTAAGCCATTGAAGTGTCACATTGGGCCTGGGGGAGGCGGTGCACCCTGTGAAATTACACGTCCGAAGATTTGGATTTGATTTCCAGCCCTCTGCCAGACAGTCTGCCAGGCACTTTCATGTGACAAGCCTTAGGCGAGTCCCTTTAATGCTAAACACTTAAAGCGAGGACCGTTTTAGCTGTGTATTTTGAAAAAGTTGTGTGCTCTTCAAAGAGAAAGCTACTTTTGCTGTGTCTTTGGGTTCGAGGGGAAATTGGAGTCCTCTTCAGTCAGCAGGGACGACACCTGAGTCCTTTGCAGTCCTCTTGTCTGCCTCTGAGGGTGAAATGAGAGTGGTCCCTGTCATCATGAGCCATGTCTGAAAGAATTATTCACATTCCCTACGAGAATAGACGGGTGAAATAGCAAAAGGTGTGCCTTCCTTTGGAGCATGGACGGGTTCAAAGCCCACCTCATACCACTACGTATTTTGCTGAACACAAGCAGTTGTGTGTGCGGCCTGTGTTTGGGTGATTTTTGTGTCGTGTGTGTGTGTGTGTGTGTGTGTGTGTGTGTGTCTGTATTTCTGTCTCCATTCCTGAGCAACAAATCTTTTTTCCTCTTTTAGCATGTTACTCACAACTGTGGATGAAGCCCAGCACTCCTGAAAACACAATCCATGTATGATTGATGGAAATTTTCTTGGTGATGAGTGAGAGGTTGGTGACTGAAACCAGCTCATTTCCCATTGACCACTGAGGTCACATCTCTTAGGTGAGAAGCAAAGTGAGAATTTGAACCAGGCACATTCTCCTTAGAGACAATGGGCCAAAGACAGGTCCGATGGAATCGAATGTCTTTTCATGTTGACATCCATCCCGTCAAGCCCTCGTTAAGCCATTGAAGTGTCACATTGGGCCTGGGGGAGGTGGTGCACCCTGTGAAATTACACGTCCGAAGATTTGGATTTGATTTCCAGCCCTCCGCCAGTCAGTCTGCCAGGAACTTTCATGTGACAAGCCTTAGGCGAGTCCCTTTCTGTCTCTGATTACCGATTCCTTCACAGGGATTTATGTGGGCCTTAACGCCCACTGGGAAAAGATCCCTCTGCCAGCTCATTGCCTGCTTTCTTTGTTTGACTTGTCAATCTGGACTTGAATACAACTTTGGATTTGGATTGACTCTATTACCTCTCCTAGAAATTAACACACAAAACTGACAGCTGATTGACAACATGAGAAGCAGTTTTCCAAAATTCAAATTGAACTTAATCCTTTCTTACTAAAAGAATGCTCAAATCAAGGGGACACAGCTCACTCGTTTTGACTTCATGAGCTATGGCACGTAGAGACAACTTTTTGAAAATACACAGCTAAAACTGTCCGTTCTTTGAATGCTAGACATGTTTTTCAGGATACAGAGCTAAAGCGGGGACCGTTTTAGCTGTGTATTTTGAAAAAGTTGTGTGCTCTTCAAAGAGAAAGCTACTTTTGCTGTGTCTTTGGGTTCGAGGGGAAATGGGAGTCCTCTTCAGTCAGCAGGGACGACACCTGAGTCCTTTGCAGTCCTCTTGTCTGCCTCTGAGGGTGAAATGAGAGTGTTCCCTGTCATCATGAGCCATGTCTGAAAGAATTATTCACATTCCCTACGAGAATAGACGGGTGAAATAGCAAAAGGTGTGTCTTCCTTTGGAGCATGGACGGGTTCAAAGCCAACCTCATACCACTATGTATTTTGCTGAACACGAGCAGTTGTGTGTGCGGCCTGTGTTTGGGTGATTTTTGTGTCATGTGAGTGTGTGTGTGTGTGTGTGTGCGTGTCTGTGTGTGTGTGTCTGTATTTCTGTCTCCATTCCTGAGCAGCAAATCTTTTTTCCTCTTTTAGCATGTTACTCACAAGTGTGGATGAAGCCCAGCACTCCTGAAAACACAATCCATGTATGGTTGAAGGAAATTTTCTTGGTGATGAGTGAGAGGTTGGTGACTGAAACCAGCTCATTTCCCATTGACCACTGAGGTCACATCTCTCAGGTGAGAAGCAACGTGAGAATTTGAACCAGACACTTTCTCCTTAGAGACAATGGGCCAAAGACAGGTCCGATGGAATCGAATGTCTTTTCATGTAGACATCCATCCCGTCAAGCCCTCGTTAAGCCATTGAAGTGTCACATTGGGCCTGGGGGAGGCGGTGCACCCTGTGAAATTACACGTCCGAAGATTTGGATTTGATTTCCAGCCCTCTGCCAGTCAGTCTGCCAGGCACTTTCATGTGACAAGCCTTAGGCGAGTCCCTTTCTGTCTCTGATTCCCGATTCCTTCACAGGGATTTATGTGGGCCTTAATGCCCACTGGGAAAAGATCCCTCTGCCAGCTCAGTGCCTGCTTTCTTGGTTTGACTTGTCACTCTGGACTTGAATACACCTTTGGTTTTGGATTGACTCTATTACCTCTCCTAGAAATTAACACACAAAACTGACAGCTGAATGACAAGATGAGAAGCAGTTTTCCAAAATTCAAATTGAACTTAATCCTTTCTTACTAAAAGAATGCTCAAATCAAGGGGACACAGCTCACTCGTTTTGACTTCATGAGCTATGGCAGGTAGAGACAACTTTTTGAAAATACACAGCTAAAACTGTCCGTGCTTTGAATGCTAGACATGTTTTTCAGAATACACAGCTAAAACGGTCCCCGCTTTAAGTGCTTTATTAGCTGTGTATTTTGAAAAAGTTGTGTGCTCTTCAAAGAGAAAGCTACTTTTTCTGTGTCTTTGGGTTCGAGGGGAAATGGGAGTCCTCTTCAGTCAGCAGGGACGACACCTGAGTCCTTTGCAGTCCTCTTGTCTGCCTCTGAGGGTGAAATGAGAGTGGTCCCTGTCATCATGAGACATGTCTGAAAGAATTATTCACATTCCCTACGAGAATAGACGGGTGAAATAGCAAAAGGTGTGTCTTCCTTTGGAGCATGGACGGGTTCAAAGCCCACCTCATACCACTAAGTATTTTGCTGAACACGAGCAGTTGTGTGTGCGGCCTGTGTTTGGGTGATTTTTGTGTCATGTGCGTGTGTGTGTGTGTGTGTTTGTGTGTGTGTGTGTCTGTGTGTGTGTGTCTGTATTTCTGTCTCCATTCCTGAGCAGCAAATCTTTTTTCCTCTTTTAGCATGTTACTCACAACTGTGGATGAAGCCCAGCACTCCTGAAAACACAATCCATGTATGGTTGAAGGAAATTTTCTTGGTGATGAGTGAGAGGTTGGTGACTGAAACCAGCTCATTTCCCATTGACCACTGAGGTCACATCTCTCGGGTGAGTTCAAAGTGAGAATTTGAACCAGGCACATTCTCCTTAGAGACAATGGGCCAAAGACAGGTCCGATGGAATCGAATGTCTTTTCATGTTGACATCCATCCCGTCAAGCCCTCGTTAAGTCATTGAAGTGTCACATTGGGCCTGGGGGAGGCGGTGCACCCTGTGAAATTACACGTCCGAAGATTTGGATTTGATTTCCAGCCCTCTGCCAGTCAATCTGCCAGGCACTTTCATGTGACAAGCCTTAGGCAAGTCCCTTTCTGTCTCTGATTCCCGATTCCTTCACAGGGATTTATGTGGGCCTTAACGCCCACTGGGAAAAGATCCCTCTGCCAGCTCAGTGCCTGCTTTCTTGGTTTGACTTGTCAATCTGGACTTGAATACACCTTTGGTTTTGGATTGACTCTATTACCTCTCCTAGAAATTAACACACAAAACTGACAGCTGTTTGACAAGATGAGAAGCAGTTTTCCAAAATTCAAATTGAACTTAATCCTTTCTTACTAAAAGAATGCTCAAATCAAGGGGACACAGATCACTCGTTTTGACTTCATGAGCTATGGCAGGTAGAGACAACTTTTTGAAAATACACAGCTAAAACTGTCCGTGCTTTGAATGCTAGACATGTTTTTCAGAATACACAGCTAAAACGGTCCCCGCTTTAAGTGCTTTATTAGCTCTGTATTTTGAAAAAGTTGTGTGCTCTTCAAAGAGAAAGCTACTTTTGCTGTGTCTTTGGGTTCGAGGGGAAATTGGAGTCCTCTTCAGTCAGCAGGGACGACACCTGAGTCCTTTGCAGTCCTCTTGTCTGCCTCTGAGGGTGAAATGAGAGTGGTCCCTGTCATCATGAGCCATGTCTGAAAGAATTATTCACATTCCCTACGAGAATAGACGGGTGAAATAGCAAAAGGTGTGTCTTCCTTTGGAGCATGGACGGGTTCAAATCCCACCTCATACCCCTAAGTATTTTGCTGAACACGAGCAGTTGTGTGTGCGGCCTGTGTTTGGGTGATTTTTGTGTCATGTTTGTGTGTGTGTGTGTGTGTGTGTGTGTGTGTCTGTGTGTGTGTGTCTGTATTTCTGTCTCCATTCCTGAGCAGCAAATCTTTTTTCCTCTTTTAGCATGTTACTCACAACTGTGGATGAAGCCCAGCACTCCTGAAAACACAATCCATGTATGTTTGAAGGAATTTTTCTTGGTGATGTGTGAGAAGTTGGTGACTGAAACCAGCTCATTTCCCATTGACCACTGAGGTCACATCTCTCAGGTGAGAAGCAAAGTGAGAATTTGAACCAGGGACATTCTCCTTAGAGATAATGGGCCAAAGACAGGTCCGATGGAATCGAATGTCTTTTCATGTTGACATCCATCCCGTCTAGCCCTCGTTAAGCCATTGAAGTGTCACATGGGGCCTGGGGGAGGCGGTGCACCCTGTGAAATTACACGTCCGAAGATTTGGATTTGATTTCCAGCCCTCTGCCAGTCAGTCTGCCAGGCACTTTCATGTGACAAGCCTTAGGCGAGTCCCTTTCTGTCTCTGATTCCCGATTCCTTCACAGGGATTTATGTGGGCATTAACGCACAAAACTGAGAGCTGATTGACAAGATGAGAAGCCGTTTTCCAGAATTCAAATCCAACTTAATCCTTTCTTACAAATAGAATGCTCAACTCAAGGGGACACTGATCACTCATTTTGACTTCATGAGCTATGGAAGGTGGAGACAACTTTTTGAAAATACACAGCTAAAACTGTCCGTGCTTTGAATGCTAGACATGATTTTCAGAATACACAGCTAAAACGGTCCCCGCTTTAAGGGCTAAAGCACTTAAAGCGGGGAACGTTTTAGTTGTGTATTTTGAAAAATTTGTGTGCTCTTCAAAGAGAAAGCTGCTTTTGCTGTGCCTTTGGGTTTGAGGGGAAATGGGAGTCCTCTTCAGTCAGCAGGGATGACACCTGAGTCCTTTGCAGTCCTCTTGTCTGCCTCTGAGGGTGAAATGATAGTGGTCCCTGTCATCATGAGCCATGTCTGAAAGAATTTTTCACATTCCCTACGAGAATAGACGGGTGAAATAGCGAAAGGTGTGTCTTCCTTTGGAGCATGGATGGGTTCAAAGCCAACCTCATACCACTAAGTATTTTGCTGAACACGAGCAGTTGTGTGTGCGGCCTGTGTTTGGGTGTTTTTTGTGTCACGTGTTCGTGTGTGTGTGTGTGTGTGTGGGTGGGTGTGTCTTTTTGTGTGTGTCTGTATTTCTGTCTCCATTCCTGATCAGCAAATCTTTTTTCCTCTTTTTGCATGTTACTGAGAACTGTGGATGAAGCCCAGCACTCCTGAAATCACAATCTATGTATGGTTGAAGTAATTTTTCTTTGTGATGAGTGAGAGGTTGGTGACTGAAACCAGCTCATTTCACATTGACCACTGAGGCCACATCTCTCAGGTGAGAAGCAAAGTGAGAATTTGAACCAGGCACATTCTCCTTAGAGACAATGGGCCAAAGACAGGTCCGATGGAATCGAATGTCTTTTCATGTTGACATCCATCCCGTCAAGCTCTCGCTAAACCATTGAAGTGTCACATTGTGCCTGGGGGAGGCGGTGCACCCTGTGAAATTACACGTCCGAAGATTTGGATTTGATTTCCAGCCCTCTGCCAGTCAGTCTGCCAGGCACTTTCATGTGACAAGCCTTAGGCGAGTCCCTTTCTGTCTCTGTTTCCCGATTCCTTCAAAGGGATTTATGTGGGCCTTAACGCCCACTGGGAAAAGATCCCTCTGCCAGCTCAGTGCCTGCTTTCTTCGTTTGACTTGTCAATCTGGACTTGAATACACCTTTGGTTTTGGATTGACTCTATTACCTCTCCTAGAAATTAACGCACAAAACTGACAGCTGATTGAGAAGATGAGAAGCCGTTTTCCAGAATTCAAATTGAACTTAATCCTTTCTTACTAAAAGAATGCTCCACTCAAGGGGACACAGATCACTCGTTTTAACATGAGCTATGGCAGGTAGAGAGAACTTTTTGAAAATACACAGCTAAAACTGTCCGTGCTTTGAATGCTAGACATATTTTTCAGAATACTCAGCTAAAACGGTCTTTTATATATATATACTGAATCTTGCTCTGTCACCTAGGCTAGAGTGTCGTGGCATGATAGCTCGCTGCAACCTCTGCCTCATTGGTTCAAGGGATTCCCCTGCCTCAGCCACCCAAGTATCTGTGATTACAGGCACCTGCCACCACACCCAGCTAATTTTTGTATTTTTCATAGAGATGGGGTTTCTTTTTTTCTTTTTCTTTGAGACGGAGTTTCTCTCTTGTTACCCAGGCTTGAGTGCAGTGTCATGATCTCAGCTCACCACAACCTTTGCCTTCTGGGTTCAGGCAATTGTCCTTCCTCTGCCTCCCGTGTAGCTGGGATTACAGGCATGCACCACCATGCTTAGCTAATTTTTTGTATTTTTCGTAGAGACGGGGTTTCACCATGTTGTCCAGGATGGCCTCGATCTCTTGACTTTGTGATCCGCCCACCTCGGCCTCCCAAAGTGCTGGGATTACAGGCTTGAGCCACCGTGCCCGGCCCAGAGATGGTGTTTCACCATATTGGCCTGTCTGGTCTTGAACTGACCTGGTGATCTGCCCACCTTGGCCTCTGATAGTGCTCGGATTGCAGGCATGAGCCACCACGCCTTGTACCTAATTCCTATTCACTGGTCGTGGATGGGAGCTATGGAATCTCTTCCTACAAAACATCCTGGCCGCATCAGAATGTGAGAGTTAAGTTTTCTAAGAGATGGTTCCTCTGTTTGTGCTCCACACCCAAATAATCGATCTTACTTCACTGTCAGACAACTTCCAGTTATTACAGTGGCTGTAGTCTAGCTGGAAAAACGCTAAGTAGACCCCCGGGACTCTCTTGACTCAGCCACTAACAACTTAGTGTGGCTCTGGGAAACAAAGAAGCTGGAGCAACCACGCCTGCAATCCCAGCACTTTGGGAGGTCGACGTGGGAGGATTGCTTGAGCCCAGGAGTTTGACAGCAGCCTGGGCAACATAGCAAGACCCCATCTCTACAAAAAAAAATCAAAAAAATTATTGCGGTGTGGTGGTGTCACCCTGTAGTCCCAGCTATTCAGGAGGCTAAAGTGGGAGGATCACTTGAGTCCCAGAGGCCAAGACTGCAGTGAGCCAAGATCATGCCACTGCCCTCAAGCTTGGGCTTCAAAGTGAGACACTGTCTCAGGAGGGAAAAAACAAAACAAAACAAAACAAAAAAACTGGAGCTTT
Organism: Saimiri boliviensis; assembly: GCF_048565385.1. NCBI lineage: Eukaryota > Metazoa > Chordata > Mammalia > Primates > Cebidae > Saimiri > Saimiri boliviensis. Next base: position 156,529,139 of record NC_133453.1, read on the forward strand.
TGTTTTCTCATTTGTTAAAGGTGGATGATATTATCTCCTTCATGGAATTACTGTGAGGATGGAAGTACAATTTTTTTCCCCTTTCCTTTTAGAAATACAATGAGATAGGCATAGTGGCCAGGTGAGGTGGCTCATGCCTGTAATCCCAGCACTTTGGGAGCCTGAAGCAGGTGGATCACCTGAGGTCAGGAGTTCAAGACCATCCTGGCCACCATGGTGAAACCCTGACTCCACTAAAATTACAAAAATTAGCCTAGCGTGGTGGCACGTGCCTACAATCGCAGCTACTCAGGAAGCTGAGGCAGGAGAATGGCTTGAACCTGGGAGGTGGAGGGTGTAGTGAGCAGAGATCATCCCATGGCACTCCAGTCTGGACGACAGAGTGAGACTCCATCTCAAAAAAATAAAATGCCAGATGTGGTGGCTCATGCCTGTAAACCCAGCACTTTGGGAGGCAGAGGAAGGTGGATCACCTGAGGTCAGGAGTTCAAGACCAGCCTGACCAACATGCAGAAACCCCATCTCTAATAAACATATAAAATTCGCCAAGCATGGTGGCACATGCCTGTAATCCCAACTATTTGGGAGGCTGAGGCAGGAGAATCGCTTGAACCTGGGAAGTGGAGGTTGCAGTGAGCCAAGATTGCACTCCTGCATGGACGAGAAGAAGGAAACTGTGTCTCAAAAACAATAATTAGATAGGCATAGTGCACAAGATAATGTCAGGTGACACGTGCACTACCACTTAGTACCACTGTGAGTCCGGACAGATGACATAGGTCTCCGTGCCTCAGTTTTTCCACCTGTCAAATAGGAACCATATGAGGATGTACTCGTAAGATGATGCTCAAGGCTAAATAATGTAATCCATGAACGTGCTTAGACCAGCACCTCCTGCATTTTAAATACTCTTCCCTTTTGGCTGCTGTTGCTACTATTTTACTAACTGGGTTGATTTCTAGCCTGCAAAAAAAAGGATCACAAGTTTGTGAACAAGACCATTATTCCTTACCAAATGATTCATAACCCCAATTTTTCTTTTGCTTTTTTTTTTGTTTGTTTGTTTGTGTTTTTGGAAACAGAGTCTCACTCCCACTCCCAGGCTCAAGTGATTCTCCTGCTCAGTCTCATGAGTAACTGGGATTAAAGGTACCCACAACTAGGCCCAGCTAATTTTTGTATTTTTAGTACAGATGGGGTTTCACCATGTTGGCCAGGCTGATCTCAGACTCCTGACCTCACGTAATCCATCCACCTCGGCCTCCCAAAGTGCTGGGATTATAGGCGTGTGCCACCCCACCAGCCTATAACCCCAGTTTCTTTTTACCAACTTAGATTATGGAACTTGGCATGATGCCCAGATTCCCATAATGCAAATTGTCCTCCCCAATTATAACTACCAGTTTTTTTCATCTAAGAAAAACAAAACAAAAATTGAAATGCTGGTCATTTTTGTGGACAAAAAGATAAGTATGGCCAGGGGTAGTGGCTCAGGCCTGTAATTCCAGCACTTTGAGAGGCTGAGGCGGGAACATCACTGGAAGCCAGAAGTTCGAGACCAGCCTGACCAACACGGTGAATCCCCCTCTCTACTAAAACTACAAAAATGAGCCACGTGGGCTGGTGTGCGCCTGCAGTCCCAGCTACTCAGGAGGCTGAGGCAGGAGAATCACTTAACCCAGGAGGCAGAGGTTGCAGTGAAAAGAGATCATGCCACTGCAGTCCAGCTTGGGCAACAAGATCAGAACTCCATCTCAAAAAACAAACAAAAACAAGTAATGCGACTGCTATTTTCTGGTTATAATCACAGAGTTCATGTAGAAAAGCTAAGCAATATGAAAAAATACAGAGTTAAAGTTTTTAAAAATTACCCCAAATTGGATCAGCAAACTTTTTTTTTTTTTTCCCTCTTGAGACAGACTAGGTCTTGCTGCTGCCCAAGCTGGTGTACAGTGACACAATCACAGATGACTGCAGCCTCGACCTCCTGGACTGGCTCTGTGCTCCTGCCTCCCAAGGAGCTGGGACTACAGGTGCATATTCCTATACCCAGCTAATTTTTTTTTTAATTGGTTTTGTAGAGGTGAAGTCTCACTATGTTGCTCAGGCTGGTCTCGAGCTCTGGCCTCAAGTAATCCTCCCGCTTCAGCCTTCCAAAGTGCTGGAATTACAAGCATGAACTTATTTGGAGACTGGGTCATTGCAGAGGTCATCAAGTTAAAATGGGTCATGAATGTGGGGCCCTGATGCTATATAACTGTTGTCCTTACTAAAAGAAAAATTTGTTGCCTGTGAAAGAAAAAGAAAGAATAAAATATTTTTTCCTTGAGACAGGTCTTGTTCTGTCACCCAGGCTGGAGTGAAGTGGTGTGATCTCAGCTCACTGCAGCCTCATCCTCCCTGACTCAAGCAATCCTCCAACCTCAGCCTCCTGAGTAGCTTGGGAACACAGGTACATGCAACCATACCTGGCTTTTTTTTTTTTTTTTCCCGAGATGGATTCTTGCTCTTTCCTCCAGTCTGGAGTGCAGTGGTGCAATCTCAGCTCACTGCAACCTCCACCTCTGGGTTCAAGCAGTTCTCCTGCCTCAGCCTCCTGAGTAGCTAGGATGGCAGGCGTGCACCACCACAGCCAGCTAATTTTTATATTTTTAGTAGAGATGGGGTTTCACCATGTTGGCTATGCTGGTCTCAAACTCCTGACCTCTTGATCTGCCAACCTCAGCCTCCCAAAGTGCTAGGATTACAGGTGTGAGCCACCACTCCCGGCTGTATTGTTTTTAGTACAGGTGGGGTTTCATCCTGTTGGCCTGGCTGGTATTGAACTCCTGACCTGAAGTTATCCTCTCACTCATGCTCCCAAAGTACAGGGATTACAGACATGAGCCACGGCATCTGGCCTGAGACAATAAATTTGTCTTATTCTAAGCCACTTAGTTGGTGGCACTTTGTTACAGCATCCCCAGCAAAGTTATATCCAACGAATAATCCATTTCATTGTTGTTGTTGTTGTTGTTGTTGTTGTTGTTGTTGTGGTTGTGGTTGTTGTTGTTTTTGAGACGGAGTTTCGCTCTTGTTACCCAGGCTGGAGTGCAATGGCACGATCTCGGCTCACCGCAACCTCTGCCTCCTGGGTTCAGGCAATTATCCTGCCTCAGCCTCCTCAGTAGCTGGGATTACAGGCACGCACCACCATGCCCAGCTAATTTTTTGTATTTTTAGTAGAGAGGGGATTTCACCATGTTGACCAGGATGGTCTGGATCTCTTGACCTCGTGATCCACCCGCCTCAGCCTCCCAAAGTGCTGAGATTACAGGCTTGAGACACCACGCCCGGCCGTTGTTGTTGTTTTTAAGGAAAAAAAAAAAGGAAAGAAAGAAAGAAAAAAGAATAATTAAAAAGAATGAAGGAGAGGAAGAAAGAGGAAGAGGAAGAGAGAACGGGAGTGTTGCTTTATTGCCCAGGCTAGAATGCAGTCTAAAAACGGGTATTGAAAACGTCTTTTATGCCAGTAGTTTTGCTTAATAATGGAGACAGGAAAAAAATGAGGAAAGAAAATAACAAACAAGCAGCCAACCAATAATTCATTTAAACCTGTAAGTAGGTATGATGTGGTACTGATAAGAGTGTATATTTTTGTGTATTTAAAATGGAGAGTTCTATAAATGTTTATTAAGTTTACTTGTTCCGGATGTGAGTTCAAGTCCTGGATATCCTTGTTAATTTTCTGTCTCGTTGATCTGTCTAATATTGATGTTGAAGTCTCCCCCTATTATTGTGTGGGAGTCTGTCTCTTTATAAGTCTTACGTAATCTGGGTGTTCCTGTATTGGGTGCGTATATATTTAGGATCGTTAGCTCTTCTCGTTGCATTGATCCTTTGACCATTATGTAATGTCCTTCTTTGCCTCTTTTGATCTTTGTTGCTTTAAAGTTTATTTTATCAGAGGCGAGATTTGCAACTCCTGCTTTTTATTAATTAACTTATTTTTGCTCTCAAGTTGGTTGGTAATTCTTTCTCCATCCATTTATGTTGAGTCTTTGTGTATCCCTGCATGTGAGATGGGTCTGGATGCAGCATACCGATGGATTTTGCATTTCATTGTTAAAGGACACAGAAGCTCATGCTCTCTGTCATTCCCGAATGTGTAATTAGGTTTTGGCCAGGAGCAGAGGCTCATACCTGTAATCCCAGGACTTTGGAAGGCTGAGATGGGAGGATCACTTGAAGCTCAGAGTTTGAGGCCAGCCTGGCCAACATGGTGAAACCCCATCTCCACACACACACACACAAATATTAGTTGGGCATGGTAGCATTCACCTGTAATCCCAGCTACTCAGGAGGCTAAGGTGGGAGGACTGCTTGATCCTGGGAGTAAGAGGCTGCAGTGGGCTATGATTATACCACTGCACTGTAGGCTGAACAACACAGGAAGTCCCTATCTATCTCTTAAAAAAGAAAAAAAAAAAAAAAAAAAGGGCTGGAGTTTGAGTTTGTGTTTTTGTTGTTGTTACTGTTGTTGTTGTTGTCGTCTTTTTTTTAGTCGGAGTTTCACTCTTGTTACCCAGGCTGTAGTGCAATGGCATGATCTCGGCTCACCGCAACGTCCGCCTCCTGGGTTCAGGCAATTGTCCTGCCTCAGCCTCCTGAGTAGCTGGGATTACAGGCATGTGCCACCATGCCCAGCTATTTTTTTATATTTTTTAGTAGAGACGGGGTTTCACCATGTTGACCAGGATGGTCTCAATCTCTTGACCTCGTGATCCACCCGCCTTGGCTTCCCAAAGTGCTGGGGTTACAGGCGTGAGCCACCGGGCCCAGCCTCGTTACTGTTGTTTTTTGAGATGGAGTGTCATGCTCTGCCCGGGCTGGAGTGCGGTGGTTCAATCTCAGCTCATTGCAACTCCACCTCCTGTGTTCAAGTGATTCTCCCACCTCAGCCTCCCAAGTAGCTGGGATTACAGGTGTGCACCCCCACACCTGGCTCATTTTTATATTTTCAGTAGAGATGGGATTTCACCATGTTGGCCAGGCTGGTCTCAAACTCCTGACCTCAGGAGATCCACCGGCCTCGGCCTCCCAAAGTGATGGGATTACAGGTGTGGGTCACTGCGTTCAGTCGATTTAGTGTTTTGGCTGGGTTGGGTCTGGCAGGTGTATGGTTAATAAACCAGGTCTAAATATTTCCAGGAAACTGCTGGGTCAGGCATGCACTGACAGCAATGTTGTGGATGGTGATACTGGCTGTGAACATGGAAGAAAACAAGGTCTGGTCTCCTTTTTTCACCCAGACGGTGTCGATGAGCTGACCTAGGAGATAACAGGACAGGTACATGAGACCCCGTGTACATCCTGGGAAAGGCGGTGGCAACTGCTTGGGACCCCAGCCCACCTGGCCAGTGGCTCTTCCATGTTCCTTACAGCTTTTGAGAGGTTCGCTATTCAAAGGAGGATGAATCAAGGAAAGTACAGGGCTGGGGCACAATTTTGTTAAACATGACAAGGAATATGCCTTGGTTCAAGAAAACCCATGGCTCAGCACGGTGGTTTACACCTGTAATCTCAGCACTTTAGAAGGTGGAGGTGAGAAGATCACCAGAGGTCAGGAGTTCGAGGCCATCACGGCCAACATAGAAACCCCATCTCTACTAAAAATACAGAAATTAGCCAGGTGTGGTGGCACATGCCTGTAGTCCCAGCTACTCAAGAGGCTGAGGCCTGAGAATCCCGGGAGGTGGAGGTTGCAGTGAGCCGAGACCACACCATTGTACTCCAGCCTGGGTGACAGAGTGAGACTCCATCTAAGAAATAAAATGAGAAAATCCGATCCTTCTGCCACGCATGGGGGTGCATGCCTGTAATCCCAGCACTTTGGGAGGCTGAGGTGGGCACATCACTTGAGGTCAGGAGTTCAAGATCAGCCTGGCTAACATGGCAAAACCTTGGCTCTACTAAAAATACAAAAATGAACCGGGTATGGTTGCATGTGCCTGTAATCCCAGCTAATTGGGAGACCGAGGCAGGAGAATCACTTGAACCCTGAAGGTGGAGCTAGCAGTGAGCTTAGATCACGCCACTGCACTTAAGCCTGGGGCCAGAGAAGACTCCATCTCAAAAGAAAAAAGAAAAGGCAATGCAACCCCTACTAGTCTTCTCTATAAGCAGGCTCAGAGTGATGGCCGTGGAGTTTTTGGTCAGCCAGGGGATTGAACACAATGAAATGTCTTCTTTTTTTTTTTTTTTTTTTTTTTTTTTTTTTTTTTTTTTTTTGAGACGGAGTTTTCGCTCTTGTTTACCCAGGCTGGAGTGCAATGGCGCCATCTCAGCTCACCGCAACCTCTGCCTCCTGGGTTCAGGCAATTCTCCTGCCTCAGCCTCCTGAGTAGCTGGGATTACAGGCACGTGCCACCATGCCCAGCTAATTTTTTGTATTTTTTAGTAGAGACGGGGTTTCACCATGCTGACCAGAATGGTCTCGATCTCTTGACCTCGTGATCCACCCGCCTCAGCCTCCCAAAGTGCTGGGATTACAGGCTTGAGCCACTGCGCCCGGCTTGGAATGTCTTCTAATACAGGTAACTATTATAAGCAATAAAACAGGTTGGGTTTGGCAGCTCTCATCTGTAATCCCAGCACTTTGGGAGGCTGAGGCTGGAGGATCGTTTGAGTCCAGCTGTTTGAGATCAGCCCAGGCAGGAGGGTAAAAGCCCATCTCTACAAAAAATAAGTTAGTCTTACATGGTGGTGCACCTGTGGTCCCAGCTACTGGGAGACTGAAGCAGGAGGACTACTTGAGCCTGAGAGGTGGAGGCTGCAGTGAGCCACAATTGCACCTGGATGCAGTGAGCCTGGATGACAGACTGAGACCCTGTCTTCAAAAAAGAAAAAAAAAAAATTCGTTTGTAAGGATAATACAGACTGAGTACAGTGGCTCACCACTGTAATATCCAGACTTCCAGACTTTGGGAGGCTAAGGCAGGGGGACTGCTTGAAGCCAGGTGTTTGAGACCAGCGTGCATAACATAGAGGGACCCAGTCTCTACAAAAAACACAAAAAAATTAGCCAGGCATGTTGGCATGGTCTTGTAGCCAGCTACTCACGAGGCTGAAGGGGGAGGATCGTTTGAATCCAGGGAAGGTGGAGGCTGCAGTGAGCCATTATGTCACTTCTGCACTCCAGCCTGGGTGCAGTAGTACAGTCAGAACTCAGCACAGCCTGCACCTCCACAGAGCGAGACCCTCTCTCAAAAACAAAAAAAAAAAAAAAAAAAGCTGGGGCTCATGCCTGTAATCCCATCACTTTGGGAGGCTGCGGTGGGCAGATCATGAGGTCAGGAGATCGAGACCATCCTCCCCAACATGGTGAAACTCCATCTCTACTAATAATACAAAAAAAAAAAAAAAATGGTGGGCATGGTGGTACACACCTGTAGTCCTAGCTACTTGGGAAGCTGAGGCAGGAGAACTACTTGAACCCAGGAGGCAGAGATTGCAGTGAGCCAAGACTGAACCACTGCACTATAGTCTGGGATTACAGGTGTGTGCCACCAGGCCTGGCTAATTTTTGTATTTTAGTAGAGATGGGGTTTCACCATGTTAACCAGGCTGGTCTCCAACTCCTGATCTCAGGTGATCCTCCCACTTTAGCCTCCCAAAGTGCTGGGATTGCAGGTGTGAGCCACTGTGCCCAGTCTGATTTTTTTCAAGTATTTAAAAATATAAAACCAATAAACATTCTTGGGCAGCTCATGAGCTGTATAAAAACAGATGGTGAGCTGGGCGCAGTGGCTCAAGCCTGTAATCCCAGCACTTTGGGAGGCCGAGGTGGGTGGATCACGAGGTTGAGAGATTGAGACCATCCTGGTCAACATGGTGAAACCCTGTCTCTACTAAAAATACAAAAAATTAGCTGGGCATGGTGGCACATGCCTGTAATCCCAGCTACTGAGGAGGCTGAGGCAGGAGAATTGCCTGAACCCAGGAGGCGGAGGTTGCGGTGAGCCGAGACAGCGCCATTGCACTCCAGCCTGGGTAACAAGAGCGAAACTCCATCTCAAAAAAAAAAAAAAAAAAAAAAAAGATGGTGGGATCTCTATGTCTCCTGTGTAGATACTATATGCCATGGTTTCCAGAGCCCTGGCTAGATGTTTGTTTGTTTGAGACAGGGTCTCCCTCTGTTGGCCAGGCTGATGCAATGGTGTGATCTCAGCTCACTGCAACCTCCACCTCCAACGTTCAAGCAATTCATGTGCCTCAGCCTCCCTAGTAGCTGGGATTACAGGCACTACCACACCCAGATAATTTTTTTGTATTTTTAGTAGAGATGTGGTTTCAGTACGTTGGGCAGGTGCTCTCAAGCTCCTGGCCTCAGGTGATCATCCTACCTTGGCTTCCCAAAGTACTGGGATCACAGGTATAGGTGATTCTGGCTAAGTACATTTAAATACTAAGTACATTTAAGTACTAAGCCCTGGCTAGGTACCATTAAGGTATAATGGCATATGGAGGCTGAGGTGGGAGGATCACTGGATGCCAGGAGATCAAGGCTAGTCTGAGTAACATACCAACCAGAGAGATCTTATCTTTACAAAAAAAAAAAATTATATTAACTGGGCATGTTGGTTATAGTGTGCACCTATAGTACTAACTACTTGGGAGGCTGAGGCAGGAGGATCCCTTGAGCCCAGCAGTTCAAGGTTTCAGTGAACTGTGATCATGCCACTGAATTCCAGCTCTGAGACAGAGCAAGACACTCTTTCTAAAAATAGTAAAAAATGTTTTATTTTCTTGAGACAGAGTCTGGCTACATCACACAGGCTGGAGTGCAGTGGTACAATCTCAGTTCACTGCAACCTCTGCCTCTTGGGTTCAAACAGTTCTCCAGTCTCGGCCCCCTGAGGAGCTGGGATTATAGGCGTGTGCCACTGGGTTTGGCTCATTTTTGTATTTTTAGTAGACACCAGGTTTCACCACGTCAGCCAGGCTGGCCTCCAACTCCTGACCTCAAATGATACACCCATCTTGGCCTCTCAAAGTGCTGAGATTACAGGTGTGAGCCACTGCGCCTGACCTTGTGAAAATGTTAGTGGCATTTTGATTATAATTGAATACTTTTTAAAAAATCAAATGCGCATACATATGATTGTTTTTGGCAGGACTAGGGGCCAGGACTTTTTTCTAATTCCTTCACCTTGTATTCTAGGGCCTTGCAAACATTAGGTGCTTAGCAAATGCAATAGAAGGCACTCAGACAGTGATTGATGTGTAGTGCATACTTGTCTTCATTAGGAAGAAAGAGACAGACAGGAAGAACAAGGGAAAATTCAGGGCAATTGATCAGGTCGACACCATCATTGCTAAAATCAGAGGAGACCAGGCTGTGTGTGGTTGCTCATGCCTGTAATTTCAGCACTTTAGGAGTCTGAGGCAGGTGGATCACTTGATGTCAGGAGTTCAAGACCAGCCTGGACAACATGGCAAAACCTCATCTCTACTGAAAATACAAAACTTAGCCAGGCATGGTGTGGCAGGCCCCTGTAATCCCAGCTACTAAGGAGGCTGAGGCAGGAGAATCAGTTGAACCCGGGAGGTGTAAGTTGCAGTTAGATGAGATTACACCACTGCACTCCAGCCTGAGGGACATTGCAAGACTCCACCAAAAAAAAAAAAAAAAAAAAAAAAAAAAAAAAAAAAATCAGAGAAGACCAAGATACCTGCAGATAATGCACTGTGTCACTTTCCCTGTGCATTTTTCCTGCCTCTTGGTAGACAGCTCCTAACATCACCATGAGATCCTGGTGAAGGAGGTGTGGATACTGGGGTTGCTACAGTTTATTGAACCATTTTTTCTCCCAGAGATGCTAATCTTCTGTCAGATTCCTTTGAGTGTTTTTCCGATCCCTGCTGCGGGCAGTTTACCCTCAGGGCACTTCTCCATGGAGCCACCAGCTGGCTCCATTGCTGCATAAGTGAAACTGACTCAAGATTAGAAAGTAGTGTTCCATTGTCTTTGAGCTGGGTGGGGTGGGTCAAACCTGTAATCCCAGTACTTAGGGAGGCTGAGATGGGTAGTTCACTTGAGGCCAGTAGTTCGAGACCAGCCTGGCAACATGGTGAAACCCTATATGGTGAAACCCTAATTTTTATACTAAAAATATAAAAAATAGCCAGGCATAATGATTCACGCCTATAATCCCAGCTACTCGGGAGGCTGAGACAGCATTGGTTGGGAAGCAGAGGTTGCAGTGAGCCAAGATCGGGACACTGCCCTTTAGCCTGGGTAACAAAGCGAGACTCCAGTTTTTTTAAAAAAAACAGTATTCCTAAGGACTGAGAGGGGAAACTGAGGCATGCAGACTGGAGTTGGGGTGGGGCTTGGGCTTGGCAAGAGAATGGGTTCAAGTAACATGTGAAGGACTCTCAGAAAGTCACAGCAACTTCAAAATCATTTATTCTACCTCCCACTTCCACATTTTCCAGATATAGAAACCAAAGCTGAGAGCGGGAGATAACTATCCCAAAAGCACCACGTCGGTGGGGAGCTGGGTTGCCAGAGAAAACACAGGACATCCAGTGAAGTGTGAGTTTTGGACTCTTCGTGTATGTCTCAAATAATGCACGAGACTTAAACTAAAACCTTATTTACTCTTTGTCTTCGAAGGTAACTGTGCATCTGTATGATGCTTTGCTAAGTCTGACAACCCTCATGAGGGTAAAATGAAGATTAGGGAAATAATTAAATGTAATAAGCAAACATGCAAAATAAAGACAACTCTGTTCCCATTGTACAGACAAGAGAATTGCACATTAGGGAGGTGGCTTGCCCCAAGGCCACACTCACAAGCGTCAGAGTCAGGATTTGAACCTGGTCCTGATTCCAGAGGTCCCAATTTCACTGTTGTGGCCAGGAACATCTCATAGTCCGCCATGTGCGTGCATGTTCTGTCTTGAATATAACCCTCTCCCCATCGTGTAAGTGGACCATTCCCCTCCCTGACATTGAAGAACCCCATATTCAGCAGGTGCCTCCTGACCCAGCAGACCCCCATGAGCCCAGATCCCTGAGACCTGGTGGCTGCCATTATGACATTCCCCGACTGCATCTTAGGACCCAAGTCTGACCCCCTGCAGGATCTGCAGCTGTGTTACAGGAAAGGGGACCCGATCCAGACCCCAAGGGAGGGTTCTTGAATCTCGTGCAAGAAACAACTCGGGGTGAGTACATAAAGTGAAAACACATTTTTTTTTTTTTTTTGTTTGGTTGGTGGTTTTTTTTTTGTTTGTTTGTTTTTCAGATGGAGTCTCACTCTGTTGCCCAGGCTAGATGGAGGGCAGTGGTGTGATCTTGGCTCACTACAACCTACTCCTCTGGGGTTCAAGTGATTTTTCTGCTTCAGTCTCCTAAGTAGCTGGGATCACAGGTGCTTGCCACCACACCTGGCTAATTTTTATATTTTTAGTAGAGATGGGGTTTCACCATGTTGGCCAGGCTGCTCTCAAACTCTTGACCTCAGGTGATCCGCCTCCCTCAGCCTCCCAAAGTGCTGGGGTTACAGGTGTGAGCCACAGAGCAAGTTTATGCTTTCCTAGACAAGCAAGTTTTTTAGGAAAGTAAAGATAGAATGGTTACTCCATAGAGCAGCCCAGAGGGCACTGGTGCCCATCTTTAGGGTTATTTCTTCATGACATGCTGAATGGGGGGGTAGATTATTCATGACTCCCCTTTTTTAGATCATACAGGGCAACTTTCTGATGTTGCCATGGCATTTATAAACTGTCAAGGCACTGGTGGCAATGTGGCAGCGAGGACGACCAGAGGTCACTCTCCTGGCCATCTTGGTTTTGATGGGTTTTGGATTGGCTTCTTTACTGCAGCCTGTTTTATCGACAATGTCTCTGTGACCTGTATCTTGTGCTGACCTCCTATGTCATCCTGTGACTTAGAATGCCTTCCCCGCCTGGGAACGCAGCCCAGTAGGTCTCAGCCTCCTTTTATCCATCTCCTATTCAAGATGCAGTTGCTGTGGTTCACACACCTCTGGCAGCTGGGCTCCTTGGGATCTCCTGACATTCTGTGCCCTCTGTGCCCTCCTCCCTCACTGCCATCGCTGTCTTCCTGAACCTCCTCCTTCTGAATTTCTTCATCACCAAGAAGAGGAATCGCTGTTAGGTTTGGCTTTTGGGAAAGGGATGGACCAGGCAGGCAGTAGGGAGGGAGACACAGGCCCTGGCATGGGCGATGGGGAGGGGAGAGCTGAGTGGGAGCCGGTGGGTCTGTCTTTGTTCTTGTCTCTGTGAGTTGCCCATTGTGCAGATCTGCCCCGCTCCTTCCCCATCGCAATGGATGGGGACTCCTCTCTCTAGTGTTCAGGCCCCGGGCCCTGGGTCAGATCAATGCCTTTTTCTCCTGCACTCCGTTAGTCAGAAGATGTGCTTGGCATCACCTTGAAAATGCATCCAGAAGCAAGGCCCTGGCTCACTCCCTACTTCTGTCCCAGCCTCTCTGCCCTTCCAGCCACAGGAGACCTGTGTGAGCTGAATCCATTGCACCCTCCTCTGCTCAGACCCACAGCGGCCCCATTTTTCTCGATCTGAGCCAAAGGCCCCAGAGTGGCCCACCAGGCTCACCCTGGGCTGCCTCATTGCCTCCAGCCTCACCTTCCACCAGTCTCCCTCCGTTTTCCACCTACCATTCTTCCCCATCCTCACACCTGCCTGATGTTCACACATCCCTCCAGGCATCTGCTTTAGCTGTTCCCTCCACCTGGACCACCCTCCTTCCAGAAGACCATTGTCCCCTCCAGCACCCCCTGCAGTCAGGGCTGCCTCCCTCACCACCATCCAGCAAGGACATGGCCCGCCCATCCCTCTCCTCCCAGCAGCTCCCTTCCTTGGCCTGTCCTGGGTTTGTTTTTGCTTTTCCCCAGCACTTCGCACTTCCTAAAGGGCCCTGCAGGAGGCTCCTGGCAGGGGCCGATGGCCTCGCTCTCCTTAGACTGGAAGCTCCACAGCAGCACGGGCCACTCCCTGTGGCAGACTCAGTATCTAGTTAGTGCTCCTCATGCAGAAGGTGCTGGATCAGTGTTTGAGAACTACAGAAGATAGGAGGGTGGAGAGAAGGGAGGGAGAGATGAAGGGAAGAAAGGAGGGAGGGGAGAAAGGAGAGGAGGGGAGGAGTGAAGAGGAGGGAGGCAAGGACACATAGGAAAGGGGAGGACAGATGGAGGGAAGGAAAGAGTTGAAGGAGGAAGAGAAGGAATGAGGGAGAGAAGGAAGAGAGGGGGGAGGGAGGAAAGGAAAAAAGGGAAGAAAGAAAGGGCGGGAGAGCAGAAGAAAGGAGTAGGGAAGAAAGGAAAGAAAGGCGGGAGAGAGGGAGGGAGGCAAGGGGCATGAAGGGAAGGAGTTTATTTCCTCTCTATGCCCAGCTGTCCCAATGTCCATCTGTCACTTGGACTGTTTCTCCAGCCTCCTGCGTGGCCTCCTTCAGGCATGGTGGCTCACACCTGTAATCCCAGCACTTTGGGAGGTGGAGGCAGGCGGATCACCTGAGATCAGGAGTTCAAAAGCAGCCTGGCCAACATGGCAAAATGCTATTTCTATTAAAAACTACAAAGATTATCTAAGCATGGTGGCAGGCACCTATCATCTCAGCTACTCCAGAATCTCAGGCAGGGGAACCGCTTGAACACAGGAGGCGGAGGTTGCAGTGAGCTGAGATTGCATCACTACACTCCAGCCTGGTAAGAGCAAGACTCCATCTCAAAAAATAAAAATTCTTCTCCAGGCAGCTGCCTTCTGATGATGCCCCCCTCACCCAGTGAAGCACAGGAGACCCCAAATTCCTGCCTGACCCGAAAGTGCCAAGTGACCCTTCCCACACACTCCTCTGGCCGCACTGTGTCCTCTGAGTCATGCTGTTCCCTGTCTCAAAGCCTCCCCTCCCTCTTCCCAGCCCCATCCTCTGCCTTCCTGGTGTCCACCTCCTGGTCATTTTATGTGTAGCTCAGGCTGTAATCCCAGCACTTTAGGAGGCCTAGGGCAGAGGATCACTTGAGCTCAAGAGCTTGAGGCCAGCCAGAGCAACATAGTGAGATCTCCCCCCTCCCCAAACCCCACCAAAAATGTGAAAGGAAGAAAAAAAGATGTAGCTCAGGCATTACTCACCTCCAGGTAGCCTTTCTGATAGTGCCATCCACAGGTGGGCTCAGGGGCAGCCTCTGTTCTCTGGGCATCAGAAGCTGCCTCCCTGGGGAAACGCTCCTGGGTCAGCTCCTGCAGGAGTCCAGACACAGGATAACGGTGGATGGATCAGGACTGAGGGTCAGAGATGCGGAGAGGCAGGCAGCTTTGGGACACACTTGGTGAGATCAGTGGGATTTTCTGCAGGGTGACTGTCAGGGTGCAGGGGATAATTCTGGACCAGCCGTGTCTTCATCTCTCTCTCCCCTCCAATCCCAGGAGAGCAAATGAGGCAGAAGGACTTGAGGGCCCGGCTCAGCAGCTCCATCCTCAGGAACTTGAGGACTATCAAGTTCCATGGCTGGTGAGGTCTGCTGTTCTGAGAGTTCCAGGCTTTTACCGATGTGGGGAGGAGGGTTCAGGTGCAGGTGGGCTGCAGAGGTAGAATCCAGGGTCTGAGTGGCCATATTGGCCAAGCTGGTCTTGAACTCCGAATGTTAAATGATTTGTCCGTCTCAGCCTACCAAAGTGCTGGGATTACAGGTGTGTGTCACCATGAACTGGCTAATTTGGGCATTTTCAGTAGAGAGGTGGTTTTGCTATGTCGTCCTTGCTGGTCTTGAACTCCTGGAGTCACATGATGCACCTGCATCAGCTTCCCCTTGTGCTGGGATTACAGGCATGAACCACCATGGCCATGCTTTCTTTTTTGAGACAGGATCTTATGCTGGCACCCAAGCTGGACTGAAGGTGTGTGCCACTATGAACTGGCTAATTTTTGTATTTCCAGTAGAGAGGTGGTTTTGCTTTGTCATCCTTGCTGGTCTTGAACTCCTGGAGTCACGCAATGCACCTGCCTCAGCTTCCCCTTGTGCTGGGATTACAGGCATCAACTGACGTGCCCAGCTAGTTTTTTTTTTTTTCTTTTTGAGGAATTACCGAACTATGTGAAACACAGGATGCACCGATTTTGTTCCCTGTACAGTATTTAAAGATTGTGGTTTCTCTCTCACCTTGCCAACACTTGTTAATTAACATTTGTTGGATTATATCCTTTCTAGTGTGTGTGCGGGAGTATGTCATAGTTTCAGTTTAGATGGCCATAGTCATGATAGTGATCATCTTTTTATGTGCTTGTTTTCCATTAACATGTATTTTTGGCAAAGCGTGTGTATGTCATTGTGTATGACATTGAGTATGTCATACAGTTAAGATGGCCCTAATGATAATGATATTACCCATCTCTTATGTGCCTGTTTTACATTTCAGTGTTTTATTGGCGGAGTGTGGGTTCAGCTGTTTCTCCATTTAGTAATTTGGTTGTTTTTGTTGTTGATTTATACAAATAACACATCGTGGCTAACAGACTGTTAGACATGTAATGCACAAATATTTTCTTCCTTTCTGTGGGTTGTGTTCCCCCTATCTTTTTTTTTTTTTTTTTTTTTTCATGAGATGGACAGAGTCTAGCTCTGTTTCCCTGGCTGGAGTGCAGTAGTGTGATCTCGGCTCATGGCAACCTCTACCTCCTGGTTTCAGATGATTCTCCTGCCTCAGCCTGCCAAGTAGCTGACATTACATACTCCCAGTACCATGCCCAGCCAATTTTCTGTATTTATTTATTGATTTTTGAGATGGTGTATTACTGTTGCTGTGTCACCCAGGCAGGAGTGCATTAGTGCAATATCGGCTCACTGCAACTTCCACCTCCAGGGTTCATGCGATTCTTCTCCCTGAGCCTTCTGACTAGCTGGGATTACAGACCTGTGCCACCACGCCCGGCAAATTTTTTTGTATTTTTTATAGAGATGTTGTTTCTCCACAATGGTCAGGCTGGTCTCAAACTCTCAACCTCAGTTGATTTGCTTGCCTCAACTCCCCATAGTGCTGGGATTACAGGCGTGAGCCACTGCACCTGCCACTCCTAGGTATTTTGGTTTTCTTTCTTTTTTATTTTGAGATAGGTCTTGCTCTGTCTGCCGGGCTGGAGTGCAGTGGCCTGACAACTACTCACTGGAACCTCTGCCTCCTGGGTTCAAGCAATTCTTGTGCCTCAGCCTCCCAAGTAACTGAGATTACAGGTACCGGGGTTTCACCATGTTGGGCAAGCTGGTATCGAACTCCTGACCTCAAGCGATCTTTCTGTGAAAATAACACAGCTTGGGGTGTATTTGTATTACTTTCCGAGATACAGCTAAGGGTCGCATTTGTATTTTTGAAAATAACACTGCTTGGGGGTGTATTTGTATTATTTTCCGAGATATAGCTTAGGGTTGTATTTGTATTTTTGAAAATAACACAGCTTGGGTATGTATTTGTATTATTTTCCGAGATACAGCTAAGGGTTGTATTTGTATTTTGAAATTAACACAGCTTGGGGGTGTATTTGTCTTATTTTCTGAATTACGGCTAAGTTCTGTATTTTTGTATTTTTGAAAATAACACAGCTTGGGGGTGTATTTGTATTATTTTCAAAGATACAGCTAAGGGTTGTGTTTGTATTTTTGAAAATAACACAGCTTGGGAGTGTATGTGTATTACTTTCCAAGATACAGCTAAGGTTTGTATTTGTATTTTTGACAATAACACAGCTTTGGGGTGTATTTGTATTATTTTCCAAGATACAGCTAAGGGTTGTATTTGTATTTTTGAAAATAACACAGCTTGGGGGTGTATTTGTATTACTTTCCAAGATACAGCTAAGGGTGTATTTGTATTTTTGAAAATAACACCGCTTGGGGTTGTATTTGTATTACTTTCGGAGATACAGATAAGTGTTGTTTTTGTATTTTTTTAAATAACAGCGCTTGGGGGTGTATTTGTATTATTTTCCTGATACAGCTAAGGGTTGTACTTGTATTTTTGAAAATAACACCGCTTGGGGGTGTATTTGTATTATTTTCTGCGATACAGCTAAGGGTTGTACTTGTATTTTTGAAAATAACACCGCTTGGGGGTGTATTTGTATTATTTTCCGAGATACAGCTAAGGGTTTTATTTGTATTTTTGACAATAACACGGCTTAGGGGTGTATTTGTATTATTTTCCGAGATACAGCTAAAGGTTGTATTTGTATTTTTGAAAATCACACGGCTTGTGGGTGTATTTGTAATATTTTCCGAGATACAGCTAAGGGTTGTATTTCTATTTTTGAAAATAACACAGCTTGGGGGTGTATTTGTATTATATTCGGAGATACAGCTAAGGGTTTTATTTTTATTTTTGAAAATAACACAACTTTTGGGTGTATTTGTATTATTTTCAAAGATACAGCTATGGATTTTATTTGTATTTTTGAAAATAACACAGCTTGGGGGTGTATTTGTATTATTTTCCGACATACAGCTAAGGGTTGAATTTGTTTTTTTTTTTAAATAACACAGCTTGGGAGTGTATTTGTATTATTTTCTGACATACGGCTAAGGATTGTAATTGTATTTTTGAAAATAACACAGCTTGTGGGTGTATTTGTATTATTTTCCAAGATACAGCTAAGGGTTCTATTTCTATTTTTGAAAATAACACAGCTTCGGGTTGTATTTGTATTATTTTCCAAGATACAGCTAAGGGTTGTATTTGTATTTTTGAAAATTACACAGCTTGGTGGTGTATTTGTATTATTTTCTGAGATACAGCTAAGGGTTGTATTTGTATTTTTGAAAATAAAACAGCTTGGGGGTCTCTTTGTATTATTTTCCGAGATACAGCTAAGGGTTGTATTTTTATTTTTGAAAATAACACAGCTTGGGGGTGTCTTTGTATTATTTTCAAAGATAGAGCTAACGGTTGTATTTTTATTTTTGAAAATAACACAGCTTTGGGGTGTATCTGTATTATTTTCCGAGATACAGTTAAGGGTTGTATTTGTATTTTTGAAAATATCACAGCTTGTTTGTGTATTTGTATTATTTTCCAAGATACAGCTAAGGGTTGTATTTGTATTTTTGAAAATAACACAGCTTGGGAGTGTATTTGTATTACTTTCCAAGATACTGCTAAGGGTTGTATTTGTGTTTTTGAAAATAACAGAGCTTGGGGTTGTATTTGTATTATTTTCCAAGATATATCTAAAGGTTGTATTTGTATTTTTGAAAATCACACAGCTTGGGGGTGTATTTGTATTATTTTCCGAGATACTGCTAAGGGTTGTATATCTATTTTTGAAAATAACACAGCTTGGGGGTGTATTTGTATTATTTTCTGAGATACAGCTAAGGGTTGAATTTGTTTTTTTGAAAATAACACAGCTTGGGGGTTTATTTGTATTATATTCTGACATACGGCTAAGGGTTGTGATTGTATTTTTGACAATAACACAGCTTGGGGGTGTATTTGTTTTATTTTCCGAGATACAGCTAAGGGTTGTGTTTGTATTTTTGAAAATAACACAGCTTCGGGTTGTATTTGTATTATTTTCCAAGATACAGCTAAGGGTTGTATTTGTATTTTAGAAAATTACACAGCTTGGTGGTGTATTTGTATTATTTTCCGAGATACAGCTAAGGGTTGTTTGTATTTTTGAAAATAACACAGCTTGGGGGCGTATTTGTATTATTTTCCGAGATACAGCTAAGGATTGTATTTGTATTTTTGAAAATAACACAGCTTGGGGGTGTATTTGTATTATTTTCCAAGATAGAGCTAAGGGTTGTATTTCTTTTTTGACAATAACACAGCATGGGGGTGTATTTGTATTATTTTCAAAGATACAGCTAAGGGTTTTATGTGTATTTTTGACAATAACACAGGTTGGGGGTGTATTTGTATTAATTTCAAAGTTACAGCTAAGTGTTGTATTTGTATTTTTGACAATAACAAAGCCGGGGGTGTATTTGTATTATTTTCCAAGATACAGCTAAAAGTTGTATTTGTATTTTTGACAATAACACAGCGTGTGGGTGTATTTTTATTATTTTCCAAGATACAGCTAAGGATTGTATTTGTATTTTTGACAATAACTCAGCTAGGGGGTGTATTTGTATTATTTTCCAAAATACAGCTAAGGGTTGTATTTGAATTTTTCATAATAAAACATCTTGGGGCTGTATTTGTATTATTTTCCAAGATACAGCTAGGGGTTGTATTTGTATTTTTGAAAATAACACTGCTTGGTGGTGTATTTGTAGTATTTTCCGAGTTACAGCTAAGGGTTGTATACGTATTTTTGACCATAAAACAGCTTGTTTGTGTATTTGTATTAATTTGCGAGATAAAGCTAAGGGTTTTATCTGTAGTTTTGAAAATAACACAGCTTGGGGGTGTCTTTGTATTATTTTCCGAGATACAGCTTAGGGTTGTATCTGAATTTTTGACAATAACACAGCTTGGGTCTGTATTTGTATTATTTTCCGAGATACAGCTAAGGGTTGTATTTGTATTTTTGATAATAACACAGCTTGTGGGAGTATTTGTATTATTTTCCAAGATACAGCTAAGGGTTGTATTTGTATTTTTGAAAATAACATAGATTGCGGGTTTATTTGAATTATTTTCCGAGATACAGCTAAGGGTTGTATTTTTATTTTTGAAAATAACACAGCAAGTGGGTGTATTTGTATTATTTTCAAAGATACAGCTAAGGGTTGTATTTGTATTTTCGAAAATAACACAGCTTGGGGGTGTATTTGTATTATTTTCCAAGACACAGCTAAGGGTTGTATTTGTATTTTTGAAAATAACATAGCTTGGGAGTGTATTTGTATTACTTTCCAAGATACAGCTAAGGATTGTATTTGTATTTTTGACAATAACAAAGCTTGGGGTTGTATTTGTATTATTTTCCAATATAAGGCTAAGGATTGTATTTGTATTTTTGAAAATAACACAGCATGGGGGTGTATTTGTATTATTTTTCGAGATACAGCTAAGGTTTGTATTTGTATTTTTGAGAAATAACACAGCTTGGGGGTGTATTTGTATTATTTTCCTAGATACACCTAAGAGTTGTATTTGTATTTTTGAAAATAACATAGCATGGGTGTGTATTTGTATTATTTTTCGAGATACAGCTAAGGGTTGTATTTGTATTTTGAAAATAACACAGCTTGTGTGTGTATTTGTATTATTTTCTGAATTACGGATAAGGGCTGTATTTTCGTATTTTTGAAAATAACACCGCTTGGGGTTGAATTTGTATTATTTTCCAAGATAAAGCTAAGGGTTGTATTTGTATTTTTGAAACTAACAGCGCTTGGGGGTGTATTTGTATTATTTTCCTAGATACAACTAAGGGCTGTGTTTGTATTTTTGAAAATAACACAGCTTGGGGGTGTATTTGTATTATTTTCCGAGATACAGCTAAGGGTTGTATTGTTCTTTTTTAAAATAACACAGCCTGTGGGTGTATTTGTATTATTTTCCAAGATACAGCTAATGGTTGTATTTTTTTTTTTTTCAAAAAAACACAGCTTGGGGGTGTATTTGAATTATTTTACAAGATACAGCTAGGGGTTGTATTTTTATTTTTGACAATAAGAAAGCCGGTGGTGTATTTGAATTATTTTCCAAGATACAGCTAAGTGTTGTATTTGTATTTTTGCAAATAACACTGCTTGGGGGTGTATTTGTATTATTTTCCATGATACAGCTAAGGGTTGTATTTGCTTTTTTGAAAATAACACAGCTTGGGGCTGTATTTATATTATTTTCCAAGACAAAGCTATGGGTTCTATTTGTATTTTTGAAAATAACACAGCTTGGGGTTGTATTTGTATTATTTTGCCAGATACAGCTATGGGTTGTATTTGTATTTTTGAAAATAACACAGCTTGGAGGTGTATTTGTATTATTTTCCGAGATACAGCTAAGGGTTTTATTTGTCTTTTTGAAAATAACACAGCTTGGGTGTGTATTTGTATTATATTCCAAGATACAGCTAAGGGTTGTATTTGTGTTTTTGAAAATAACACAGCTTGGGGGTGTGTTTGTATTATTTTCCAAGATACAGCTAAGGGTTGTGTTTTCTTCTTTGAAAATAACACAGCTTGTGGCTGTATTTGTATTATTTTCCAAGATACAGCTAAGGGTTGTATTTGTTTTTTGAAAATAGCACAGCTTGGGGGTGTATTTGTATTATTTTCCGAGATAAAGCTAAGGGTTGTATTTGTATTTTTGAAAATAACACAGCTTGGGAGAGTATTGGTATTTTTTTCCGAGATACAGCTAAGGATTGTATTTGTATTTTTGAAAATAACACAGCTTGGGGGTGTATTTGTATTATTTTCTGAGAAACAGCTAGGTGTTGTATTTGTATTTTTGAAAATAACACAGCTTGGGGGTGTATTGATATTATTTTCCAAGACAAAGCTATGGGTTCTATTTGTATTTTTCAAAATAACACAGCTTGGTGTTGTATTTGTATTATTTTGCCAGATACAGCTATGGGTTGTATTTGTATTTTTGAAAATAGCACAGCTTGGGGGTGTATTTGTATTATTTTCCGAGATACAGCTAAGGGTTTTATTTGTCTTTTTGAAAATAACACAGCTTGGGGGTGTATTTGTATTATATTCCAAGATACAGCTAAGGGTTGTATTTGTGTTTTTGAAAATAACATAGCTTGGGGGTGTATTTGTATTATTTTCCAAGATACAGCTTAGGGTTGTATTTGTATTTTTGAAAAAAGTACAGCTTGGGAGACTATTTGTATTTTTTTCCGAGATACAGCTAAGGGTTGTATTTGTATTTTTGAAAATAACACGTTTTGGGGGTGTATTTGTATTATTTTCTGAGATACAGCTAAGGGTTGTAATTTTTTTTTGAAAATAACACAGCTTGGTGGTGTATTTATATTATTTTCCAAGACAAAGCTATGGGTTCTATTTGTATTTTTGAAAATAACACAGCTTGAAGGTGTATTTGTATTATTTTACAGATACAGCTAAGGGTTGTATTTGTATTTTTGACAATACCAAATCCTGTGGGTGTATTTGTATTATTTTCCAAGGTATAGCTAATGTTTGTATTTGTATTGTTGAAAATAACACAGCTTGAGGTGTATTTGTATTATTTTCCAAGATACATCTTTGGGTGTATTTGTATTTTTGACGCTAAGACAGCTTGGCGGTGTGTTTGTATTATTTTCCAAGATACAGCTAAGGGTTGTATTTGTATTTTTGACAATAACACAGCTTGGAGGTGTATTTTTATTATTTTCAAAGACACAGCTAAGTGTTGTATTTTTAGTTTTGAAAATAACACAGCTTTGGGGTGTATTTGTATTATTTTCCAAGATACAGCTAAGGCTTGTATTTGTGTTTTTGAAAACAATACAGCTTGGGTGTGCATTTGCATTATTTTCCAAGATACACCTAAGGGTTGTATTTGTATTTTTGAAAATAACACATTTTGTGGGTGTATTTGTATTATTTTACACGATACAGCTAAGGGTTTTATTTGTGTTTTTGAAAATTACACAGCTTGGTGTTGTATTTGTATTGTTTTGCAAGATAAAGCTTAGGGTTATATTTGTATTTTTGAAAATAACACAGCTTGGGGGTGTATTTGTATTATTTTCGAAGATACAGCTAAGGGTTATATTTGTATTTTTGAAAATAACACAGCTTGGGGTTGTATTTGTATTATTTTCAGAGATACAGCTAAGGGTTTTATTTGTCTTTTATAAAATAACACAGCTTTGGGGTGTATTTGTATTATTTTCCAAGATGCAGCTAAGGGTTGTATTTGTATTTTTGAAAATAACACAGCTTGAAGGTGTATTTGTATTGTTTTACAAATACAGCTAAGGGTTGTATTTGTATTTTTGACAATAACAAACCCTGTGGGGGTATTTGTATTATTTTCCAAGGTATAGGTAAGGTTTGTATTTGTATTTTTGAAAATAACACAGCTTGTGGTGTATTTGTATTATTTTCCAAGATACATCTTTTCGTTGTATTTGTATTTTTTACACTAACACAGCTTGGGGGTGTATTTGTATTATTTTCCAAGATACAGCTAAGGGTTTTATTTTTAGTTTTGAAAATAACACAGCTTTGGGGTGTATTTGTATTATTTTCGAAGATACAGCTAAAGCTTGTATGTGTGTTTTTGAAAATAACACAGCTTGGGTGTGCATTTGCATTATTTTCCAAATTACAGCTAAGGGTTGTATTTGTGTTTTTGAATATAACACCGCTTGAGGGTGTATTTGTATTATTTTCCATGATACAGCTAAGGGTTGTATTTGTATTTTTGAAAATAACAGAGCTTGTGGTGTATTTGTATTATTTTCCAAGATACAGCTAATGGTTGTATTTGTATTTTAGAAAATAACGTATCTTGGGGGTGTATTTGTATCATTTCCCAAGATACAACTAAGGTATGTATTTGTATTTTTGACAATAAAAAAGCTTGGGGGTGTATTTGTATTATTTTCAAAGACACAAGTAAGGATGGTATTTGTAGTTTTGAAAATAACACAGATTGGGGGTGTATTTGTATTATTTTCCAAGATACAGCTAAGGGTTGTATTTGCTTTTTTGGAAATAACACAGCTTGGGGGTTTATTTGCATTATTTTCCAAGATACAGCTAAGAGTTGTATTTGTATTTTTGAAAATAACACAGCTTGCGGGTGTATTTGTATTATTTTTTGAGATAAAGATAAGGGTTGTATTTGTATTTTTGAAAATAACACAGCTTGGGGGTGTATTTGTATTATTTTCCAAGATACAGCTAAGGCTTCTATTTGTGTTTTTGAAAATAACACAGCTTGGGTGTGTATTTGCATTATTTTCCAAGATACAGCTAAGTGTTGTATTTGTATTTTTGAAATTAACACAGCTCGGGTTTGGATTTGTATTATACTCCAAGATACAGCTAAGGGTTGTATTTGTGTTTTTGAAAATAACACAGCTTGGGCGTGTATTTGTATCATTTTCCAAGATACAGCTAAGGGTTGTATTTGCATTTTTGAAAATATCACAGATTGGGGGTGTATTTGTATTATATTCCAAGATACAGCTAAGTGTTGTATTTGTATTTTTGAAAATAACACATCTTGGGGTTGTATTTACTTTCTTACTAAAAGAATGCTCAAATCAAGGGGACACAGCTCACTCATTTTGACTTCATGAGCTATGGCAGGTAGAGACAACTTTTTGAAAATACACAGCTAAAACTGTCCGTGCTTTGAATGCTAGACATGTTTTTCAGAATACACAGCTAAAACGGTCCCCGTTTTCAGTGCTAAAGCACTTAAAGTGGGGACCGTTTTTGCTGTGTATTTTGAAAAATTTGTGTGCTCTTCAAAGAGAAAGTTACTTTTGCTGTGTCTTTGGTTTTGAGGGGAAATGGGAGTCCTCTTCTGTCAGCAGGGACGACACCTGAGTCCTTTGCAGTCCTCTTGTCTGCCTCTGAGGGTGAAATGAGAGTGGTCCCTGTCATCATGAGCCATGTCTGAAAGAATTATTCACATTCCCTACGAGAATAGACGGGTGAAATAGCAAAAGGTGTGTCTTCCTTTGGAGCATGGACGGGTTCAAAGCCCAACTCATACCACTAAGTATTTTGCTGAACACGAGCATTTGTGTGTGCGGCCTGTGTTTGGGTGTATTTTGTGTCATGTGTGTATGTGTGTGTGTGTGTGGGTCTGTGTGTGTGTGTCTGTATTTCTGTCTCCATTCCTGAGCAGCAAATCTTTTTTCCTCTTTTAGCATGTTACTCACAACTGTGGATGAAGCCCAGCACTCCTGAAAACACAATCCATGTATGGTTGAAGGAAATTTTTTTGGTGATGAGTGAGAGGTTGTTGACTGAAACCAGCTCATTTCCCATTGACCACTGAGGTCACATCTCTCAGGTGAGAAGCAAAGTGAGAATTTGAACCAGGCACATTCTCCTTAGAGACAATGGGCCAAAGACAGGTCCGATGGAATGGAATGTCTTTTCATGTTGACATCCATCACGTCAAGCCCTCGTTAAGCCATTGAAGTGTCACATTGGGCCTGGGGGAGGCGGTGCACGCTGTGAAATTACACGTCCGAAGATTTGGATTTGATTTCCAGCCCTCTGCCAGTCAGTCTGCCAGGCACTTTCATGTGACAAGCCGTAGGCGAGTCCCTTTCTGTCTCTGATTCCCGATTCCCTCACAGGGATTTATGTGGGCCTTAACGCCCACTGGGAAAAGATCCCTCTGCCAGCTCAGTGCCTGCTTTCTTGGTTTGACTTGTCAATCGGGACTTGAATACACCTTTGGTTTTGGATCTACCCTATTACCTCTCCTAGAAATTAACACACAAAACTGACAGCTGATTGACAAGATGAGAAGCAGTTTTCCAAAATTCAAATTGAACTTAATCCTTTCTTCCTAAAAGAATGCTCAACTCAAGGGGACACAGCTCACTCGTTTTGACTTCATGAGCTATGGCAGGTAGAGACAACTTTTTGAAAATACACAGCTAAAACTGTCCGTGTTTGAATGCTAGACATGTTTTTCAGAATACACAGCTAAAACGGTCCCCGCTTTAAGTGCTAAACCACTTAAAGCGGGGACCGTTTTAGCTGTGTATTTTGAAAAAGTTGTGTGCTCTTCAAAGAGAAAGCTACTTTTGCTGTGTCTTTGGGTTCGAGGGGAAATGGGAGTCCTCTTCAGTCAGCAGGGACGACACCTGAGTACTTTGCAGTCCTCCTGTCTGCCTCTGTGGGTGAAATGAGAGTGGTCCCTGTCATCATGAGCCATGTCTGAAAGAATTATTCACATTCCCTACGAGAATAGACGGGTGAAATTGCAAAAGGTGTGTCTTCCTTTGGAGCATGGACGGGTTCTAAGCCCATCTCATACCACTAAGTATTTTGCTGAACACGAGCAGTTGTGTGTGCGGCCTGTGTTTGGGTGATTTTTGTATAGTGTGTGTGTGTGTGTGTGTGTGTGTGTGTGTGTCTGTGTGTGTGTGTCTGTATTTCTGTCTCCATTCCTGAGCAGCAAATCTTTTTTCCTCTTTTAGCATGTTACTCACAACTGTGGATGAAGCCCAGCACTCCTGAAAACACAATCCATGTATGGTTGAAGGAAATTTTCTTGGGGATGAGTGAGAGGTTGGTGACTGAAACCAGCTCATTTCCCATTGACCACTGAGGTCACATCTCTCAGGTGAGAAGCAAAGTGAGAATTTGAACCAGGCACATTCTCCTTAGTGACAATGGGCCAAAGACAGGTCCGATGGAATCGAATGTCTTTTCATGTTGACTTCCATCCCGTCAAGCCCTCGTTAAGCCATTGAAGTTTCACATTGGGCCTGGGGGAGGCGGTGCACCCTGTGAAATTACACGTCCGAAGTTTTGGATTTGATTTCCAGCCCTCTGCCAGTCAGTCTGCCAGGCACTTTCATGTGACAAGCCTTAGGCGAGTCCCTTTCTGTCTCTGATTCCCGATTCCTTCACAGGGATTTATGTGGGCCTTAACGCCCACTGGGAAAAGATCCCTCTGCCAGCTCAGTGCCTGCTTTCTTGGTTTGACTTGTCAACCTGGACTTGAATACACCTTTGGTTTTGGATTGACTCTATTACCTCTCCTAGAAATTAACACACAAAACTGACAGCTGATTGACAAGATGAGAAGCAGTTTTCCAAAATTCAAATTGAACTTAATCCTTTCTTACTAAAAGAATGCTCAAATCAAGGGGACACAGCTCACTCGTTTTGACTTCATGAGCTATGGCAGGTAGAGACAACTTTTTGAAAATACACAGCTAAAACTGTCCGTGCTTTGAATGCTAGACATGTTTTTCAGAATACACAGCTAAAACGGTCCCCGCTTTAAGTGCTAAACCACTTAAAGCGGGGACCGTTTTAGCTGTGTATTTTGAAAAATTTGTGTGCTCTTCAAAGAGAAAGCTACTTTTGCTGTGTCTTTGGGTTCGAGGGGAAATGTGAGTCCTCTTCAGTCAGCAGGGACGACACCTGAGTCCTTTGCAGTTTTCTTGTCTGCCTCTGACGGTGAAATGAGAGTGGTCCCTGTCATCATGAGCCATGTCTGAAAGAATTATTCACATTCCCAACGAGAATAGACGGGTGAAATAGCAAAAGGTGTGTCTTCCTTTGGAGCATGGACGGGTTCAAAGCCCACCTCATACCACTAAGTATTTTGCTGAACACGAGCAGTTGTGTGTGCGGCCTGTGTTTGGGTGATTTTTGTGTCGTGTGTGTGTGTGTGTGTGTGTGTGTGTCTGTGTGTGTGTGTCTGTATTTCTGCCTCCATTCCTGAGCAGCAAATCTTTTTTCCTCTTTTAGCATGTTACTCACAACTGTGGATGAAGCCCAGCACTCCTGAAAACACAATCCATGTATGGTTGAAGGAAATTTTCTTGGTGATGAGTGAGAGGTTGGTGACTGAAACCAGCTCATTTCCCATTGACCACTGAGGTCACATCTCTCAGGTGAGAAGCAAAGTGAGAATTTGAACCAGGCACCTTCTCCTTAGAGACAATGGGCCAAAGACAGGTCCGATGGAATCGAATGTCTTTTCATGTTGACATCCATCCCGTCAAGCCCTCGTTAAGCCATTGAAGTTCACATTGGGCCTGGGGGAGGCGGTGCACCTGTGAAATTACACGTCCGAAGATTTGGATTTGATTTCCAGCCCTCTGCCAGTCAGTCTGCCAGGCACTTTCATGTGACAAGCCTTAGGCGAGTCCCTTTCTGTCTCTGATTCCCGATTCCTTCACAGGGATTTATGTGGGCCTTAACGCCCACTGGGAAAATATCCCTCTGCGAGCTCAGTGCCTGCTTTCTTGGTTTGACTTGTCAATCTGGACTTGAATACACATTTCTATTTGGATTGACTCTATTACCTCTCCTAGAAGTTAACACACAAAACTGACAGCTGATTGACAAGATGAGAAGCAGTTTTCCAAAATTCAAATTGAACTTAATCCTTTCTTACTAAAAGAATGCTCAAATCAAGGGGACACAGCTCACTCGTTTTGACTTCATGAGCTATGGCAGGTAGAGACAACTTTTTGAAAATACACAGCTAAAACTGTCCGTGCTTTGAATGCTAGACATGTTTTTCTGAATACACAGCTAAAACGGTCCCCGCTTTAAGTGCTAAAGCACTTAAAGCGGGGACCGTTTTAGCTGTGTATTTTGAAAAAGTTGTGTGCTCTTCAAAGAGAAAGCTACTTTTGCTGTGTCTTTGGGTTCGAGGGGAAATGGGAGTCCTCTTCAGTCAGCAGGGACGACACCTGAGTCCTTTGCAGTCCTCTTGTCTGCCTCTGAGGGTGAAATGAGAGTGGTCCCTGTCATCATGAGCCATGTCTGAAAGAATTATTCACATTCCCTACGAGAATAGACGGGTGAAATAGCAAAAGTTGTGTCTTCCTTTGGAGCATGGACAGGTTCAAAGCCCACCTCATACCACTAAGTATTTTGCTGAACACGAGCAGTTGTGTGTGCGGCCTGTGTTTGGGTGATTTTTGTGTCGTGTGTGTGTGTGTGTGTGTGTGTGTGTGTGTGTGTCTGTGTGTGTGTGTGTCTGTATTTCTGTCTCCATTCCTGAGCAGCAAATCTTTTTTCCTCTTTTAGCATGTTACTCACAACTGTGGATGAAGCCCAGCACTCCTGAAAACACAATCCATGTATGGTTGAAGGAAATTTTCTTGGTGATGAGTGAGAGGTTGGTGACTGAAACCAGCTCATTTCCCATTGACCACTGAGGTCACATCTCTCAGGTGAGAAGCAAAGTGAGAATTTGAACCAGGCACATTCTCCTTAGAGACAATGGGCCAAAGACAGGTCCGATGGAATCGAATGTCTTTTCATGTTGACATCCATCCCGTCAAGCCCTCGTAAAGCCATTGAAGTGTCACATTGGGACTGGGGGAGGCGGTGCACCCTGTGAAATTACACGTCCGAAGATTTGGATTTGATTTCCAGCCCTCTGCCAGTCAGTCTGTCAGGCACTTTCATTTGACAAGCCTTAGGCGAGTCCCTTTCTGTCTCTGATTCCCGATTCCTTCACAGGGATTTATGTGGGCCTTAACGCCCACTGGGAAAAGATCCCTCTGCCAGCTCAGTGCCTGCTTTCTTGGTTTGACTTGTCAATCTGGACTTGAATACACCTTTGGTTTTGGATTGACTCTATTACCTCTCCTAGAAATTAACAGACAAAACTGACAGCTGATTGACAAGATGAGAAGCAGTTTTCCAAAATTCAAATTGAACTTAATCCTTTCTTACTAAAAGAATGCTCAAATCAAGGGGACACAGCTCACTCGTTTTGACTTCATGAGCTATGGCAGGTAGAGACAACTTTTTGAAAATACACAGCTAAAACTGTCCGTGCTTTGAATGCTAGACATGCTTTTCAGTTTTAAGTACTTTAGCACTTAAAGCGGGACCGTTTTAGCTGTGTATTTTGAAAAAGTTGTGTGCTCTTCAAAGAGAAAGCTACTTTTGCTATGTCTTTGGGTTCGAGGGGAAATGGGAGTCCTCTTCAGTCAGCAGGGACGACACCTGAGTCCTTTGCAGTCTTCTTGTCTGCCTCTGAGGGTGAAATGAGAGTGGTCCCTGTCATCATGAGCCATGTCTGAAAGAATTATTCACATTCCCTACGAGAATAGACGGGTGAAATAGCAAAAGGTGTGTCTTCCTTTGGAGCATGGACGGGTTCAAAGCCCACCTCGTACCACTAAGTATTTTGCTGAACACGAGAAGTTGTGTGTGCAGCCTGTGTTTGGGTGATTTTTGTGTCATGTGTGTGTGTGTGTGTGTCTGTGTGTGTGTGTCTGTATTTCTGTCTCCATTCCTGAGCAGCAAATCTTTTTTCCTCTTTTGCATGTTACTGACAACTGTGGATGAAGCCCAGCACTCCTGAAAACACAATCCATGTATGGTTGAAGGAAATTTTCTTGGTGATGAGTGAGAGGTTGGTGACTGAAACCAGCTCATTTCCCATTGACCACTGAGGTCACATCTCTCAGGTGAGAAGCAAAGTGAGAATTTGAACCAGGCACATTCTCCTTAGAGACAATGGGCCAAAGACAGGTCCGATGGAATCGAATGTGTTTTCATGTTGACATCCATCCCGTCAAGCACTCGTTAAGCCATTGAAGTGTCACATTGGGCCTGGTGGAGGCGGTGCACCCTGTGAAATTACACGTCCGAAGATTTGGATTTGATTTCCAGCCCTCTGCCAGTCAGTCTGCCAGGCACTTTCATGTGACAAGCCTTAGGCGAATCCCTTTCTGTCTCTGATTCCCGATTCCTTCCCAGGGATTTATGTGGGCCTTAACGACCACTGGGAAAAGATCCCTCTGCCAGCTCAGTGCCTGCTTTCTTGGTTTGACTTGTCAATCTGGACTTGAATACACCTTTGGATTTGGATTGACTCTATTACCTCTCCTAGAAATTAACACACAAAACTGACAGCTGATTGACAAGATGAGAAGCAGTTTTCCAAAATTCAAATTGAACTTAATCCTTTCTTACTAAAAGAATGCTCAAATCAAGGGGACACAGCTCACTCGTTTTGACTTCATGAGCTATGGCAGGTAGAGACAACTTTTTGAAAATACACAGCTAAAACTGTCCGTGCTTTGAATGCTAGACATGTTTTTCAGAATACACAGCTAAATCAATCCCCGCTTTAAGTGCTAAAGCACTTAAAGCGGGGAAAGTTTTAGCAGTGTATTTTGAAAAAGTTGTGTGCTCTTCAAAGAGAAAGCTACTTTTGCTGTGTCTTTGGGTTCGAGGGGAAATGGGAGTCCTCTTCAGTCAGCAGGGACGACACCTGAGTCCTTTGCAGTCCCTTTGTCTGCCTCTGAGGGTGAAATGAGAGTGGTCCCTGTCATCATGAGCCATGTCTGAAAGAATTATTCACATTCCCTACGAGAATAGACGGGTGAAATAGCAAAAGGTGTGTCTTCCTTTGGAGCATGGACGGGTTCAAAGCCCACCTCATACCACTAAGTATTTTCCTGAACACGAGCAGTTGTGTGTGCGGCCTGGGTTTGGGTGATTTTTGTGTCATGTGTGTGTGTGTGTGTGTGTGTGTGTGTGTGTCTGTGTGTGTGTGTCTGTATTTCTGTCTCCATTCCTGAGCAGCAAATCTTTTTTCCTCTTTTAGCATGTTACTCACAACTGTGGATGAAGCCCAGCACTCCTGAAAACACAATCCATGTATGGTTGAAGGAAATTTTCTTGGTGATGAGTGAGAGGTTGGTGACTGAAACCAGCTCATTTCCCATTGACCACTGAGGTCACATCTCTCAGGTGAGAACCAAAGTGAGAATTTGAACCAGGGACATTCTCCTTAGAGACAATGGGCCAAAGACAGGTCCGATGGAATCGAATGTCTTTTCATGTTGACATCCATCCCGTCAAGCCCTCGTTAAGCCATTGAAGTTCACATTGGGCCTGGGGGAGGCGGTGCACCCTGTGAAATTACACGTCCGAAGATTTGGATTTGATTTTCAGCCCTCTGCCAGTCAGTCTGCCAGGCACTTTCATGTGACAAGCCTTAGGCGAGTCCCTTTCTGTCTCTGATTCCCGATTCCTTCACAGGGATTTATGTGGGCCTTAACGCCCACTGGGAAAAGATCCCTCTGCGAGCTCAGTGCCTGCTTTCTTGGTTTGACTTGTCACTCTGGACTTGAATACACCTTTGGTTTTCGATTGACTCTATTACCTCTTCTAGAAATTAACACACAAAACTGACAGCTGATTGACAAGATGAGAAGCAGTTTTCCAAAATTCAAATTGAACTTAATCCTTTCTTCCTAAAAGAATGCTCAAATCAAGGGGACACAGCTCACTCGTTTTGACTTCATGAGCTATGGCAGGTAGAGACAACTTTTTGAAAATACACAGCTAAAACTGTCCGTGCTTTGAATGCTAGACATGTTTTTCAGAATACACATCTAAAATGGTCCCTGCTTTAAGCACTTAAAGCGGGGACCGTTTTAGCTGTGTATTTTGAAAAAGTTGTGTGCTCTTCAAAGAGAAAGCTACTTTTGCTGTGTCTTTGGGTTCAAGGGGAAATGGGAGTCCTCTTCAGTCAGCAGGGACGACACCTGAGTCCTTTGCAGTCCTCTTGTCTGCCTCTGAGGGTGAAATGAGAGTGGTCCCTGTCATCATGAGCCATGTCTGAGAGAATTATTCACATTCCCTACGAGAATAGACGGGTGAAATAGCAAAAGGTGTGTCTTCCTTTGGAGCATGGACGGGTTCAAAGCCCACCTCATACCACTAAGTATTTTGCTGAACACGAGCAGTTGTGTGTGCGGCCTGTGTTTGGGTGATTTTTGTGTCATGTGTGTTTGTGTGTGTGTGTGTGTGTGTGTGTGTGTGTGTGTGTCTGTGTGTGTGTGTGTCTGTATTTCTGTCTCCATTCCTGAGCAGCAAATCTTTTTTCCTCTTTTAGCATGTTACTCACAACTGTGGATGAAGCCCAGCACTCCTGAAAACACAATCCATGTATGGTTGAAGGAAATTTTCTTTGTGATGAGTGAGAGGTTGGTGACTGAAAAGAGCTCATTTCCCATGGACCACTGAGGTCACATCTCTCAGGTGAGAAGCAAAGTGAGAATTTGAACCAGGCACATTCTCCTTAGAGACAATGGGCCAAAGACAGGTCCGATGGAATCGAATGTCTTTTCATGTTGACATCCTTCCCGTCAAGCCCTCGTTAAGCCATTGAAGTGTCACATTGGGCCTGGGGGAGGCGGTGCACCCTGTGAAATTACACGTCCGAAGATTTGGATTTGATTTCCAGCCCTCTGCCAGTCAGTCTGCCAGGCACTTTCATGTGACAAGCCTTAGGCAAGTCCCTTTCTGTCTCTGATTCCCGATTCCTTCACAGGGATTTATGTGGGCCTTAACGCCCACTGGGAAAAGATCCCTCTGCCAGCTCAGTGCCTGCTTTCTTGGTTTGACTTGTCAATCTGGACTTGAATTCACCTTTGGATTTGGATTGACTCTATTACCTCTCCTAGAAATTAACACACAAAACTGACAGCTGATTGACAAGATGAGAAGCAGTTTTCCAAAATTCAAATTGAACTTAATCCTTTCTTACTAAAAGAATGCTCAAATCAAGGGGACACAGCTCACTCGTTTTGACTTCATGAGCTATGGCAGGTAGAGACAACTTTTTGAAAATACACAGCTAAAACTGTCCGTGCTTTGAATGTTAGACATGTTTATCAGAATACACAGCTAAAGTGGGGACCGTTTTAGCTGTGTATTTTGAAAAAGTTGTGTGCTCTTCAAAGAGAAAGCTACTTTTGCTGTGTCTTTGGGTTCGAGGGGAAATGGGAGTCCTCTTCATTCAGCAGGGACGACACCTGAGTCCTTTGCAGTCCTCTTGTCTGCCTCTGAGGGTGAAATGAGAGTGGTCCCTGTCATCATGAGCCATGTCTGAGAGAATTATTCACATTCCCTACGAGAATAGACGGGTGAAATAGCAAAAGGTGTGTCTTCCTTTGGAGCATGGACGGGTTCAAAGCCCACCTCATACCACTAAGTATTTTGCTGAACACGAGCAGTTGTGTGTGCGGCCTGTGTTTGGGTGATTTTTGTGTCGTGTCTGTGTGTGTGTGTGTGTGTGTGTGTGTGTGTGTGTCTGTATTTCTGTCTCCATTCCCGAGCAGCAAATCTTTTTTCCTCTTTTAACATGTTACTCACAACTGTGGATGAAGCCCAGCACTCCTGAAAACACAATCCATGTATGGTTGAAGGAAATTTTCTTGGTGATGAGTGAGAGGTTGGTGACTGAAACCAGCTCATTTCCCATTGACCACTGAGGTCACATCTCTCAGGTAAGAAGCAAAGTGAGAATTTGAACCAGGCACATTCTCCTTAGAGACAATGGGCCAAAGACAGGTCGGATGGAATCGAATGTTTTTTCATGTTGACATCCTTCCCGGCAAGCCCTCGTTAAGCCATTGAAGTGTCACATTGGGCCTGGGGGAGGCGGTGCACCCTGTGAAATTACACGTCCGAAGATTTGGATTTGATTTCCAGCCCTCTGCCAGTCAGTCTGCCAGGCACTTTCATGTGACAAGCCTTAGGCGAGTCCCTTTCTGTCTCTGATTCCCGATTCCTTCACAGGGATTTATGTGGGCCTTAACACCCACTGGGAAAAGATCCCTCTGCCAGCTCAGTGCCTGCTTTCTTGGTTTGACTTGTCAATCTGGACTTGAATACACCTTTGGTTTTGGATTGACTCTATTACCTCTCCTAGAAATTAACACACAAAACTGACAGCTGATTGACAAGATGAGAAGCAGTTTTCCAAAATTCAAATTGAACTTAATCCTTTCTTTCTAAAAGAATGCTAAAATCAAGTGGACACAGCTCACTCGTTTTGACTTCATGAGCTATGGCAGGTAGAGACAACTTTTTGAAAATACACAGCTAAAACTGTCCGTGCTTTGAATGCTAGACATGTTTTTCAGTTTTAAGTGCTTTAGCACATAAAGCGGGACCGTTTTAGCTGTGTATTTTGAAAAAGTTGTGTGCTCTTCAAAGAGAAAGCTACTTTTGCTGTGTCTTTGGGTTCGAGGGGAATTGGGAGTCCTCTTCAGTCAGCAGGGACGACACCTGAGTCCTTTGCAGTCCCCTTGTCTGCCTCTGAGGGTGAAATGAGAGTGGTCCCTGTCATCATGAGCCATGTCTGAAAGAATTATTCACATTCCCTACGAGAATAGACGGGTGAAATAGCAGAAGGTGTGTCTTCCTTTGGAGCATGGACGGGTTCAAAGCCCACCTCATACCACTAAGTATTTTGCTGAACACGAGCAGTTGTGTGTGCGGCCTGTGTTTGGGTGATTTTTGTGTCATGTGTGTGTGTGTGAGTGTGTGTGTGTGTGTGTGTGTGTCTGTGTGTGTGTGTGTATTTCTGTCTCCATTCCTGAGCAGCAAATCATTTTTCCTCTTTTAGCATGTTACTCACAACTGTGGATGAAGCCCAGCACTCCTGAAAACACAATCCATGTATGGTTGAAGGAAATTTTCTTGGTGATGAGTGAGAGGTTGGTGACTGAAACCAGCTCATTACCCATTGACCACTGAGGTCACATCTCTCAGGTGAGAAGCAAAGTGAGAATTTGAACCAGGCACATTCTCCTTAGAGACAATGGGCCAAAGACAGGTCCGATGGAATCGAATGTCTTTTCATGTTGACTTCCATTCCGTCAAGCCCTCGTTAAGCCATTGAAGTGTCACATTGGGCCTGGGGAGGCGGTGCACCATGTGAAATTACACGTCCGAAGATTTGGATTTGATTTCCAGCCCTCTGCCAGTCAGTCTGCCAGGCACTTTCATGTGACAAGCCTTAGGCGAGTCCCTTTCTGTCTCTGATTCCCGATTTCTTCACAGGGATTTATGTGGGCCTTAACGCCCACTGGGAAAAGATCCCTCTGCCAGCTCAGTGCCTGCTTTCTTGGTTTGACTTGTCAATCTGGACTTGAATACACCTTTGGTTTTGGATTGACTCTATTACCTCTCCTAGAAATTAACACACAAAACTGACAGCTGATTGACAAGATGAGAAGTAGTTTTCCAAAATTCAAATTGAACTTAATCCTTTCTTACTAAAAGAATGCTCAAATCAAGGGGACACAGCTCACTCGTTTTGACTTCATGAGCTATGGCAGGTAGAGACAACTTTCTGAAAATACACAGCTAAAACTGTCCGTGCTTTGAATGCTAGACATGTTTTTCAGAATACACAGCTAAAGCACTTAAAGCGGTGACCGTTTTAGCTGTGTATTTTGAAAAAGTTGTGTGCTCTTCAAAGAGAAAGCTACTTTTGCTGTGTCTTTGAGTTCGAGGGGAAATGGGAGTCCTCTTCAGTCAGCAGGGACGACACCTGAGTCCTTTGCAGTCCTCTTGTCTGCCTCTGAGGGTGAAATGAGAGTGGTCCCTGTCATCATGAGCCATGTCTGAAAAAATTATTCACATTCCCAACGAGAATAGACGGGTGAAATAGCAAAAGGTGTGTCTTCCTTTGGAGCATGGACGGGTTCAAAGCCCACCTCATACCACTAAGTATTTTGCTGTACACGAGCAGTTGTGTGTGCGGCCTGTGTTTGGGTGATTTTTGTGTCATGTGGGGGTGTGTGTGTGTGTGTGTGTGTGTGTGTGTCTGTGTGTGTGTGTCTGTATTTCTGTCTCCATTCCTGAGCAGCAAATCTTTTTTCCTCTTTTAGCATGTTACTCACAACTGTGGATGAAGCCCAGCACTCCTGAAAACACAATCCATGTATGGTTGAAGGAAATTTTCTTGGCGATGAGTGAGAGGTTGGTGACTGAAACCAGCTCATTTCCCATTGACCACTGAGGTCACATCTCTCAGGTGAGAAGCAAAGTGAGAATTTGAACCAGGCACATTCTCCTTAGAGACAATGGGCCAAAGACAGGTCCGATGGAATCGAATGTCTTTTCATGTTGACATCCATCCCGTCAAGCCATCGTTAAGCCATTGAAGTGTCACATTGGGCCTGGGGGAGGCGGTGCACCCTGTGAAATTACACGTCCGAAGATTTGGATTTGATTTCCAGCCCTCTGCCAGTCAGTCTGCCAGGCACTTTCATGTGACAAGCCTTAGGCGAGTCCCTTTCTGTCTCTGATTCCCGATTCCTTCACAGGGATTTATGTGGGCCTTAACGCCCACTGGGAAAAGATCCCTCTGCCAGCTCAGTGCCTGCTTTCTTGGTTTGACTTGTCAATCTGGACTTGAATACACCTTTGGTTTTGGATTGACTCTATTACCTCTCCTAGAAATTAACACACAAAACTGACAGCTGATTGACAAGATGAGAAGTAGTTTTCCAAAATTCAAATTGAACTTAATCCTTTCTTACTAAAAGAATGCTCAAATCAAGGGGACACAGCTCACTCGTTTTGACTTCATGAGCTATGGCAGGTAGAGACAACTTTCTGAAAATACACAGCTAAAACTGTCCGTGCTTTGAATGCTAGACATGTTTTTCAGAATACACAGCTAAAGCACTTAAAGCGGTGACCGTTTTAGCTGTGTATTTTGAAAAAGTTGTGTGCTCTTCAAAGAGAAAGCTACCTTTGCTGTGTCTTTGGGTTCGAGGGGAAATGGGAGTCCTCTTCAGTCAGCAGGGACGACACCTGAGTCCTTTGCAGTCCTCTTGTCTGCCTCTGAGGTGAAATGAGAGTGGTCCCTGTCATCATGAGCCATGTCTGAAAGAATTATTCACATTCCCAACGAGAATAGACGGGTGAAATAGCAAAAGGTGTGTCTTCCTTTGGAGCATGGACGGGTTCAAAGCCCACCTCATACCACTAAGTATTTTGCTGTACACGAGCAGTTGTGTGTGCGGCCTGTGTTTGGGTGATTTTTGTGTCATGTGGGTGTGTGTGTGTGTGTGTGTGTGTGTGTGTGTGTCTGTGTGTGTGTGTCTGTATTTCTGTCTCCATTCCTGAGCAGCAAATCTTTTTTCCTCTTTTAGCATGTTACTCACAACTGTGGATGAAGCCCAGCACTCCTGAAAACACAATCCATGTATGGTTGAAGGAAATTTTCTTGGCGATGAGTGAGAGGTTGGTGACTGAAACCAGCTCATTTCCCATTGACCACTGAGGTCACATCTCTCAGGTGAGAAGCAAAGTGAGAATTTGAACCAGGCACATTCTCCTTAGAGACAATGGGCCAAAGACAGGTCCGATGGAATCGAATGTCTTTTCATGTTGACATCCATCCCGTCAAGCCCTCGTTAAGCCATTGAAGTGTCACATTGGGCCTGGGGGAGGCGGTGCACCCTGTGAAATTACACGTCCGAAGATTTGGATTTGATTTCCAGCCCTCTGCCAGGCAGTCTGCCAGGCACTTTCATGTGACAAGCCTTAGGCGAGTCCCTTTCTGTCTCTGATTCCCGATTCCTTCACAGGGATTTATGTGGGCCTTAACGCCCACTGGGAAAAGATCCCTCTGCCAGCTCAGTGCCTGCTTTCTTGGTTTGACTTGTCAATCTGGACTTGAATACACCTTTGGTTTTGGATTGACTCTATTACCTCTCCTGGAAATTAACACACAAAACTGACAGCTGATTGACAAGATGAGAAGTAGTTTTCCAAAATTCAAATTGAACTTAATCCTTTCTTACTAAAAGAATGCTCAAATCAAGGGGACACAGCTCACTCGTTTTGACTTCATGAGCTATGGCAGGTAGAGACAACTTTTTGAAAATACACAGCTAAAACTCTCCGTGCTTTGAATGCTAGACATGTTTTTCAGAATACACAACTAAAACGGTCCCCGCTTTAAGTGCTAAACTCTTAAAGCGGGGACCGTTTTAGCTGTGTATTCTGAAAAAGTTGTGTGCTCTTCAAAGAGAAAGCTACTTTTGCTGTGTCTTTGGGTGCGAGGGGAAATGGGAGTCCTCTTCAGTCAGCAGGGACGACACCTGAGTCCTTTGCAGTCCTCTTGTCTGCCTCTGAGGGTGAAATGAGAGTGGTCCCTGTCATCATGAGCCATGTCTGAAAGAATTATTCACATTCCCTACGAGAATAGACGGGTGAAATAGCAAAGGTGTGTCTTCCTTTGGAGAATGAACGGGTTCAAAGCCCACCTCATACCACTAAGTATTTTGCTGAACATGAGCAGTTGTGTGTGCGGCCTGTGTTTGGGTGATTTTTGTGTCTTGTGTGTGTGTGTGTGTGTGTGTGTGTCTGTGTGTGTGTGTCTGTATTTCTGTCTCCATTCCTGAGTAGCAAATCTTTTTTCCTCTTTTAGCATGTTACTCACAACTGTGGATGAAGCCCAGCACTCCTGAAAACACAATCCATGTATGGTTGAAGGAAATTTTCTTGGTGATGAGTGAGAGGTTGGTGACTGAAACCAGCTCATTTCCCATTGACCACTGAGGTCACATCTCTCAGGTGAGAGGAAAGTGAGAATTTGAACCAGGCACATTCTCCTTAGAGACAATGGGCCAAAGACAGTTCCGATGGAATCGAATGTCTTTTCTTGTTGACATCCATCCCGTCAAGCCCTCGTTAAGCCATTGAAGTGTCACATTGGGCCTGGGGGAGGCGGTGCACCCTGTTCAATTACACGTCCGAAGATTTGGATTTGATTTCCAGCCCACTGCCAGTCAATCTGCCAGGCACTTTCATGTGACAAGCCTTAGGCGAATCCCTTTCTGTCTCTGATTCCCGATTCCTTCACAGGGATTTATGTGGGCCTTAACGCCCACTGGGAAAAGATCCCTCTGCCAGCTCAGTGCCTGCTTTCTTGGTTTGACTTGTCAATCTGGACTTGAATACACCTTTGGTTTTGGATTGACTCTATTACCTCTCCTAGAAATTAACACACAAAACTGACTGCTGATTGACAAGATGAGAAGCAGTTTTCCAAAATTCAAATTGAACTTAATCCTTTCTTACAAAAAGAATGCTCAAATCAAGGAGACACAGCTCACTCGTTTTGACTTCATGAGCTATGGCAGGTAGAGACAACTTTTTGAAAATACACAGCTAAAACTGTCCGTGCTTTGAATGCTAGACATGTTTTTCAGAATACACAGCTAAAACGGTCCCCGCTTTAAGTGCTAAACCACTTAAAGCGGGGACCGTTTTAGCTGTGTATTTTGAAAAAGTTGTGTGCTCTTCAAAGAGAAAGCTACTTTTGCTGTGTCTTTGGGTTCGAGGGGAAATGGGAGTCCTCTTCAGTCAGCAGGGACGACACCTGAGTCCTTTGCAGTCCTCTTGTCTGCCTCTGAGGGTGAAATGAGAGTGGTCCCTGTCATCATGAGCCATGTCTGAAAGAATTATTCACATTCCCTACGAGAATAGACGGGTGAAATAGCAAAAGGTGTGTCTTCCTTTGGAGCATGGACGGGTTCAAAGCCCACCTCATACCACTAAGTATTTTGCTGAACACGAGCAGTTGTGTGTGCGGCCTGTGTTTGGGTGATTTTTGTGTCATGTGTGTGTGTGTGTGTGTTTGTGTTTGTGTGTGTGTGTGTCTGTATTTCTGTCTCCATTCCTGAGCAGCAAATCTTTTTTCCTCTTTTAGCATGTTACTCACAACTGTGGATGAAGCCCAGCACTCCTGAAAACACAATCCATGTATGGTTGAAGGAAATTTTCTTGGTGATGAGTGAGAGGTTGGTGACTGAAACCAGCTCATTTCCCATTGACCACTGAGGTCACATCTCTCAGGTGAGAAGCAAAGTGAGAATTTGAACCAGGCACATTCTCCATAGATACAATGGGCCAAAGACAGGTCCGATGGAATCGAATGTCTTTTCATGTTGACATCCGTCCCGTCAAGCCCTCGTTAAGCCATTGAAGTGTCACATTGGGCCTGGGGGAGGCGGTGCACCCTGTGAAATTACACGTCCGAAGATTTGTATTTGATTTCCAGCCCTCTGCCAGTCAGTCTGCCAGGCACTTTCATGTGACAAGCCTTAGGCGAGTCCCTTTCTGTCTCTGATTCCCGATTCCTTCACAGGGATTTATGTGGGCCTTAACGCCCACTGGGAAAAGATCCCTCTGCCAGCTCAGTGCCTGCTTTCTTGCTTTGACTTGTCAATCTGGACTTGAATACACCTTTGGTTTTGTATTGACTCTATTACCTCTTCTAGAAATTAACACACAAAGCTGACACCTGATTGACAAGATGAGAAGCAGTTTTCCAAAATTCAAATTGAACTTAATCCTTTCTTACTAAAAGAATGCTCAAATCAAGGGGACACAGCTCACTCGTTTTGACTTCATGAGCTATGGCAGGTAGAGACAACTTTTTGAAAATACACAGCTAAAACTGTCCGTGCTTTGAATGCTAGACATGTTTTTCAGAATACACAGCTAAAACGGTCCCCGCTTTAAGTGCTTAAAGCGGGGACCGTTTTAGCTGTGTATTTTGAAAAAGTTGTGTGCTCTTCAAAGAGAAAGCTACTTTTGCTGTGTCTTTGGGTTCGAGGGGAAATGGGAGTCCTCTTCAGTCAGCAGGGACGACACCTGAGTCCTTTGTAGTCCTCTTGTCTGCCTCTGAGGTTGAAATGAGAGTGGTCCCTGTCATTATGAGCCATGTCTGAAAGAATTATTCACATTCCCTACGAGAATAGACGGGTGAAATAGCAAAAGTTGTGTCTTCCTTTGGAGCATGGACGGGTTCAAAGCCCACCTCATACCACTAAGTATTTTGCTGAACACGAGCAGTTGTGTGTGCGGCCTGTGTTTGGGCGATTTTTGTGTCGTGTTTGTGTGTGTGTGTGTGTGTGTGTCTGTGTGTGTGTGTCTGTATTTCTGTCTCCATTCCTGAGCAGCAAATCTTTTTTCCTCTTTTAGCATGTTACTCACAACTGTGGATGAAGCACAGCACTCCTGAAAACACAATCCATGTATGGTTGAAGGAAATTTTCATGGTGATGAGTGAGAGGTTGGTGACTGAAACCAGCTCATTTCCCATTGACCACTGAGGTCACATCTCTCAGGTGAGAAGCAAAGTGAGAATTTGAACCAGGCACATTCTCCTTAGAGACAATGGGCCAAAGACAGTTCCGATGGAATCGAATGTCTTTTCTTGTTGACATCCATCCCGTCAAGCCCTCGTTAAGCCATTGAAGTGTCACATTGGGCCTGGGGGAGGCGGTGCACCCTGTTCAATTACACGTCCGAAGATTTGGATTTGATTTCCAGCCCACTGCCAGTCAGTCTGCCAGGCACTTTCATGTGACAAGCCTTAGGCGAATCCCTTTCTGTCTCTGATTCCCGATTCCTTCACAGGGATTTATGTGGGCCTTAACGCCCACTGGGAAAAGATCCCTCTGCCAGCTCAGTGCCTGCTTTCTTGGTTTGACTTGTCAATCTGGACTTGAATACACCTTTGGTTTTGGATTGACTCTATTACCTCTCCTAGAAATTAACACACAAAACTGACTGCTGATTGACAAGATGAGAAGCAGTTTTCCAAAATTCAAATTGAACTTAATCCTTTCTTACAAAAAGAATGCTCAAATCAAGGGGACACAGCTCACTCGTTTTGACTTCATGAGCTATGGCAGGTAGAGACAACTTTTTGAAAATACACAGCTAAAACTGTCCGTGCTTTGAATGCTAGACATGATTTTCAGAATACACAGCTAAAACGGTCCCCGCTTTAAGTGCTAAAGCACTTAAAGCAGGGACCGTTTTAGCTGTGTATGTTGAAAAATTTGTGTGCTCTTCAAAGAGAAAGCTACTTTTGCTGTGTCTTTGGGTTCGAGGGGAAATGGGAGTCCTCTTCAGTCAGCAGGGACGACACCTGAGTCCTTTGCAGTCCTCTTGTCTGCCTCTGAGGGTGAAATGAGAGTGGTCCCTGTCATCATGAGCCATGTCTGAAAGAATTATTCACATTCCCTACGAGAATAGACGGGTGAAATAGCAAAAGGTGTGTCTTCCTTTGGAGCATGGACGGGTTCAAAGCCCACCTCATACCACTAAGTATTTTGCTGAACACGAGCTGTTGTGTGTGCGGCCTGTGTTTGGGTGATTTTTGTGTCGTGTCTGTGTGTGTGTGTGTGTGTGTGTGTGTGTGTGTGTCTGTATTTCTGTCTCCATTCCTGAGCAGCAAATCTTTTTTCCTCTTTTAGCATGTTACTCACAACTGTGGATGAAGCCCAGCACTCCTGAAAACACAATCCATCTATGGTTGAAGGAAATTTTCTTGGTGATGAGTGAGAGGTTGGTGACTGAAACCAGCTCATTTCCCATTGACCACTGAGGTCACATCTCTCAGGTAAGAAGCAAAGTGAGAATTTGAACCAGGCACATTCTCCTTAGAGACAATGGGCGAAAGACAGGTCGGATGGAATCGAATGTTTTTTCATGTTGACATCCATCCCGGCAAGCCCTCGTTAAGCCATTGAAGTGTCACATTGGGCCTGGGGGAGGCGGTGCACCCTGTGAAATTACACGTCCGAAGATTTGGATTTGATTTCCAGCCCTCTGCCAGTCAGTCTGCCAGGCACTTTCATGTGACAAGCCTTAGGCGAGTCCCTTTCTGTCTCTGATTCCCGATTCCTTCACAGGGATTTATGTGGGCCTTAACACCCACTGGGAAAAGATCCCTCTGCCAGCTCAGTGCCTGCTTTCTTGGTTTGACTTGTCAATCTGGACTTGAATACACCTTTGGTTTTGGATTGACTCTATTACCTCTCCTAGAAATTAACACACAAAACTGACAGCTGATTGACAAGATGAGAAGCAGTTTTCCAAAATTCAAATTGAACTTAATCCTTTCTTTCTAAAAGAATGCTAAAATCAAGTGGACACAGCTCACTCGTTTAGACTTCATGAGCTATGGCAGGTAGAGACAACTTTTTGAAAATACACAGCTAAAACTGTCCGTGCTTTGAATGCTAGACATGTTTTTCAGTTTTAAGTGCTTTAGCACATAAAGCGGGACCGTTTTAGCTGTGTATTTTGAAAAAGTTGTGTGCTCTTCAAAGAGAAAGCTACTTTTGCTGTGTCTTTGGGTTCGAGGGGAAATGGGAGTCCTCTTCAGTCAGCAGGGACGACACCTGAGTCCTTTGCAGTCCTCTTGTCTGCCTCTGAGTGTGAAATGAGAGTGGTCCCTGTCATCATGAGCCATGTCTGAAAGAATTATTCACATTCCCTACGAGAATAGACGGGTGAAATAGCAGAAGGTGTGTCTTCCTTTGGAGCATGGACGGGTTCAAAGCCCACCTCATACCACTAAGTATTTTGCTGAACACGAGCAGTTGTGTGTGCGGCCTGTGTTTGGGTGATTTTTGTGTCATTTGTGTGTGAGTGAGTGTGTGTGTGTGTGTGTGTGTGTCTGTGTGTGTGTGTGTATTTCTGTCTCCATTCCTGAGCAGCAAATCATTTTTCCTCTTTTAGCATGTTACTCACAACTGTGGATGAAGCCCAGCACTCCTGAAAACACAATCCATGTATGGTTGAAGGAAATTTTCTTGGTGATGAGTGAGAGGTTGGTGACTGAAACCAGCTCATTACCCATTGACCACTGAGGTCACATCTCTCAGGTGAGAAGCAAAGTGAGAATTTGAACCAGGCACATTCTCCTTAGAGACAA
The DNA here is from genome assembly GCF_048565385.1 of Saimiri boliviensis. Taxonomy (NCBI): domain Eukaryota; kingdom Metazoa; phylum Chordata; class Mammalia; order Primates; family Cebidae; genus Saimiri; species Saimiri boliviensis. The sequence goes on from NC_133453.1 coordinate 156,573,332, forward strand.
TGGGCCAAAGACAGGTCCGATGGAATCGAATGTCTTTTCATGTTGACTTCCATTCCGTCAAGCCCTCGTTAAGCCATTGAAGTGTCACATTGGGCCTGGGGAGGCGGTGCACCCTGTGAAATTACACGTCCGAATATTTGGATTTGATTTCCAGCCCTCTGCCAGTCAGTCTGCCAGGCACTTTCATGTGACAAGCCTTAGGCGAGTCCCTTTCTGTCTCTGATTCCCGATTCCTTCACAGGGATTTATGTGGGCCTTAACGCCCACTGGGAAAAGATCCCTCTGCCAGCTCAGTGCCTGCTTTCTTGGTTTGACTTGTCAATCTGGACTTGAATACACCTTTGGTTTTGGATTGACTCTATTACCTCTCCTAGAAATTAACACACAAAACTGACAGCTGATTGACAAGATGAGAAGCAGTTTTCCAAAATTCAAATTGAACTTAATCCTTTCTTCCTAAAAGAATGCTCAAATCAAGGGGACACAGCTCACTCGTTTTGACTTCATGAGCTATGGCAGGTAGAGACAACTTTTTGAAAATACACAGCTAAAACTGTCCGTGCTTCGAATGCTAGACATGTTTTTCAGAATACACAGCTAAAGCACTTAAAGCGGGGACGGTTTTAGCTGTGTATTTTGAAAAAGTTGTGTGCTCTTCAAAGAGAAAGCTACTTTTGCTGTGTCTTTGGGTTCGAGGGGAAACGGGAGTCCTCTTCAGTCAGCAGGGACGACACCTGAGTCCTTTGCAGTCCTCCTGTCTGCCTCTGAGGGTGAAATGAGAGTGGTCCCTGTCATCATGAGCCATGTCTGAAAGAATTATTCACATTCCCTACGAGAATAGACGGGTGAAATAGCAAAAGGTGTGTCTTCCTTTGGAGCATGGACGGGTTCAAAGCCCACCCCATACCACTAAGTATTTTGCTGAACACGAGCAGTTGTGTGTGCGGCCTGTGTTTGGGTGATTTTTGTGTCATGTTTGTGTGTGTCTGTGTGTGTGTTTGTGTGTGTGTCTGTGTGTGTGTGTCTGTATTTCTGTCTCCATTCCTGAGCAGCAAATCTTTTTTCCTCTTTTAGCATGTTACTCACAACTGTGGATGAAGCCCAGCACTCCTGAAAACACAATCCATGTATGGTTGAAGGAAATTTTCTTGGTGATGAGTGAGAGGTTGGTGACTGAAACTAGCTCATTTCCCATTGACCACTGAGGTCACATCTCTCAGGTGAGAAGCAAAGTGAGAATTTGAACCAGGCACATTCTCCTTAGAGACAATGGGCCAAAGACAGGTCCGATGGAATCGAATGTCTTTTCTTGTTGACATCCATCCCGTCAAGTCCTCGTTAAGCCATTGAAGTGTCACATTGGGCCTGGGGGAGGCGGTGCACCCTGTGAAATTACACGTCCGAAGATTTGGATTTGATTTCCAGCCCTCTGCCAGTCAGTCTGCCAGGCAATTTCATGTGACAAGCCTTAGGCGAGTCCCTTTCTGTCTCTGATTCCCGATTCCTTCACAGGGATTTATGTGGGCCTTAACGCCCACTGGGAAAAGATCCCTCTGCGAGCTCAGTGCCTGCTTTCTTGGTTTGACTTGTCACTCTGGACTTGAATACACCTTTGGTTTTCGATTGACTCTATTACCTCTTCTAGAAATTAACACACAAAACTGACAGCTGATTGACAAGATGAGAAGCAGTTTTCCAAAATTCAAATTGAACTTAATCCTTTCTTCCTAAAAGAATGCTCAAATCAAGGGGACACAGCTCACTCGTTTTGACTTCATGAGCTATGGCAGGTAGAGACAACTTTTTGAAAATACACAGCTAAAACTGTCCGTGCTTTGAATGCTAGACATGTTTTTCAGAATACACATCTAAAATGGTCCCTGCTTTAAGCACTTAAAGCGGGGACCGTTTTAGCTGTGTATTTTGAAAAAGTTGTGTGCTCTTCAAAGAGAAAGCTACTTTTGCTGTGTCTTTGGGTTCAAGGGGAAATGGGAGTCCTCTTCAGTCAGCAGGGACGACACCTGAGTCCTTTGCAGTCCTCTTGTCTGCCTCTGAGGGTGAAATGAGAGTGGTCCCTGTCATCATGAGCCATGTCTGAGAGAATTATTCACATTCCCTACGAGAATAGACGGGTGAAATAGCAAAAGGTGTGTCTTCCTTTGGAGCATGGACGGGTTCAAAGCCCACCTCATACCACTAAGTATTTTGCTGAACACGAGCAGTTGTGTGTGCGGCCTGTGTTTGGGTGATTTTTGTGTCATGTGTGTTTGTGTGTGTGTGTGTGTGTGTGTGTGTGTGTGTGTGTCTGTGTGTGTGTGTGTCTGTATTTCTGTCTCCATTCCTGAGCAGCAAATCTTTTTTCCTCTTTTAGCATGTTACTCACAACTGTGGATGAAGCCCAGCACTCCTGAAAACACAATCCATGTATGGTTGAAGGAAATTTTCTTTGTGATGAGTGAGAGGTTGGTGACTGAAAAGAGCTCATTTCCCATGGACCACTGAGGTCACATCTCTCAGGTGAGAAGCAAAGTGAGAATTTGAACCAGGCACATTCTCCTTAGAGACAATGGGCCAAAGACAGGTCCGATGGAATCGAATGTCTTTTCATGTTGACATCCTTCCCGTCAAGCCCTCGTTAAGCCATTGAAGTGTCACATTGGGCCTGGGGGAGGCGGTGCACCCTGTGAAATTACACGTCCGAAGATTTGGATTTGATTTCCAGCCCTCTGCCAGTCAGTCTGCCAGGCACTTTCATGTGACAAGCCTTAGGCAAGTCCCTTTCTGTCTCTGATTCCCGATTCCTTCACAGGGATTTATGTGGGCCTTAACGCCCACTGGGAAAAGATCCCTCTGCCAGCTCAGTGCCTGCTTTCTTGGTTTGACTTGTCAATCTGGACTTGAATTCACCTTTGGATTTGGATTGACTCTATTACCTCTCCTAGAAATTAACACACAAAACTGACAGCTGATTGACAAGATGAGAAGCAGTTTTCCAAAATTCAAATTGAACTTAATCCTTTCTTACTAAAAGAATGCTCAAATCAAGGGGACACAGCTCACTCGTTTTGACTTCATGAGCTATGGCAGGTAGAGACAACTTTTTGAAAATACACAGCTAAAACTGTCCGTGCTTTGAATGTTAGACATGTTTATCAGAATACACAGCTAAAGTGGGGACCGTTTTAGCTGTGTATTTTGAAAAAGTTGTGTGCTCTTCAAAGAGAAAGCTACTTTTGCTGTGTCTTTGGGTTCGAGGGGAAATGGGAGTCCTCTTCATTCAGCAGGGACGACACCTGAGTCCTTTGCAGTCCTCTTGTCTGCCTCTGAGGGTGAAATGAGAGTGGTCCCTGTCATCATGAGCCATGTCTGAGAGAATTATTCACATTCCCTACGAGAATAGACGGGTGAAATAGCAAAAGGTGTGTCTTCCTTTGGAGCATGGACGGGTTCAAAGCCCACCTCATACCACTAAGTATTTTGCTGAACACGAGCAGTTGTGTGTGCGGCCTGTGTTTGGGTGATTTTTGTGTCGTGTCTGTGTGTGTGTGTGTGTGTGTGTGTGTGTGTGTGTCTGTATTTCTGTCTCCATTCCCGAGCAGCAAATCTTTTTTCCTCTTTTAACATGTTACTCACAACTGTGGATGAAGCCCAGCACTCCTGAAAACACAATCCATGTATGGTTGAAGGAAATTTTCTTGGTGATGAGTGAGAGGTTGGTGACTGAAACCAGCTCATTTCCCATTGACCACTGAGGTCACATCTCTCAGGTAAGAAGCAAAGTGAGAATTTGAACCAGGCACATTCTCCTTAGAGACAATGGGCCAAAGACAGGTCGGATGGAATCGAATGTTTTTTCATGTTGACATCCTTCCCGGCAAGCCCTCGTTAAGCCATTGAAGTGTCACATTGGGCCTGGGGGAGGCGGTGCACCCTGTGAAATTACACGTCCGAAGATTTGGATTTGATTTCCAGCCCTCTGCCAGTCAGTCTGCCAGGCACTTTCATGTGACAAGCCTTAGGCGAGTCCCTTTCTGTCTCTGATTCCCGATTCCTTCACAGGGATTTATGTGGGCCTTAACACCCACTGGGAAAAGATCCCTCTGCCAGCTCAGTGCCTGCTTTCTTGGTTTGACTTGTCAATCTGGACTTGAATACACCTTTGGTTTTGGATTGACTCTATTACCTCTCCTAGAAATTAACACACAAAACTGACAGCTGATTGACAAGATGAGAAGCAGTTTTCCAAAATTCAAATTGAACTTAATCCTTTCTTTCTAAAAGAATGCTAAAATCAAGTGGACACAGCTCACTCGTTTTGACTTCATGAGCTATGGCAGGTAGAGACAACTTTTTGAAAATACACAGCTAAAACTGTCCGTGCTTTGAATGCTAGACATGTTTTTCAGTTTTAAGTGCTTTAGCACATAAAGCGGGACCGTTTTAGCTGTGTATTTTGAAAAAGTTGTGTGCTCTTCAAAGAGAAAGCTACTTTTGCTGTGTCTTTGGGTTCGAGGGGAATTGGGAGTCCTCTTCAGTCAGCAGGGACGACACCTGAGTCCTTTGCAGTCCCCTTGTCTGCCTCTGAGGGTGAAATGAGAGTGGTCCCTGTCATCATGAGCCATGTCTGAAAGAATTATTCACATTCCCTACGAGAATAGACGGGTGAAATAGCAGAAGGTGTGTCTTCCTTTGGAGCATGGACGGGTTCAAAGCCCACCTCATACCACTAAGTATTTTGCTGAACACGAGCAGTTGTGTGTGCGGCCTGTGTTTGGGTGATTTTTGTGTCATGTGTGTGTGTGTGAGTGTGTGTGTGTGTGTGTGTGTGTCTGTGTGTGTGTGTGTATTTCTGTCTCCATTCCTGAGCAGCAAATCATTTTTCCTCTTTTAGCATGTTACTCACAACTGTGGATGAAGCCCAGCACTCCTGAAAACACAATCCATGTATGGTTGAAGGAAATTTTCTTGGTGATGAGTGAGAGGTTGGTGACTGAAACCAGCTCATTACCCATTGACCACTGAGGTCACATCTCTCAGGTGAGAAGCAAAGTGAGAATTTGAACCAGGCACATTCTCCTTAGAGACAATGGGCCAAAGACAGGTCCGATGGAATCGAATGTCTTTTCATGTTGACTTCCATTCCGTCAAGCCCTCGTTAAGCCATTGAAGTGTCACATTGGGCCTGGGGAGGCGGTGCACCATGTGAAATTACACGTCCGAAGATTTGGATTTGATTTCCAGCCCTCTGCCAGTCAGTCTGCCAGGCACTTTCATGTGACAAGCCTTAGGCGAGTCCCTTTCTGTCTCTGATTCCCGATTTCTTCACAGGGATTTATGTGGGCCTTAACGCCCACTGGGAAAAGATCCCTCTGCCAGCTCAGTGCCTGCTTTCTTGGTTTGACTTGTCAATCTGGACTTGAATACACCTTTGGTTTTGGATTGACTCTATTACCTCTCCTAGAAATTAACACACAAAACTGACAGCTGATTGACAAGATGAGAAGTAGTTTTCCAAAATTCAAATTGAACTTAATCCTTTCTTACTAAAAGAATGCTCAAATCAAGGGGACACAGCTCACTCGTTTTGACTTCATGAGCTATGGCAGGTAGAGACAACTTTCTGAAAATACACAGCTAAAACTGTCCGTGCTTTGAATGCTAGACATGTTTTTCAGAATACACAGCTAAAGCACTTAAAGCGGTGACCGTTTTAGCTGTGTATTTTGAAAAAGTTGTGTGCTCTTCAAAGAGAAAGCTACTTTTGCTGTGTCTTTGAGTTCGAGGGGAAATGGGAGTCCTCTTCAGTCAGCAGGGACGACACCTGAGTCCTTTGCAGTCCTCTTGTCTGCCTCTGAGGGTGAAATGAGAGTGGTCCCTGTCATCATGAGCCATGTCTGAAAAAATTATTCACATTCCCAACGAGAATAGACGGGTGAAATAGCAAAAGGTGTGTCTTCCTTTGGAGCATGGACGGGTTCAAAGCCCACCTCATACCACTAAGTATTTTGCTGTACACGAGCAGTTGTGTGTGCGGCCTGTGTTTGGGTGATTTTTGTGTCATGTGGGGGTGTGTGTGTGTGTGTGTGTGTGTGTGTGTCTGTGTGTGTGTGTCTGTATTTCTGTCTCCATTCCTGAGCAGCAAATCTTTTTTCCTCTTTTAGCATGTTACTCACAACTGTGGATGAAGCCCAGCACTCCTGAAAACACAATCCATGTATGGTTGAAGGAAATTTTCTTGGCGATGAGTGAGAGGTTGGTGACTGAAACCAGCTCATTTCCCATTGACCACTGAGGTCACATCTCTCAGGTGAGAAGCAAAGTGAGAATTTGAACCAGGCACATTCTCCTTAGAGACAATGGGCCAAAGACAGGTCCGATGGAATCGAATGTCTTTTCATGTTGACATCCATCCCGTCAAGCCATCGTTAAGCCATTGAAGTGTCACATTGGGCCTGGGGGAGGCGGTGCACCCTGTGAAATTACACGTCCGAAGATTTGGATTTGATTTCCAGCCCTCTGCCAGTCAGTCTGCCAGGCACTTTCATGTGACAAGCCTTAGGCGAGTCCCTTTCTGTCTCTGATTCCCGATTCCTTCACAGGGATTTATGTGGGCCTTAACGCCCACTGGGAAAAGATCCCTCTGCCAGCTCAGTGCCTGCTTTCTTGGTTTGACTTGTCAATCTGGACTTGAATACACCTTTGGTTTTGGATTGACTCTATTACCTCTCCTAGAAATTAACACACAAAACTGACAGCTGATTGACAAGATGAGAAGTAGTTTTCCAAAATTCAAATTGAACTTAATCCTTTCTTACTAAAAGAATGCTCAAATCAAGGGGACACAGCTCACTCGTTTTGACTTCATGAGCTATGGCAGGTAGAGACAACTTTCTGAAAATACACAGCTAAAACTGTCCGTGCTTTGAATGCTAGACATGTTTTTCAGAATACACAGCTAAAGCACTTAAAGCGGTGACCGTTTTAGCTGTGTATTTTGAAAAAGTTGTGTGCTCTTCAAAGAGAAAGCTACCTTTGCTGTGTCTTTGGGTTCGAGGGGAAATGGGAGTCCTCTTCAGTCAGCAGGGACGACACCTGAGTCCTTTGCAGTCCTCTTGTCTGCCTCTGAGGTGAAATGAGAGTGGTCCCTGTCATCATGAGCCATGTCTGAAAGAATTATTCACATTCCCAACGAGAATAGACGGGTGAAATAGCAAAAGGTGTGTCTTCCTTTGGAGCATGGACGGGTTCAAAGCCCACCTCATACCACTAAGTATTTTGCTGTACACGAGCAGTTGTGTGTGCGGCCTGTGTTTGGGTGATTTTTGTGTCATGTGGGTGTGTGTGTGTGTGTGTGTGTGTGTGTGTGTGTCTGTGTGTGTGTGTCTGTATTTCTGTCTCCATTCCTGAGCAGCAAATCTTTTTTCCTCTTTTAGCATGTTACTCACAACTGTGGATGAAGCCCAGCACTCCTGAAAACACAATCCATGTATGGTTGAAGGAAATTTTCTTGGCGATGAGTGAGAGGTTGGTGACTGAAACCAGCTCATTTCCCATTGACCACTGAGGTCACATCTCTCAGGTGAGAAGCAAAGTGAGAATTTGAACCAGGCACATTCTCCTTAGAGACAATGGGCCAAAGACAGGTCCGATGGAATCGAATGTCTTTTCATGTTGACATCCATCCCGTCAAGCCCTCGTTAAGCCATTGAAGTGTCACATTGGGCCTGGGGGAGGCGGTGCACCCTGTGAAATTACACGTCCGAAGATTTGGATTTGATTTCCAGCCCTCTGCCAGGCAGTCTGCCAGGCACTTTCATGTGACAAGCCTTAGGCGAGTCCCTTTCTGTCTCTGATTCCCGATTCCTTCACAGGGATTTATGTGGGCCTTAACGCCCACTGGGAAAAGATCCCTCTGCCAGCTCAGTGCCTGCTTTCTTGGTTTGACTTGTCAATCTGGACTTGAATACACCTTTGGTTTTGGATTGACTCTATTACCTCTCCTGGAAATTAACACACAAAACTGACAGCTGATTGACAAGATGAGAAGTAGTTTTCCAAAATTCAAATTGAACTTAATCCTTTCTTACTAAAAGAATGCTCAAATCAAGGGGACACAGCTCACTCGTTTTGACTTCATGAGCTATGGCAGGTAGAGACAACTTTTTGAAAATACACAGCTAAAACTCTCCGTGCTTTGAATGCTAGACATGTTTTTCAGAATACACAACTAAAACGGTCCCCGCTTTAAGTGCTAAACTCTTAAAGCGGGGACCGTTTTAGCTGTGTATTCTGAAAAAGTTGTGTGCTCTTCAAAGAGAAAGCTACTTTTGCTGTGTCTTTGGGTGCGAGGGGAAATGGGAGTCCTCTTCAGTCAGCAGGGACGACACCTGAGTCCTTTGCAGTCCTCTTGTCTGCCTCTGAGGGTGAAATGAGAGTGGTCCCTGTCATCATGAGCCATGTCTGAAAGAATTATTCACATTCCCTACGAGAATAGACGGGTGAAATAGCAAAGGTGTGTCTTCCTTTGGAGAATGAACGGGTTCAAAGCCCACCTCATACCACTAAGTATTTTGCTGAACATGAGCAGTTGTGTGTGCGGCCTGTGTTTGGGTGATTTTTGTGTCTTGTGTGTGTGTGTGTGTGTGTGTGTGTCTGTGTGTGTGTGTCTGTATTTCTGTCTCCATTCCTGAGTAGCAAATCTTTTTTCCTCTTTTAGCATGTTACTCACAACTGTGGATGAAGCCCAGCACTCCTGAAAACACAATCCATGTATGGTTGAAGGAAATTTTCTTGGTGATGAGTGAGAGGTTGGTGACTGAAACCAGCTCATTTCCCATTGACCACTGAGGTCACATCTCTCAGGTGAGAGGAAAGTGAGAATTTGAACCAGGCACATTCTCCTTAGAGACAATGGGCCAAAGACAGTTCCGATGGAATCGAATGTCTTTTCTTGTTGACATCCATCCCGTCAAGCCCTCGTTAAGCCATTGAAGTGTCACATTGGGCCTGGGGGAGGCGGTGCACCCTGTTCAATTACACGTCCGAAGATTTGGATTTGATTTCCAGCCCACTGCCAGTCAATCTGCCAGGCACTTTCATGTGACAAGCCTTAGGCGAATCCCTTTCTGTCTCTGATTCCCGATTCCTTCACAGGGATTTATGTGGGCCTTAACGCCCACTGGGAAAAGATCCCTCTGCCAGCTCAGTGCCTGCTTTCTTGGTTTGACTTGTCAATCTGGACTTGAATACACCTTTGGTTTTGGATTGACTCTATTACCTCTCCTAGAAATTAACACACAAAACTGACTGCTGATTGACAAGATGAGAAGCAGTTTTCCAAAATTCAAATTGAACTTAATCCTTTCTTACAAAAAGAATGCTCAAATCAAGGAGACACAGCTCACTCGTTTTGACTTCATGAGCTATGGCAGGTAGAGACAACTTTTTGAAAATACACAGCTAAAACTGTCCGTGCTTTGAATGCTAGACATGTTTTTCAGAATACACAGCTAAAACGGTCCCCGCTTTAAGTGCTAAACCACTTAAAGCGGGGACCGTTTTAGCTGTGTATTTTGAAAAAGTTGTGTGCTCTTCAAAGAGAAAGCTACTTTTGCTGTGTCTTTGGGTTCGAGGGGAAATGGGAGTCCTCTTCAGTCAGCAGGGACGACACCTGAGTCCTTTGCAGTCCTCTTGTCTGCCTCTGAGGGTGAAATGAGAGTGGTCCCTGTCATCATGAGCCATGTCTGAAAGAATTATTCACATTCCCTACGAGAATAGACGGGTGAAATAGCAAAAGGTGTGTCTTCCTTTGGAGCATGGACGGGTTCAAAGCCCACCTCATACCACTAAGTATTTTGCTGAACACGAGCAGTTGTGTGTGCGGCCTGTGTTTGGGTGATTTTTGTGTCATGTGTGTGTGTGTGTGTGTTTGTGTTTGTGTGTGTGTGTGTCTGTATTTCTGTCTCCATTCCTGAGCAGCAAATCTTTTTTCCTCTTTTAGCATGTTACTCACAACTGTGGATGAAGCCCAGCACTCCTGAAAACACAATCCATGTATGGTTGAAGGAAATTTTCTTGGTGATGAGTGAGAGGTTGGTGACTGAAACCAGCTCATTTCCCATTGACCACTGAGGTCACATCTCTCAGGTGAGAAGCAAAGTGAGAATTTGAACCAGGCACATTCTCCATAGATACAATGGGCCAAAGACAGGTCCGATGGAATCGAATGTCTTTTCATGTTGACATCCGTCCCGTCAAGCCCTCGTTAAGCCATTGAAGTGTCACATTGGGCCTGGGGGAGGCGGTGCACCCTGTGAAATTACACGTCCGAAGATTTGTATTTGATTTCCAGCCCTCTGCCAGTCAGTCTGCCAGGCACTTTCATGTGACAAGCCTTAGGCGAGTCCCTTTCTGTCTCTGATTCCCGATTCCTTCACAGGGATTTATGTGGGCCTTAACGCCCACTGGGAAAAGATCCCTCTGCCAGCTCAGTGCCTGCTTTCTTGCTTTGACTTGTCAATCTGGACTTGAATACACCTTTGGTTTTGTATTGACTCTATTACCTCTTCTAGAAATTAACACACAAAGCTGACACCTGATTGACAAGATGAGAAGCAGTTTTCCAAAATTCAAATTGAACTTAATCCTTTCTTACTAAAAGAATGCTCAAATCAAGGGGACACAGCTCACTCGTTTTGACTTCATGAGCTATGGCAGGTAGAGACAACTTTTTGAAAATACACAGCTAAAACTGTCCGTGCTTTGAATGCTAGACATGTTTTTCAGAATACACAGCTAAAACGGTCCCCGCTTTAAGTGCTTAAAGCGGGGACCGTTTTAGCTGTGTATTTTGAAAAAGTTGTGTGCTCTTCAAAGAGAAAGCTACTTTTGCTGTGTCTTTGGGTTCGAGGGGAAATGGGAGTCCTCTTCAGTCAGCAGGGACGACACCTGAGTCCTTTGTAGTCCTCTTGTCTGCCTCTGAGGTTGAAATGAGAGTGGTCCCTGTCATTATGAGCCATGTCTGAAAGAATTATTCACATTCCCTACGAGAATAGACGGGTGAAATAGCAAAAGTTGTGTCTTCCTTTGGAGCATGGACGGGTTCAAAGCCCACCTCATACCACTAAGTATTTTGCTGAACACGAGCAGTTGTGTGTGCGGCCTGTGTTTGGGCGATTTTTGTGTCGTGTTTGTGTGTGTGTGTGTGTGTGTGTCTGTGTGTGTGTGTCTGTATTTCTGTCTCCATTCCTGAGCAGCAAATCTTTTTTCCTCTTTTAGCATGTTACTCACAACTGTGGATGAAGCACAGCACTCCTGAAAACACAATCCATGTATGGTTGAAGGAAATTTTCATGGTGATGAGTGAGAGGTTGGTGACTGAAACCAGCTCATTTCCCATTGACCACTGAGGTCACATCTCTCAGGTGAGAAGCAAAGTGAGAATTTGAACCAGGCACATTCTCCTTAGAGACAATGGGCCAAAGACAGTTCCGATGGAATCGAATGTCTTTTCTTGTTGACATCCATCCCGTCAAGCCCTCGTTAAGCCATTGAAGTGTCACATTGGGCCTGGGGGAGGCGGTGCACCCTGTTCAATTACACGTCCGAAGATTTGGATTTGATTTCCAGCCCACTGCCAGTCAGTCTGCCAGGCACTTTCATGTGACAAGCCTTAGGCGAATCCCTTTCTGTCTCTGATTCCCGATTCCTTCACAGGGATTTATGTGGGCCTTAACGCCCACTGGGAAAAGATCCCTCTGCCAGCTCAGTGCCTGCTTTCTTGGTTTGACTTGTCAATCTGGACTTGAATACACCTTTGGTTTTGGATTGACTCTATTACCTCTCCTAGAAATTAACACACAAAACTGACTGCTGATTGACAAGATGAGAAGCAGTTTTCCAAAATTCAAATTGAACTTAATCCTTTCTTACAAAAAGAATGCTCAAATCAAGGGGACACAGCTCACTCGTTTTGACTTCATGAGCTATGGCAGGTAGAGACAACTTTTTGAAAATACACAGCTAAAACTGTCCGTGCTTTGAATGCTAGACATGATTTTCAGAATACACAGCTAAAACGGTCCCCGCTTTAAGTGCTAAAGCACTTAAAGCAGGGACCGTTTTAGCTGTGTATGTTGAAAAATTTGTGTGCTCTTCAAAGAGAAAGCTACTTTTGCTGTGTCTTTGGGTTCGAGGGGAAATGGGAGTCCTCTTCAGTCAGCAGGGACGACACCTGAGTCCTTTGCAGTCCTCTTGTCTGCCTCTGAGGGTGAAATGAGAGTGGTCCCTGTCATCATGAGCCATGTCTGAAAGAATTATTCACATTCCCTACGAGAATAGACGGGTGAAATAGCAAAAGGTGTGTCTTCCTTTGGAGCATGGACGGGTTCAAAGCCCACCTCATACCACTAAGTATTTTGCTGAACACGAGCTGTTGTGTGTGCGGCCTGTGTTTGGGTGATTTTTGTGTCGTGTCTGTGTGTGTGTGTGTGTGTGTGTGTGTGTGTGTGTCTGTATTTCTGTCTCCATTCCTGAGCAGCAAATCTTTTTTCCTCTTTTAGCATGTTACTCACAACTGTGGATGAAGCCCAGCACTCCTGAAAACACAATCCATCTATGGTTGAAGGAAATTTTCTTGGTGATGAGTGAGAGGTTGGTGACTGAAACCAGCTCATTTCCCATTGACCACTGAGGTCACATCTCTCAGGTAAGAAGCAAAGTGAGAATTTGAACCAGGCACATTCTCCTTAGAGACAATGGGCGAAAGACAGGTCGGATGGAATCGAATGTTTTTTCATGTTGACATCCATCCCGGCAAGCCCTCGTTAAGCCATTGAAGTGTCACATTGGGCCTGGGGGAGGCGGTGCACCCTGTGAAATTACACGTCCGAAGATTTGGATTTGATTTCCAGCCCTCTGCCAGTCAGTCTGCCAGGCACTTTCATGTGACAAGCCTTAGGCGAGTCCCTTTCTGTCTCTGATTCCCGATTCCTTCACAGGGATTTATGTGGGCCTTAACACCCACTGGGAAAAGATCCCTCTGCCAGCTCAGTGCCTGCTTTCTTGGTTTGACTTGTCAATCTGGACTTGAATACACCTTTGGTTTTGGATTGACTCTATTACCTCTCCTAGAAATTAACACACAAAACTGACAGCTGATTGACAAGATGAGAAGCAGTTTTCCAAAATTCAAATTGAACTTAATCCTTTCTTTCTAAAAGAATGCTAAAATCAAGTGGACACAGCTCACTCGTTTAGACTTCATGAGCTATGGCAGGTAGAGACAACTTTTTGAAAATACACAGCTAAAACTGTCCGTGCTTTGAATGCTAGACATGTTTTTCAGTTTTAAGTGCTTTAGCACATAAAGCGGGACCGTTTTAGCTGTGTATTTTGAAAAAGTTGTGTGCTCTTCAAAGAGAAAGCTACTTTTGCTGTGTCTTTGGGTTCGAGGGGAAATGGGAGTCCTCTTCAGTCAGCAGGGACGACACCTGAGTCCTTTGCAGTCCTCTTGTCTGCCTCTGAGTGTGAAATGAGAGTGGTCCCTGTCATCATGAGCCATGTCTGAAAGAATTATTCACATTCCCTACGAGAATAGACGGGTGAAATAGCAGAAGGTGTGTCTTCCTTTGGAGCATGGACGGGTTCAAAGCCCACCTCATACCACTAAGTATTTTGCTGAACACGAGCAGTTGTGTGTGCGGCCTGTGTTTGGGTGATTTTTGTGTCATTTGTGTGTGAGTGAGTGTGTGTGTGTGTGTGTGTGTGTCTGTGTGTGTGTGTGTATTTCTGTCTCCATTCCTGAGCAGCAAATCATTTTTCCTCTTTTAGCATGTTACTCACAACTGTGGATGAAGCCCAGCACTCCTGAAAACACAATCCATGTATGGTTGAAGGAAATTTTCTTGGTGATGAGTGAGAGGTTGGTGACTGAAACCAGCTCATTACCCATTGACCACTGAGGTCACATCTCTCAGGTGAGAAGCAAAGTGAGAATTTGAACCAGGCACATTCTCCTTAGAGACAATGGGCCAAAGACAGGTCCGATGGAATCGAATGTCTTTTCATGTTGACTTCCATTCCGTCAAGCCCTCGTTAAGCCATTGAAGTGTCACATTGGGCCTGGGGAGGCGGTGCACCCTGTGAAATTACACGTCCGAATATTTGGATTTGATTTCCAGCCCTCTGCCAGTCAGTCTGCCAGGCACTTTCATGTGACAAGCCTTAGGCGAGTCCCTTTCTGTCTCTGATTCCCGATTCCTTCACAGGGATTTATGTGGGCCTTAACGCCCACTGGGAAAAGATCCCTCTGCCAGCTCAGTGCCTGCTTTCTTGGTTTGACTTGTCAATCTGGACTTGAATACACCTTTGGTTTTGGATTGACTCTATTACCTCTCCTAGAAATTAACACACAAAACTGACAGCTGATTGACAAGATGAGAAGCAGTTTTCCAAAATTCAAATTGAACTTAATCCTTTCTTCCTAAAAGAATGCTCAAATCAAGGGGACACAGCTCACTCGTTTTGACTTCATGAGCTATGGCAGGTAGAGACAACTTTTTGAAAATACACAGCTAAAACTGTCCGTGCTTCGAATGCTAGACATGTTTTTCAGAATACACAGCTAAAGCACTTAAAGCGGGGACGGTTTTAGCTGTGTATTTTGAAAAAGTTGTGTGCTCTTCAAAGAGAAAGCTACTTTTGCTGTGTCTTTGGGTTCGAGGGGAAACGGGAGTCCTCTTCAGTCAGCAGGGACGACACCTGAGTCCTTTGCAGTCCTCCTGTCTGCCTCTGAGGGTGAAATGAGAGTGGTCCCTGTCATCATGAGCCATGTCTGAAAGAATTATTCACATTCCCTACGAGAATAGACGGGTGAAATAGCAAAAGGTGTGTCTTCCTTTGGAGCATGGACGGGTTCAAAGCCCACCCCATACCACTAAGTATTTTGCTGAACACGAGCAGTTGTGTGTGCGGCCTGTGTTTGGGTGATTTTTGTGTCATGTTTGTGTGTGTCTGTGTGTGTGTTTGTGTGTGTGTCTGTGTGTGTGTGTCTGTATTTCTGTCTCCATTCCTGAGCAGCAAATCTTTTTTCCTCTTTTAGCATGTTACTCACAACTGTGGATGAAGCCCAGCACTCCTGAAAACACAATCCATGTATGGTTGAAGGAAATTTTCTTGGTGATGAGTGAGAGGTTGGTGACTGAAACTAGCTCATTTCCCATTGACCACTGAGGTCACATCTCTCAGGTGAGAAGCAAAGTGAGAATTTGAACCAGGCACATTCTCCTTAGAGACAATGGGCCAAAGACAGGTCCGATGGAATCGAATGTCTTTTCTTGTTGACATCCATCCCGTCAAGTCCTCGTTAAGCCATTGAAGTGTCACATTGGGCCTGGGGGAGGCGGTGCACCCTGTGAAATTACACGTCCGAAGATTTGGATTTGATTTCCAGCCCTCTGCCAGTCAGTCTGCCAGGCAATTTCATGTGACAAGCCTTAGGCGAGTCCCTTTCTGTCTCTGATTCCCGATTCCTTCACAGGGATTTATGTGGGCCTTAACGCCCACTGGGAAAAGATCCCTCTGCGAGCTCAGTGCCTGCTTTCTTGGTTTGACTTGTCACTCTGGACTTGAATACACCTTTGGTTTTCGATTGACTCTATTACCTCTTCTAGAAATTAACACACAAAACTGACAGCTGATTGACAAGATGAGAAGCAGTTTTCCAAAATTCAAATTGAACTTAATCCTTTCTTCCTAAAAGAATGCTCAAATCAAGGGGACACAGCTCACTCGTTTTGACTTCATGAGCTATGGCAGGTAGAGACAACTTTTTGAAAATACACAGCTAAAACTGTCCGTGCTTTGAATGCTAGACATGTTTTTCAGAATACACATCTAAAATGGTCCCTGCTTTAAGCACTTAAAGCGGGGACCGTTTTAGCTGTGTATTTTGAAAAAGTTGTGTGCTCTTCAAAGAGAAAGCTACTTTTGCTGTGTCTTTGGGTTCAAGGGGAAATGGGAGTCCTCTTCAGTCAGCAGGGACGACACCTGAGTCCTTTGCAGTCCTCTTGTCTGCCTCTGAGGGTGAAATGAGAGTGGTCCCTGTCATCATGAGCCATGTCTGAGAGAATTATTCACATTCCCTACGAGAATAGACGGGTGAAATAGCAAAAGGTGTGTCTTCCTTTGGAGCATGGACGGGTTCAAAGCCCACCTCATACCACTAAGTATTTTGCTGAACACGAGCAGTTGTGTGTGCGGCCTGTGTTTGGGTGATTTTTGTGTCATGTGTGTTTGTGTGTGTGTGTGTGTGTGTGTGTGTGTGTGTGTGTCTGTGTGTGTGTGTGTCTGTATTTCTGTCTCCATTCCTGAGCAGCAAATCTTTTTTCCTCTTTTAGCATGTTACTCACAACTGTGGATGAAGCCCAGCACTCCTGAAAACACAATCCATGTATGGTTGAAGGAAATTTTCTTTGTGATGAGTGAGAGGTTGGTGACTGAAAAGAGCTCATTTCCCATGGACCACTGAGGTCACATCTCTCAGGTGAGAAGCAAAGTGAGAATTTGAACCAGGCACATTCTCCTTAGAGACAATGGGCCAAAGACAGGTCCGATGGAATCGAATGTCTTTTCATGTTGACATCCTTCCCGTCAAGCCCTCGTTAAGCCATTGAAGTGTCACATTGGGCCTGGGGGAGGCGGTGCACCCTGTGAAATTACACGTCCGAAGATTTGGATTTGATTTCCAGCCCTCTGCCAGTCAGTCTGCCAGGCACTTTCATGTGACAAGCCTTAGGCAAGTCCCTTTCTGTCTCTGATTCCCGATTCCTTCACAGGGATTTATGTGGGCCTTAACGCCCACTGGGAAAAGATCCCTCTGCCAGCTCAGTGCCTGCTTTCTTGGTTTGACTTGTCAATCTGGACTTGAATTCACCTTTGGATTTGGATTGACTCTATTACCTCTCCTAGAAATTAACACACAAAACTGACAGCTGATTGACAAGATGAGAAGCAGTTTTCCAAAATTCAAATTGAACTTAATCCTTTCTTACTAAAAGAATGCTCAAATCAAGGGGACACAGCTCACTCGTTTTGACTTCATGAGCTATGGCAGGTAGAGACAACTTTTTGAAAATACACAGCTAAAACTGTCCGTGCTTTGAATGTTAGACATGTTTATCAGAATACACAGCTAAAGTGGGGACCGTTTTAGCTGTGTATTTTGAAAAAGTTGTGTGCTCTTCAAAGAGAAAGCTACTTTTGCTGTGTCTTTGGGTTCGAGGGGAAATGGGAGTCCTCTTCATTCAGCAGGGACGACACCTGAGTCCTTTGCAGTCCTCTTGTCTGCCTCTGAGGGTGAAATGAGAGTGGTCCCTGTCATCATGAGCCATGTCTGAGAGAATTATTCACATTCCCTACGAGAATAGACGGGTGAAATAGCAAAAGGTGTGTCTTCCTTTGGAGCATGGACGGGTTCAAAGCCCACCTCATACCACTAAGTATTTTGCTGAACACGAGCAGTTGTGTGTGCGGCCTGTGTTTGGGTGATTTTTGTGTCGTGTCTGTGTGTGTGTGTGTGTGTGTGTGTGTGTGTGTGTCTGTATTTCTGTCTCCATTCCCGAGCAGCAAATCTTTTTTCCTCTTTTAACATGTTACTCACAACTGTGGATGAAGCCCAGCACTCCTGAAAACACAATCCATGTATGGTTGAAGGAAATTTTCTTGGTGATGAGTGAGAGGTTGGTGACTGAAACCAGCTCATTTCCCATTGACCACTGAGGTCACATCTCTCAGGTAAGAAGCAAAGTGAGAATTTGAACCAGGCACATTCTCCTTAGAGACAATGGGCCAAAGACAGGTCGGATGGAATCGAATGTTTTTTCATGTTGACATCCTTCCCGGCAAGCCCTCGTTAAGCCATTGAAGTGTCACATTGGGCCTGGGGGAGGCGGTGCACCCTGTGAAATTACACGTCCGAAGATTTGGATTTGATTTCCAGCCCTCTGCCAGTCAGTCTGCCAGGCACTTTCATGTGACAAGCCTTAGGCGAGTCCCTTTCTGTCTCTGATTCCCGATTCCTTCACAGGGATTTATGTGGGCCTTAACACCCACTGGGAAAAGATCCCTCTGCCAGCTCAGTGCCTGCTTTCTTGGTTTGACTTGTCAATCTGGACTTGAATACACCTTTGGTTTTGGATTGACTCTATTACCTCTCCTAGAAATTAACACACAAAACTGACAGCTGATTGACAAGATGAGAAGCAGTTTTCCAAAATTCAAATTGAACTTAATCCTTTCTTTCTAAAAGAATGCTAAAATCAAGTGGACACAGCTCACTCGTTTTGACTTCATGAGCTATGGCAGGTAGAGACAACTTTTTGAAAATACACAGCTAAAACTGTCCGTGCTTTGAATGCTAGACATGTTTTTCAGTTTTAAGTGCTTTAGCACATAAAGCGGGACCGTTTTAGCTGTGTATTTTGAAAAAGTTGTGTGCTCTTCAAAGAGAAAGCTACTTTTGCTGTGTCTTTGGGTTCGAGGGGAATTGGGAGTCCTCTTCAGTCAGCAGGGACGACACCTGAGTCCTTTGCAGTCCCCTTGTCTGCCTCTGAGGGTGAAATGAGAGTGGTCCCTGTCATCATGAGCCATGTCTGAAAGAATTATTCACATTCCCTACGAGAATAGACGGGTGAAATAGCAGAAGGTGTGTCTTCCTTTGGAGCATGGACGGGTTCAAAGCCCACCTCATACCACTAAGTATTTTGCTGAACACGAGCAGTTGTGTGTGCGGCCTGTGTTTGGGTGATTTTTGTGTCATGTGTGTGTGTGTGAGTGTGTGTGTGTGTGTGTGTGTGTCTGTGTGTGTGTGTGTATTTCTGTCTCCATTCCTGAGCAGCAAATCATTTTTCCTCTTTTAGCATGTTACTCACAACTGTGGATGAAGCCCAGCACTCCTGAAAACACAATCCATGTATGGTTGAAGGAAATTTTCTTGGTGATGAGTGAGAGGTTGGTGACTGAAACCAGCTCATTACCCATTGACCACTGAGGTCACATCTCTCAGGTGAGAAGCAAAGTGAGAATTTGAACCAGGCACATTCTCCTTAGAGACAATGGGCCAAAGACAGGTCCGATGGAATCGAATGTCTTTTCATGTTGACTTCCATTCCGTCAAGCCCTCGTTAAGCCATTGAAGTGTCACATTGGGCCTGGGGAGGCGGTGCACCATGTGAAATTACACGTCCGAAGATTTGGATTTGATTTCCAGCCCTCTGCCAGTCAGTCTGCCAGGCACTTTCATGTGACAAGCCTTAGGCGAGTCCCTTTCTGTCTCTGATTCCCGATTTCTTCACAGGGATTTATGTGGGCCTTAACGCCCACTGGGAAAAGATCCCTCTGCCAGCTCAGTGCCTGCTTTCTTGGTTTGACTTGTCAATCTGGACTTGAATACACCTTTGGTTTTGGATTGACTCTATTACCTCTCCTAGAAATTAACACACAAAACTGACAGCTGATTGACAAGATGAGAAGTAGTTTTCCAAAATTCAAATTGAACTTAATCCTTTCTTACTAAAAGAATGCTCAAATCAAGGGGACACAGCTCACTCGTTTTGACTTCATGAGCTATGGCAGGTAGAGACAACTTTCTGAAAATACACAGCTAAAACTGTCCGTGCTTTGAATGCTAGACATGTTTTTCAGAATACACAGCTAAAGCACTTAAAGCGGTGACCGTTTTAGCTGTGTATTTTGAAAAAGTTGTGTGCTCTTCAAAGAGAAAGCTACTTTTGCTGTGTCTTTGAGTTCGAGGGGAAATGGGAGTCCTCTTCAGTCAGCAGGGACGACACCTGAGTCCTTTGCAGTCCTCTTGTCTGCCTCTGAGGGTGAAATGAGAGTGGTCCCTGTCATCATGAGCCATGTCTGAAAAAATTATTCACATTCCCAACGAGAATAGACGGGTGAAATAGCAAAAGGTGTGTCTTCCTTTGGAGCATGGACGGGTTCAAAGCCCACCTCATACCACTAAGTATTTTGCTGTACACGAGCAGTTGTGTGTGCGGCCTGTGTTTGGGTGATTTTTGTGTCATGTGGGGGTGTGTGTGTGTGTGTGTGTGTGTGTGTGTCTGTGTGTGTGTGTCTGTATTTCTGTCTCCATTCCTGAGCAGCAAATCTTTTTTCCTCTTTTAGCATGTTACTCACAACTGTGGATGAAGCCCAGCACTCCTGAAAACACAATCCATGTATGGTTGAAGGAAATTTTCTTGGCGATGAGTGAGAGGTTGGTGACTGAAACCAGCTCATTTCCCATTGACCACTGAGGTCACATCTCTCAGGTGAGAAGCAAAGTGAGAATTTGAACCAGGCACATTCTCCTTAGAGACAATGGGCCAAAGACAGGTCCGATGGAATCGAATGTCTTTTCATGTTGACATCCATCCCGTCAAGCCATCGTTAAGCCATTGAAGTGTCACATTGGGCCTGGGGGAGGCGGTGCACCCTGTGAAATTACACGTCCGAAGATTTGGATTTGATTTCCAGCCCTCTGCCAGTCAGTCTGCCAGGCACTTTCATGTGACAAGCCTTAGGCGAGTCCCTTTCTGTCTCTGATTCCCGATTCCTTCACAGGGATTTATGTGGGCCTTAACGCCCACTGGGAAAAGATCCCTCTGCCAGCTCAGTGCCTGCTTTCTTGGTTTGACTTGTCAATCTGGACTTGAATACACCTTTGGTTTTGGATTGACTCTATTACCTCTCCTAGAAATTAACACACAAAACTGACAGCTGATTGACAAGATGAGAAGTAGTTTTCCAAAATTCAAATTGAACTTAATCCTTTCTTACTAAAAGAATGCTCAAATCAAGGGGACACAGCTCACTCGTTTTGACTTCATGAGCTATGGCAGGTAGAGACAACTTTCTGAAAATACACAGCTAAAACTGTCCGTGCTTTGAATGCTAGACATGTTTTTCAGAATACACAGCTAAAGCACTTAAAGCGGTGACCGTTTTAGCTGTGTATTTTGAAAAAGTTGTGTGCTCTTCAAAGAGAAAGCTACCTTTGCTGTGTCTTTGGGTTCGAGGGGAAATGGGAGTCCTCTTCAGTCAGCAGGGACGACACCTGAGTCCTTTGCAGTCCTCTTGTCTGCCTCTGAGGTGAAATGAGAGTGGTCCCTGTCATCATGAGCCATGTCTGAAAGAATTATTCACATTCCCAACGAGAATAGACGGGTGAAATAGCAAAAGGTGTGTCTTCCTTTGGAGCATGGACGGGTTCAAAGCCCACCTCATACCACTAAGTATTTTGCTGTACACGAGCAGTTGTGTGTGCGGCCTGTGTTTGGGTGATTTTTGTGTCATGTGGGTGTGTGTGTGTGTGTGTGTGTGTGTGTGTGTGTCTGTGTGTGTGTGTCTGTATTTCTGTCTCCATTCCTGAGCAGCAAATCTTTTTTCCTCTTTTAGCATGTTACTCACAACTGTGGATGAAGCCCAGCACTCCTGAAAACACAATCCATGTATGGTTGAAGGAAATTTTCTTGGCGATGAGTGAGAGGTTGGTGACTGAAACCAGCTCATTTCCCATTGACCACTGAGGTCACATCTCTCAGGTGAGAAGCAAAGTGAGAATTTGAACCAGGCACATTCTCCTTAGAGACAATGGGCCAAAGACAGGTCCGATGGAATCGAATGTCTTTTCATGTTGACATCCATCCCGTCAAGCCCTCGTTAAGCCATTGAAGTGTCACATTGGGCCTGGGGGAGGCGGTGCACCCTGTGAAATTACACGTCCGAAGATTTGGATTTGATTTCCAGCCCTCTGCCAGGCAGTCTGCCAGGCACTTTCATGTGACAAGCCTTAGGCGAGTCCCTTTCTGTCTCTGATTCCCGATTCCTTCACAGGGATTTATGTGGGCCTTAACGCCCACTGGGAAAAGATCCCTCTGCCAGCTCAGTGCCTGCTTTCTTGGTTTGACTTGTCAATCTGGACTTGAATACACCTTTGGTTTTGGATTGACTCTATTACCTCTCCTGGAAATTAACACACAAAACTGACAGCTGATTGACAAGATGAGAAGTAGTTTTCCAAAATTCAAATTGAACTTAATCCTTTCTTACTAAAAGAATGCTCAAATCAAGGGGACACAGCTCACTCGTTTTGACTTCATGAGCTATGGCAGGTAGAGACAACTTTTTGAAAATACACAGCTAAAACTCTCCGTGCTTTGAATGCTAGACATGTTTTTCAGAATACACAACTAAAACGGTCCCCGCTTTAAGTGCTAAACTCTTAAAGCGGGGACCGTTTTAGCTGTGTATTCTGAAAAAGTTGTGTGCTCTTCAAAGAGAAAGCTACTTTTGCTGTGTCTTTGGGTGCGAGGGGAAATGGGAGTCCTCTTCAGTCAGCAGGGACGACACCTGAGTCCTTTGCAGTCCTCTTGTCTGCCTCTGAGGGTGAAATGAGAGTGGTCCCTGTCATCATGAGCCATGTCTGAAAGAATTATTCACATTCCCTACGAGAATAGACGGGTGAAATAGCAAAGGTGTGTCTTCCTTTGGAGAATGAACGGGTTCAAAGCCCACCTCATACCACTAAGTATTTTGCTGAACATGAGCAGTTGTGTGTGCGGCCTGTGTTTGGGTGATTTTTGTGTCTTGTGTGTGTGTGTGTGTGTGTGTGTGTCTGTGTGTGTGTGTCTGTATTTCTGTCTCCATTCCTGAGTAGCAAATCTTTTTTCCTCTTTTAGCATGTTACTCACAACTGTGGATGAAGCCCAGCACTCCTGAAAACACAATCCATGTATGGTTGAAGGAAATTTTCTTGGTGATGAGTGAGAGGTTGGTGACTGAAACCAGCTCATTTCCCATTGACCACTGAGGTCACATCTCTCAGGTGAGAGGAAAGTGAGAATTTGAACCAGGCACATTCTCCTTAGAGACAATGGGCCAAAGACAGTTCCGATGGAATCGAATGTCTTTTCTTGTTGACATCCATCCCGTCAAGCCCTCGTTAAGCCATTGAAGTGTCACATTGGGCCTGGGGGAGGCGGTGCACCCTGTTCAATTACACGTCCGAAGATTTGGATTTGATTTCCAGCCCACTGCCAGTCAATCTGCCAGGCACTTTCATGTGACAAGCCTTAGGCGAATCCCTTTCTGTCTCTGATTCCCGATTCCTTCACAGGGATTTATGTGGGCCTTAACGCCCACTGGGAAAAGATCCCTCTGCCAGCTCAGTGCCTGCTTTCTTGGTTTGACTTGTCAATCTGGACTTGAATACACCTTTGGTTTTGGATTGACTCTATTACCTCTCCTAGAAATTAACACACAAAACTGACTGCTGATTGACAAGATGAGAAGCAGTTTTCCAAAATTCAAATTGAACTTAATCCTTTCTTACAAAAAGAATGCTCAAATCAAGGAGACACAGCTCACTCGTTTTGACTTCATGAGCTATGGCAGGTAGAGACAACTTTTTGAAAATACACAGCTAAAACTGTCCGTGCTTTGAATGCTAGACATGTTTTTCAGAATACACAGCTAAAACGGTCCCCGCTTTAAGTGCTAAACCACTTAAAGCGGGGACCGTTTTAGCTGTGTATTTTGAAAAAGTTGTGTGCTCTTCAAAGAGAAAGCTACTTTTGCTGTGTCTTTGGGTTCGAGGGGAAATGGGAGTCCTCTTCAGTCAGCAGGGACGACACCTGAGTCCTTTGCAGTCCTCTTGTCTGCCTCTGAGGGTGAAATGAGAGTGGTCCCTGTCATCATGAGCCATGTCTGAAAGAATTATTCACATTCCCTACGAGAATAGACGGGTGAAATAGCAAAAGGTGTGTCTTCCTTTGGAGCATGGACGGGTTCAAAGCCCACCTCATACCACTAAGTATTTTGCTGAACACGAGCAGTTGTGTGTGCGGCCTGTGTTTGGGTGATTTTTGTGTCATGTGTGTGTGTGTGTGTGTTTGTGTTTGTGTGTGTGTGTGTCTGTATTTCTGTCTCCATTCCTGAGCAGCAAATCTTTTTTCCTCTTTTAGCATGTTACTCACAACTGTGGATGAAGCCCAGCACTCCTGAAAACACAATCCATGTATGGTTGAAGGAAATTTTCTTGGTGATGAGTGAGAGGTTGGTGACTGAAACCAGCTCATTTCCCATTGACCACTGAGGTCACATCTCTCAGGTGAGAAGCAAAGTGAGAATTTGAACCAGGCACATTCTCCATAGATACAATGGGCCAAAGACAGGTCCGATGGAATCGAATGTCTTTTCATGTTGACATCCGTCCCGTCAAGCCCTCGTTAAGCCATTGAAGTGTCACATTGGGCCTGGGGGAGGCGGTGCACCCTGTGAAATTACACGTCCGAAGATTTGTATTTGATTTCCAGCCCTCTGCCAGTCAGTCTGCCAGGCACTTTCATGTGACAAGCCTTAGGCGAGTCCCTTTCTGTCTCTGATTCCCGATTCCTTCACAGGGATTTATGTGGGCCTTAACGCCCACTGGGAAAAGATCCCTCTGCCAGCTCAGTGCCTGCTTTCTTGCTTTGACTTGTCAATCTGGACTTGAATACACCTTTGGTTTTGTATTGACTCTATTACCTCTTCTAGAAATTAACACACAAAGCTGACACCTGATTGACAAGATGAGAAGCAGTTTTCCAAAATTCAAATTGAACTTAATCCTTTCTTACTAAAAGAATGCTCAAATCAAGGGGACACAGCTCACTCGTTTTGACTTCATGAGCTATGGCAGGTAGAGACAACTTTTTGAAAATACACAGCTAAAACTGTCCGTGCTTTGAATGCTAGACATGTTTTTCAGAATACACAGCTAAAACGGTCCCCGCTTTAAGTGCTTAAAGCGGGGACCGTTTTAGCTGTGTATTTTGAAAAAGTTGTGTGCTCTTCAAAGAGAAAGCTACTTTTGCTGTGTCTTTGGGTTCGAGGGGAAATGGGAGTCCTCTTCAGTCAGCAGGGACGACACCTGAGTCCTTTGTAGTCCTCTTGTCTGCCTCTGAGGTTGAAATGAGAGTGGTCCCTGTCATTATGAGCCATGTCTGAAAGAATTATTCACATTCCCTACGAGAATAGACGGGTGAAATAGCAAAAGTTGTGTCTTCCTTTGGAGCATGGACGGGTTCAAAGCCCACCTCATACCACTAAGTATTTTGCTGAACACGAGCAGTTGTGTGTGCGGCCTGTGTTTGGGCGATTTTTGTGTCGTGTTTGTGTGTGTGTGTGTGTGTGTGTCTGTGTGTGTGTGTCTGTATTTCTGTCTCCATTCCTGAGCAGCAAATCTTTTTTCCTCTTTTAGCATGTTACTCACAACTGTGGATGAAGCACAGCACTCCTGAAAACACAATCCATGTATGGTTGAAGGAAATTTTCATGGTGATGAGTGAGAGGTTGGTGACTGAAACCAGCTCATTTCCCATTGACCACTGAGGTCACATCTCTCAGGTGAGAAGCAAAGTGAGAATTTGAACCAGGCACATTCTCCTTAGAGACAATGGGCCAAAGACAGTTCCGATGGAATCGAATGTCTTTTCTTGTTGACATCCATCCCGTCAAGCCCTCGTTAAGCCATTGAAGTGTCACATTGGGCCTGGGGGAGGCGGTGCACCCTGTTCAATTACACGTCCGAAGATTTGGATTTGATTTCCAGCCCACTGCCAGTCAGTCTGCCAGGCACTTTCATGTGACAAGCCTTAGGCGAATCCCTTTCTGTCTCTGATTCCCGATTCCTTCACAGGGATTTATGTGGGCCTTAACGCCCACTGGGAAAAGATCCCTCTGCCAGCTCAGTGCCTGCTTTCTTGGTTTGACTTGTCAATCTGGACTTGAATACACCTTTGGTTTTGGATTGACTCTATTACCTCTCCTAGAAATTAACACACAAAACTGACTGCTGATTGACAAGATGAGAAGCAGTTTTCCAAAATTCAAATTGAACTTAATCCTTTCTTACAAAAAGAATGCTCAAATCAAGGGGACACAGCTCACTCGTTTTGACTTCATGAGCTATGGCAGGTAGAGACAACTTTTTGAAAATACACAGCTAAAACTGTCCGTGCTTTGAATGCTAGACATGATTTTCAGAATACACAGCTAAAACGGTCCCCGCTTTAAGTGCTAAAGCACTTAAAGCAGGGACCGTTTTAGCTGTGTATGTTGAAAAATTTGTGTGCTCTTCAAAGAGAAAGCTACTTTTGCTGTGTCTTTGGGTTCGAGGGGAAATGGGAGTCCTCTTCAGTCAGCAGGGACGACACCTGAGTCCTTTGCAGTCCTCTTGTCTGCCTCTGAGGGTGAAATGAGAGTGGTCCCTGTCATCATGAGCCATGTCTGAAAGAATTATTCACATTCCCTACGAGAATAGACGGGTGAAATAGCAAAAGGTGTGTCTTCCTTTGGAGCATGGACGGGTTCAAAGCCCACCTCATACCACTAAGTATTTTGCTGAACACGAGCTGTTGTGTGTGCGGCCTGTGTTTGGGTGATTTTTGTGTCGTGTCTGTGTGTGTGTGTGTGTGTGTGTGTGTGTGTGTGTCTGTATTTCTGTCTC
This sequence comes from Saimiri boliviensis, assembly GCF_048565385.1. Taxonomy (NCBI): domain Eukaryota; kingdom Metazoa; phylum Chordata; class Mammalia; order Primates; family Cebidae; genus Saimiri; species Saimiri boliviensis. The sequence continues at coordinate 156,599,883 of NC_133453.1, forward strand.
CATTCCTGAGCAGCAAATCTTTTTTCCTCTTTTAGCATGTTACTCACAACTGTGGATGAAGCCCAGCACTCCTGAAAACACAATCCATCTATGGTTGAAGGAAATTTTCTTGGTGATGAGTGAGAGGTTGGTGACTGAAACCAGCTCATTTCCCATTGACCACTGAGGTCACATCTCTCAGGTAAGAAGCAAAGTGAGAATTTGAACCAGGCACATTCTCCTTAGAGACAATGGGCGAAAGACAGGTCGGATGGAATCGAATGTTTTTTCATGTTGACATCCATCCCGTCAAGCCCTCGTTAAGCCATTGAAGTGTCACATTGGGCCTGGGGGAGGCGGTGCACCCTGTGAAATTACACGTCCGAAGATTTGGATTTGATTTCCAGCCCTCTGCCAGTCAGTCTGCCAGGCACTTTCATGTGACAAGCCTTAGGCGAGTCCCTTTCTGTCTCTGATTCCCGATTCCTTCACAGGGATTTATGTGGGCCTTAACACCCACTGGGAAAAGATCCCTCTGCCAGCTCAGTGCCTGCTTTCTTGGTTTGACTTGTCAATCTGGACTTGAATACACCTTTGGTTTTGGATTGACTCTATTACCTCTCCTAGAAATTAACACACAAAACTGACAGCTGATTGACAAGATGAGAAGCAGTTTTCCAAAATTCAAATTGAACTTAATCCTTTCTTTCTAAAAGAATGCTAAAATCAAGTGGACACAGCTCACTCGTTTAGACTTCATGAGCTATGGCAGGTAGAGACAACTTTTTGAAAATACACAGCTAAAACTGTCCGTGCTTTGAATGCTAGACATGTTTTTCAGTTTTAAGTGCTTTAGCACATAAAGCGGGACCGTTTTAGCTGTGTATTTTGAAAAAGTTGTGTGCTCTTCAAAGAGAAAGCTACTTTTGCTGTGTCTTTGGGTTCGAGGGGAAATGGGAGTCCTCTTCAGTCAGCAGGGACGACACCTGAGTCCTTTGCAGTCCTCTTGTCTGCCTCTGAGTGTGAAATGAGAGTGGTCCCTGTCATCATGAGCCATGTCTGAAAGAATTATTCACATTCCCTACGAGAATAGACGGGTGAAATAGCAGAAGGTGTGTCTTCCTTTGGAGCATGGACGGGTTCAAAGCCCACCTCATACCACTAAGTATTTTGCTGAACACGAGCAGTTGTGTGTGCGGCCTGTGTTTGGGTGATTTTTGTGTCATTTGTGTGTGAGTGAGTGTGTGTGTGTGTGTGTGTGTGTCTGTGTGTGTGTGTGTATTTCTGTCTCCATTCCTGAGCAGCAAATCATTTTTCCTCTTTTAGCATGTTACTCACAACTGTGGATGAAGCCCAGCACTCCTGAAAACACAATCCATGTATGGTTGAAGGAAATTTTCTTGGTGATGAGTGAGAGGTTGGTGACTGAAACCAGCTCATTACCCATTGACCACTGAGGTCACATCTCTCAGGTGAGAAGCAAAGTGAGAATTTGAACCAGGCACATTCTCCTTAGAGACAATGGGCCAAAGACAGGTCCGATGGAATCGAATGTCTTTTCATGTTGACTTCCATTCCGTCAAGCCCTCGTTAAGCCATTGAAGTGTCACATTGGGCCTGGGGAGGCGGTGCACCCTGTGAAATTACACGTCCGAATATTTGGATTTGATTTCCAGCCCTCTGCCAGTCAGTCTGCCAGGCACTTTCATGTGACAAGCCTTAGGCGAGTCCCTTTCTGTCTCTGATTCCCGATTCCTTCACAGGGATTTATGTGGGCCTTAACGCCCACTGGGAAAAGATCCCTCTGCCAGCTCAGTGCCTGCTTTCTTGGTTTGACTTGTCAATCTGGACTTGAATACACCTTTGGTTTTGGATTGACTCTATTACCTCTCCTAGAAATTAACACACAAAACTGACAGCTGATTGACAAGATGAGAAGCAGTTTTCCAAAATTCAAATTGAACTTAATCCTTTCTTCCTAAAAGAATGCTCAAATCAAGGGGACACAGCTCACTCGTTTTGACTTCATGAGCTATGGCAGGTAGAGACAACTTTTTGAAAATACACAGCTAAAACTGTCCGTGCTTCGAATGCTAGACATGTTTTTCAGAATACACAGCTAAAGCACTTAAAGCGGGGACGGTTTTAGCTGTGTATTTTGAAAAAGTTGTGTGCTCTTCAAAGAGAAAGCTACTTTTGCTGTGTCTTTGGGTTCGAGGGGAAACGGGAGTCCTCTTCAGTCAGCAGGGACGACACCTGAGTCCTTTGCAGTCCTCCTGTCTGCCTCTGAGGGTGAAATGAGAGTGGTCCCTGTCATCATGAGCCATGTCTGAAAGAATTATTCACATTCCCTACGAGAATAGACGGGTGAAATAGCAAAAGGTGTGTCTTCCTTTGGAGCATGGACGGGTTCAAAGCCCACCCCATACCACTAAGTATTTTGCTGAACACGAGCAGTTGTGTGTGCGGCCTGTGTTTGGGTGATTTTTGTGTCATGTTTGTGTGTGTCTGTGTGTGTGTTTGTGTGTGTGTCTGTGTGTGTGTGTCTGTATTTCTGTCTCCATTCCTGAGCAGCAAATCTTTTTTCCTCTTTTAGCATGTTACTCACAACTGTGGATGAAGCCCAGCACTCCTGAAAACACAATCCATGTATGGTTGAAGGAAATTTTCTTGGTGATGAGTGAGAGGTTGGTGACTGAAACTAGCTCATTTCCCATTGACCACTGAGGTCACATCTCTCAGGTGAGAAGCAAAGTGAGAATTTGAACCAGGCACATTCTCCTTAGAGACAATGGGCCAAAGACAGGTCCGATGGAATCGAATGTCTTTTCTTGTTGACATCCATCCCGTCAAGTCCTCGTTAAGCCATTGAAGTGTCACATTGGGCCTGGGGGAGGCGGTGCACCCTGTGAAATTACACGTCCGAAGATTTGGATTTGATTTCCAGCCCTCTGCCAGTCAGTCTGCCAGGCAATTTCATGTGACAAGCCTTAGGCGAGTCCCTTTCTGTCTCTGATTCCCGATTCCTTCACAGGGATTTATGTGGGCCTTAACGCCCACTGGGAAAAGATCCCTCTGCCAGCTCAGTGCCTGCTTTCTTGGTTTGACTTGTCAATCTGGACATGAATACACCTTTGGTTTTGGATTGACTCTATTACCTCTCCTAGAAATTAACACACAAAACTGACAGCTGATTGACAAGATGAGAAGCAGTTTTCCAAAATTCAAATTGAACTTAATCCTTTCTTACTAAAAGAATGCTCAAATCAAGGGGACACATCTCACTCGTTTTGGCTTCATGTGCTATGGCAGGTAGAGACAACTTTTTGAAAATACACAGCTAAAACTGTCCGTGCTTTGAATGCTAGACATGTTTTTCAGTTTTAAGTGCTTTAGCACATAAAGCGGGACCGTTTTAACTGTGTATTTTGAAAAAGTTGTGTGCTCTTCAAAGAGAAATCTACTTTTGCTGTGTCTTTGGGTTCGAGGGGAAATGGGAGTCCTCTTCAGTCAGCAGGGACGACACCTGAGTCCTTTGCAGTCCTCTTGTCTGCCTCTGAGTGTGAAATGAGAGTGGTCCCTGTCATCATGAGCCATGTCTGAAAGAATTATTCACATTCCCTACGAGAATAGACGGGTGAAATAGCAGAAGGTGTGTCTTCCTTTGGAGCATGGACGGGTTCAAAGATCACCTCATACCACTAAGTATTTTGCTGAACACGAGCATTTGTGTGTGCGGCCTGTGTTTGGGTGATTTTTGTGTCATGTGTGTGTGTGTGAGTGTTTGTGTGTGTGTGTGTGTGTGTGTCTGTGTGTGTGTGTGTATTTCTGTCTCCATTCCTGAGCAGCAAATCATTTTTCCTCTTTTAGCATGTTACTCACAACTGTGGATGAAGCCCAGCACTCCTGAAAACACAATCCATTTATGGTTGAAGGAAATTTTCTTGGTGATGAGTGAGAGGTTGGTGACTGAAAACAGCTCATTTCCCATTGACCACTGAGGTCACATCTCTCAGGTGAGAAGCAAAGTGAGAATTTGAACCAGGCACATTCTCCTTAGAGACAATGGGCCAAAGACAGGTCCGATGGAATCGAATGTCTTTTCATGTTGACATCCATCCCGTCAAGCCCTCGTTAAGCCATTGAAGTGTCACATTGGGCCTGGGGGAGGCGGTGCACCCTGTGAAATTACACGTCCGAAGATTTGGATTTGATTTCCAGCCCTCTACCAGTCAGTCTGCCAGGCACTTTCATGTGACAAGCCTTAGGCGAGTCCCTTTCTGTCTCTGATTCCCGATTCCTTCACAGGGATTTATGTGGGCCTTAACGCCCACTGGGAAAAGATAACTCTGACAGCTCAGTGCCTGCTTTCTTGGTTTGACTTGTCATTCTGGACTTGAATACACCTTTGGTTTTGGATTGACTCTATTACCTCTCCTAGAAATTAACACACAAAACTGACAGCTGATTGACAAGATGAGAAGCAGTTTTCCAAAATTCAAATTGAACTTAATTTTTTCTTCCTGAAAGAATGCTCAAATCAAGGGGACACAGCTCACTCGTTTTGACTTCATGAGCTATGGCACGTAGAGACAACTTTTTGAAAATACACAGCTAAAACTGTCCGTGCTTTGAATGCTAGACATGTTTTTCAGAATACACAGCTAAAACGGTCCCCGCTTTTAGCACTTAAAGCGGGGACCGTTTTAGCTGTGTATTCTGAAAATTTGTGTGCTCTTCAAAGAGAAAGCTACTTTTGCTGTGTCTTTGGGTTCGAGGGGAAATGGGAGTCCTCTTCATTCAGCAGGGACGACACCTGAGTCCTTTGCAGTCCTCTTGTCTGACTCTGAGGGTGAAATGAGAGTGGTACCTGTCATCATGAGCCATGACTGAAAGAATTATTCACATTCCCTACGAGAATAGACGGGTGAAATAGCAAAAGGTGTGTCTTCCTTTGGAGCATGGACGGGTTCAAAGCCCACCTCATACCACTAAGTATTTTGCTGAACACGAGCAGTTGTGTGTGAGGCCTGTGTTTGGGTGATTTTTGTGTCGTGTGTGTGTGTGTGTGTGTGTGTGTGTGTGTGTGTGTGTGTGTGTCTGTATTTCTGTCTCCATTCCTGAGCAGCAAATCTTTTTTCCTCTTTTAGCATGTTACTCACAACTGTGGATGAAGCCCAGCACTCCTGAAAACACAATCCATGTATGGTTGAAGGAAATTTTCTTGGTGATGAGTGAGAGGTTGGTGACTGAAACCAGCTCATTTCCCATTGACCACTGAGGTCACATCTCTCAGGTGAGAAGCAAAGTGAGAATTTGAACCAGGCACATTCTCCTTAGAGACAATGGGCCAAAGACAGGTCCGATGGAATCGAATGTCTTTTCATGTTGAAATCCATCCCGTCAAGCCCTCGTTAAGCCATTGAAGTGTCACATTGGGCCTGGGGGAGGCGGTGCACCCTGTGAAATTACACGTCCGAAGATTTGGATTTGATTTCCAGCCCTCTGCCAGTCAGTCTGCCAGGCACTTTCATGTGACAAGCCTTAGGCGAGTCCCTTTCTGTCTCTGATTCCCGATTCCTTCACAGGGATTTATGTGGGCCTTAACGCCCACTGGGAAAAGATCCCTCTGCCAGCTCAGTACCTGCTTTCTTGGTTTGACTTGTCAATCTGGACTTGAATACACCTTTGGTTTTGGATTGACTCTATTACCTCTCCTAGAAATTAACACACAAAACTGACAGCTGATTGACAAGATGAGAAGCAGTTTTCCAAAATTCAAATTGAACTTAGTCCTGTCTTCCTAAAATAATGCACAAATCAAGGGGACACAGCTCACTCGTTTTGACTTCATGAGTTATGGCAGGAGAAGACAACTTTTTGAAAATACACAGCTAAAACTGTCCGTGCTTTGAATGCTAGACATGTTTTTCAGAATACACAGCTAAAACGGTCCCCTCTTTAAGTGCTAAAGCACTTAAAGTTGTGTGCTCTTCAAAGAGAAAGCTACTTTTGCTGTGTCTTTGGGTTCGAGGGGAAATGGGAGTCCTCTTCAGTCAGCAGGGACGACACCTGAGTCCTTTGCAGTCCTCTTGTCTGCCTCTGAGGGTGAAATGAGAGTGGTCCCTGTCATCATGAGCCATGTCTGAAAGAATTATTCACATTCCCTACGAGAATAGACGGGTGAAATAGCAAAAGGTGTGTCTTCCTTTGGAGCATGGACAGGTTCAAGCCCACCTCATACCACTAAGTATTTTGCTGAACACGAGCAGTTGTGTGTGCGGCCTGGGTTTGGGTGATTTTTGTGTCGTGTGTGTGTGTGTGTGTGTGTGTGTGTGTGTGTGTGTGTCTCTGTGTGTGTGTGTCTGTATTTCTGTCTCCATTCCTGAGCAGCAAATCTTTTTTCCTCTTTTAGCATGTTACTCACAACTGTGGATGAAGCCCAGCACTCCTGAAATCACAATCCATGTATGGTTGAAGGAAATTTTCTTGGTGATGAGTGAGAGGTTGGTGACTGAAACCAGCTCATTTCCCATTGACCACTGAGGTCACATCTCTCAGGTGAGAAGCAAAGTGAGAATTTGAACCAGGCACATTCTCCTTAGAGACAATGGGCCAAAGACAGTTCCGATGGAATCGAATGTCTTTTCATGTTGACATCCATCCCGTCAAGCCCTCGTTAAGCCATTGAAGTGTCACATTGGGCCTGTGGGAGGCGGTGCACCCTGTGAAATTACACGTCCGAAGATTTGGATTTGATTTCCAGCCCTCTGCCAGTCAGTCTGCCAGGCACTTTCATGTGACAAGTCTTAGGCGAGTCCCTTTCTGTCTCTGATTCCCGATTCCTTCACAGGGATTTATGTGGGCCTTAACGCCCAATGGGAAAAGATCCCTCTGCCAGCTCAGTGCCTGCTTTCTAGGTTTGACTTGTCAATCTGGACTTGAATACACCTTTGGTTTTGGATTGACTCTATTACCTCTCCTAGAAATTAACACACAAAACTGTCAGCTGATTGACAAGATGAGAAGCAGTTTTCCAAAATTCAAATTGAACTTAATCCTTTCTTACTAAAAGAATGCTCAAATCAAGGGGACACAGCTAACTCGTTTTGACTTCATGAGCTATGGCAGGTAGAGACAACTTTTTGAAAATACACAGCTAAAACTGTCCGTGCTTTGAATGCTAGACATGTTTTTCAGAATACACAGCTAAAACGGTCCCCGCTTTAAGTGCTAAAAGAGAAAGCTACTTTTGCTGTGTCTTTGGGTTCGAGGGGAAATGGGAGTCCACTTCAGTCAGCAGGGACGACACCTGAGTCCTTTGCAGTCCTCTTGTCTGCATCTGAGGGTGAAATGAGAGTGGTCCCTGTCATCATGAGCCATGTCTGAAAGAATTATTCACATTCCCTACGAGAATAGACGGGTGAAATAGCAAAAGGTGTGTCTTCCTTTGGAGCATGGACGGGTTCAAAGCCCACCTCATACCACTAAGTATTTTGCTGAACACGAGCAGTTGTGTGTGCGGCCTGTGTTTGGGTGATTTTTTTGTGATGTTTGTGTGTGTGTGTGTGTGTGTGTGTGTGTGTGTGTCTGTGTGTGTGTGTCTGTATTTCTGTCTCCATTCCTGAGCAGCAAATCTTTTTTCCTCTTTTAGCATGTTACTCACAACTGTGGATGAAGCCCAGCACTCCTGAAAACACAATCCATGTATGGTTGAAGGAAATTTTCTTGGTGATGAGTGAGAGGTTGGTGACTGAAACCAGCTCATTTCCCATTGACCACTGAGGTCACATCTCTCAGGTGAGAAGCAAAGTGAGAATTTGAACCAGGCACATTCTCCTTAGAGACAATGGGCCAAAGACAGGTCCGATGGAATCGAATGTCTTTTCATGTTGACATCCATCCCGTCAAGCCCTCGTTAAGCCATTGAAGTGTCACATTGGGCCTGGGGGAGGCGGTGCACCCTGTGAAATTACACGTCCGAAGATTTGGATTTGATTTCCAGCCCTCTGCCAGTCAGTCTGCCAGGCACTTTCATATGACAAGCCTTAGGCGAGTCCCTTTCTGTCTCTGATTCCCGATTCCTTCACATGGATTTATGTGGGCCTTAACGCCCACTGGGAAAAGATCCCTCTGCCAGCTCAGTGCCTGCTTTCTTGGTTTGACTTGTCAATCTGGACTTGAATACACCTTTGGTTTTGGATTGACTCTATTACCTCTCCTAGAAATTAACACACAAAACTGACAGCTGATTGACAAGATGAGAAGCAGTTTTCCAAAATTCAAATTGAACTTAATCCTTTCTTACTAAAAGAATGCTCAAATCAAGGGGACACAGCTCACTCGTTTTGACTTCATGAGCTATGGCAGGTAGAGACAACTTTTTGAAAATAAACAGCTAAAACTGTCCGTGCTTCGAATGCTAGACATGTTTTTCAGAATACACAGCTAAAACGGTCCCTGGTTTAAGTGCTAAAGCACTTAATGCGGGTACCGTTTTAGCTGTGTATTTTGAAAAAGTTGTGTGCTCTTCAAAGAGAAAGCTACTTTTGCTGTGTCTTTGGGTTCGAGGGGAAATGGGAGTCCTCTTCAGTCAGCAGGGACGACACCTGAGTCCTTTGCAGTCCTCTTGTCTGCCTCTGAGGGTGAAATGAGAGTGGTCCCTGTCATCATGAGCCATGTCTGAAAGAATTATTCACATTCCCTACGAGAATAGACGGGTGAAATAGCAAAAGGTGTGTCTTCCTTTGGAGCATGGACGGGTTCAAAGCCCACCTCATACCACTAAGTATTTTGCTGAACACGAGCAGTTGTGTGTGCGTCCTGTGTTTGGGTGATTTTTGTGTCATGTGTGTGTGTGTGTGTGTGTGTGTGTGTGTGTGTGTCTGTGTGTGTGTGTCTGTATTTCTGTCTCCATTCCTCAGCAGCAAATCTTTTTTCCTCTTTTAGCATGTTACTCACAACTGTGGATGAAGCCAAGCACTCCTGAAAACACAATCCATGTATGGTTGAAGGAAATTTTCTTGGTGATGTGTGAGAGGTTCGTGACTGAAACCAGCTCATTTCCCATTGACCACTGAGGTCACATCTCTCAGGTGAGAAGCAAAGTGAGAATTTGAACCAGGCACGTTCTCCTTAGAGACAATGGGCCAAAGACTGGTCCGATGGAATCGAATGTCTTTTCATGTCGACATCCATCCCGTCAAGCCCTCGTTAAGCCATTGAAGTGTCACATTGGGCCTGGGGGAGGCGGTGCACCCTGTGAAATTACACGTCCGAAGATTTGGATTTGATTTCCAGCCCTCTGCCAGTCAGTCTGCCAGGCACTTTCATGTGACAAGCCTTAGGCGAGTCCCTTTCTGTCTCTGATTCCCGATTCCTTCACACGGATTTATGTGGGCCTTAACGACCACTGGGAAAAGATCCCTCTGCCAGCTCAGTGCCTGCTTTCTTGGTTTGACTTGTCAATCTAGACTTGAATACACCTTTGGTTTTGGATTGACTCTATTACCTCTCCTAGAAATTAACACACAAAACTGACAGCTGATTGACAAGATGAGAAGCAGTTTTCCAAAATTCAAATTGAACTTAATCCTTTCTTACTAAAAGAATGCTCAAATCAAGGGGACACAGCTCACTCGTTTTGACTTCATAAGCTATGGCAGGTAGAGACAACTTTTTGAATATACACAGCTAAAACTGTCCGTGCTTTGAATGCTAGACATGTTTTTCAGAATACGCAGCTAAAACGGTCCCCGCTTTAAGTGCTTTTAAAGCTGGGACCGTTTTAGCTGTGTATTTTGAAAAAGTTGTGTGCTCTTCAAAGAGAAAGCTACTTTTGCTGTGTCTTTGGGTTCGAGGGGAAATGGGAGTCCTCTTCAGTCAGCAGGGACGACACCTGAGTCCTTTGCAGTCCTCTTGTCTGCCTCTGAGGGTGAAATGAGAGTGGTCCCTGTCATCATGAGCCATGTCTGAAAGAATTATTCACATTCCCTACGAGAATAGACGGGTGAAATAGCAAAAGGTGTGTCTTACTTTGGAGCATGTACAGGTTCAAAGCCCACCTAATACCACTAAGTATTTTGCTGAACACGAGCAGTTGTGTGTGCGGCCTGGGTTTGGGTGATTTTTGTGTCGTGTGTGTGTGTGTGTGTGTGTGTGTGTGTGTGTGTCTCTGTGTGTGTGTGTCTGTATTTCTGTCTCCATTCCTGAGCAGCAAATCTTTTTTCCTCTTTTAGCATGTTACTCACAACTGTGGATGAAGCCCAGCACTCCTGAAAACACAATCCATGTATGGTTGAAGGAAATTTTCTTGGTGATGAGTGAGAGGTTGGTGACTGAAACCAGCTCATTTCCCATTGACCACTGAGGTCACATCTCTCAGGTGAGAAGCAAAGTGAGAATTTGAACCAGGCACATTCTCCTTAGAGACAATGGGCCAAAGACAGTTCCGATGGAATCGAATGTCTTTTCATGTTGACATCCATCCCGTCAAGCCCTCGTTAAGCCATTGAAGTGTCACATTGGGCCTGTGGGAGGCAGTGCACCCTGTGAAATTACACGTCCGAAGATTTGGATTTGATTTCCAGCCCTCTGCCAGTCAGTCTGCCAGGCACTTTCATGTGACAAGTCTTAGGCGAGTCCCTTTCTGTCTCTGATTCCCGATTCCTTCACAGGGATTTATGTGGGCCTTAACGCCCACTGGGAAAAGATCCCTCTGCCAGCTCAGTGCCTGCTTTCTAGGTTTGACTTGTCAATCTGGACTTGAATACACCTTTGGTTTTGGATTGACTCTATTACCTCTCCTAGAAATTAACACACAAAACTGACAGCTGATTGACAAGATGAGAAGCAGTTTTCCAAAATTCAAATTGAACTTAATCCTTTCTTACTAAAAGAATGCTCAAATCAAGGGGACACAGCTAACTCGTTTTGACTTCATGAGCTATGGCAGGTAGAGACAACTTTTTGAAAATACACAGCTAAAACTGTCCGTGCTTTGAATGCTAGACATGTTTTTCAGAATACACAGCTAAAACGGTCCCCGCTTTAAGTGCTAAAAGAGAAAGCTACTTTTGCTGTGTCTTTGGGTTCGAGGGGAAATGGGAGTCCACTTCAGTCAGCAGGGACGACACCTGAGTCCTTTGCAGTCCTCTTGTCTGCATCTGAGGGTGAAATGAGAGTGGTCCCTGTCATCATGAGCCATGTCTGAAAGAATTATTCACATTCCCTACGAGAATAGACGGGTGAAATAGCAAAAGGTGTGTCTTCCTTTGGAGCATGGACGGGTTCAAAGCCCACCTCATACCACTAAGTATTTTGCTGAACACGAGCAGTTGTGTGTGCGGCCTGTGTTTGGGTGATTTTTTTGTGATGTTTGTGTGTGTGTGTGTGTGTGTGTGTGTGTGTGTCTGTGTGTGTGTGTCTGTATTTCTGTCTCCATTCCTGAGCAGCAAATCTTTTTTCCTCTTTTAGCATGTTACTCACAACTGTGGATGAAGCCCAGCACTCCTGAAAACACAATCCATGTATGGTTGAAGGAAATTTTCTTGGTGATGAGTGAGAGGTTGGTGACTGAAACCAGCTCATTTCCCATTGACCACTGAGGTCACATCTCTCAGGTGAGAAGCAAAGTGAGAATTTGAACCAGGCACATTCTCCTTAGAGACAATGGGCCAAAGACAGGTCCGATGGAATCGAATGTCTTTTCATGTTGACATCCATCCCGTCAAGCCCTCGTTAAGCCATTGAAGTGTCACATTGGGCCTGGGGGAGGCGGTGCACCCTGTGAAATTACACGTCCGAAGATTTGGATTTGATTTCCAGCCCTCTGCCAGTCAGTCTGCCAGGCACTTTCATGTGACAAGCCTTAGGCGAGTCCCTTTCTGTCTCTGATTCCCGATTCCTTCACAGGGATTTATGTGGGCCTTAACGCCCACAGGGAAAAGATCCCTCTGCCAGCTCAGTGCCTGCTTTCTTGGTTTGACTTGTCAATCTGGACTTGAATACACCTTTGGTTTTGGATTGACTCTATTACCTCTCCTAGAAATTAACACACAAAACTGACAGCTGATTGACAAGATGAGAAGCAGTTTTCCAAAATTCAAATTGAACTTAATCCTTTCTTCCTAAAAGAATGCTCAAATCAAGGGGACACAGCTCACTCGTTTTGACTTCATGAGCTATGGCAGGTAGAGACAAATTTTTGAAAATACACAGCTAAAACTGTCTGTTCTTTGAATGCTAGACATGTTTTTCAGAATACACAGCTAAAGCGGGGACCGTTTTAGCTGTGTATTTTGAAAAAGTTGTGTGCTCTTCAAAGAGAAAGCTACTTTTGCTGTGTCTTTGGGTTCGAGGGGAAATGGGAGTCCTCTTCAGTCAGCAGGGACGACACCTGAGTCCTTTGCAGTCCTCTTGTCTGCCTCTGAGGGTGAAATGATAGTGGTGTCTGTCATCATGAGCCATGTCTGAAAGAATTATTCACATTCCCTACGAGAATAGTCGGGTGAAATAGCAAAAGGTGTGTCTTCCTTTGGAGCATGGACGGGTTCAAAGCCCACCTCATACCACTAAGTATTTTGCTGAACACGAGCAGTTGTGTGTGCGGCCTGTGTTTGGGTGATTTTTGTGTCATGTGTGTGTGTGTGTGTGTGTCTGTGTGTGTGTGTCTGTATTTCTGTCTCCATTCCTGAGCAGCAAATCTTTTTTCTTCTTTTAGCATGTTACTCACGACTGTGGATGAAGCCCAGCACTCCTGAAAACACAATCCATGTATGGTTGAAGGAAATTTTCTTGGTGATGAGTGAGAGGTTGGTGACTGAAACCAGCTCATTTCCCATTGACCACTGAAGTCACATCTCTCAGGTGAGAAGCAAAGTGAGAATTTGAACCAGGCACATTCTCCTTAGATACAATGGGCCAAAGACAGGTCCGATGGAATCGAATGTCTTTTCATGTTGACATCCATCCCGTCAAGCCCTCGTTAAGCCATTAAAGTGTCACATTGGGCCTGGGGGAGGCGGTGCACCCTGTGAAATTACACGTCCGAAGATTTGGATTTGATTTCCAGCCTTCTGCCAGTCAGTCTGCCAAGCACTTTTATGTGACAAGCTTAGGCGAGTCCCTTTCTGTCTCTGATTCCCGATTCCTTCACAGGGATTTATGTGGGCCTTAACGCCCACTGGGAAAAGATCCCTCTGCCAGCTCAGTGCCTGCTTTCTTGGTTTGACTTGTCAATCTAGACTTGAATACACCTTTGGTTTTGGATTGACTCTATTACATCTCCTAGAAATTAACACACAAAACTGACAGCTGATTGACAAGATGAGAAGCAGTTTTCCAAAATTCAAATTGAACTTAATCCTTTCTTCCTAAAAGAATGCTCAAATCAAGGGGACACAGCTAACTCGTTTTGACTTCATGAGCTATGGCAGGTAGAGACAACTTTTTGAAAATACACAGCTAAAACTGTCCGTGCTTTGAATGCTAGACATGTTTTTCAGAATACACAGCTAAAACGGTCCCCGCTTTAAGTGCTAAAAGAGAAAGCTACTTTTGCTGTGTCTTTGGGTTCGAGGGGAAATGGGAGTCCACTTCAGTCAGCAGGGACGACACCTGAGTCCTTTGCAGTCCTCTTGTCTGCATCTGAGGGTGAAATGAGAGTGGTCCCTGTCATCATGAGCCATGTCTGAAAGAATTATTCACATTCCCTACGAGAATAGACGGGTGAAATAGCAAAAGGTGTGTCTTCCTTTGGAGCATGGACGGGTTCAAAGCCCACCTCATACCACTAAGTATTTTGCTGAACACGAGCAGTTGTGTGTGCGGCCTGTGTTTGGGTGATTTTTTTGTGATGTTTGTGTGTGTGTGTGTGTGTGTGTGTGTGTGTCTGTGTGTGTGTGTCTGTATTTCTGTCTCCATTCCTGAGCAGCAAATCTTTTTTCCTCTTTTAGCATGTTACTCACAACTGTGGATGAAGCCCAGCACTCCTGAAAACACAATCCATGTATGGTTGAAGGAAATTTTCTTGGTGATGAGTGAGAGGTTGGTGACTGAAACCAGCTCATTTCCCATTGACCACTGTGGTCACATCTCTCAGGTGAGAAGCAAAGTGAGAATTTGAACCAGGCACATTCTCCTTAGAGACAATGGGCCAAAGACAGGTCCGATGGAATCGAATGTCTTTTCATGTTGACATCCATCCCGTCAAGCCCTCGTTAAGCCATTGAAGTGTCACATTGGGCCTGGGGGAGGCGGTGCACCCTGTGAAATTACACGTCCGAAGATTTGGATTTGATTTCCAGCCCTCTGCCAGTCAGTCTGCCAGGCACTTTCATATGACAAGCCTTAGGCGAGTCCCTTTCTGTCTCTGATTCCCGATTCCTTCACATGGATTTATGTGGGCCTTAACGCCCACTGGGAAAAGATCCCTCTGCCAGCTCAGTGCCTGCTTTCTTGGTTTGACTTGTCAATCTGGACTTGAATACACCTTTGGTTTTGGATTGACTCTATTACCTCTCCTAGAAATTAACACACAAAACTGACAGCTGATTGACAAGATGAGAAGCAGTTTTCCAAAATTCAAATTGAACTTAATCCTTTCTTACTAAAAGAATGCTCAAATCAAGGGGACACAGCTCACTCGTTTTGACTTCATGAGCTATGGCAGGTAGAGACAACTTTTTGAAAATACACAGCTAAAACTATCCGTGCTTCGAATGCTAGACATGTTTTTCAGAATACACAGCTAAAACGGTCCCTGGTTTAAGTGCTAAAGCACTTAATGCGGGTACCGTTTTAGCTGTGTATTTTGAAAAAGTTGTGTGCTCTTCAAAGAGAAAGCTACTTTTGCTGTGTCTTTGGGTTCGAGGGGAAATGGGAGTCCTCTTCAGTCAGCAGGGACGACACCTGAGTCCTTTGCAGTCCTCTTGTCTGCCTCTGAGGGTAAAATGAGAGTGGTCCCTGTCATCATGAGCCATGTCTGAAAGAATTATTCACATTCCCTACGAGAATAGACGGGTGAAATAGCAAAAGGTGTGTCTTCCTTTGGAGCATGGACGGGTTCAAAGCCCACCTCATACCACTAAGTATTTTGCTGAACACGAGCAGTTGTGTGTGCGGCCTGTGTTTGGGTGGTTTTTGTGTCGTGTGTGTGTGTGTGTGTGTGTGTGTGTGTGTGTGTGTGTGTGTCTGTATTTCTGTCTCCATTCCTGAGCAGCAAATCTTTTTTCCTCTTTTAGCATGTTACTCACAACTGTGGATGAAGCCCAGCACTCCTGAAAACACAATCCATGTATGGTTGAAGGAAATTTTCTTGGTGATGAGTGAGAGGTTGGTGACTGAAACCAGCTCATTTCCCATTGACCACTGAGGTCACATCTCTCAGGTGAGAAGCAAAGTGAGAATTTGAACCAGGCACATTCTCCTTAGAGACAATGGGCCAAAGACAGGTCCGATGGAATCGAATGTCTTTTCATGTTGACATCCATCCCGTCAAGCCCTCGTTAAGCCATTGAAGTGTCACATTGGGCCTGGGGGAGGCGCTGCACCCTGTGAAATTACACGTCCGAAGATTTGGATTTGATTTCCAGCCCTCTGCCAGTCAGTCTGCCAGGCACTTTCATGTGACAAGCCTTAGGCGAGTCCCTTTCTGTCTCTGATTCCCGATTCCTTCACAGGGATTTATGTGGGCCTTAACGCCCACAGGGAAAAGATCCCTCTGCCAGCTCAGTGCCTGCTTTCTTGGTTTGACTTGTCAATCTGGACTTGAATACACCTTTGGTTTTGGATTGACTCTATTACCTCTCCTAGAAATTAACACACAAAACTGACAGCTGATTGACAAGATGAGAAGCAGTTTTCCAAAATTCAAATTGAACTTAATCCTTTCTTCCTAAAAGAATGCTCAAATCAAGGGGACACAGCTCACTCGTTTTGACTTCATGAGCTATGGCAGGTAGAGACAAATTTTTGAAAATACACAGCTAAAACTGTCTGTTCTTTGAATGCTAGACATGTTTTTCAGAATACACAGCTAAAGCGGGGACCGTTTTAGCTGTGTATTTTAAAAAAGTTGTGTGCTCTTCAAAGAGAAAGCTACTTTTGCTGTTTCTTTGGGTTCGAGGGGAAATGGGAGTCCTCTTCAGTCAGCAGGGACGACACCTGAGTCCTTTGTAGTCCTCTTGTCTGCCTCTGAGGGTGAAATGAGAGTGGTCCCTGTCATCATGAGCCATGTCTGAAAGAATTATTCACATTCCCTACGAGAATAGACGGGTGAAATAGCAAAAGTTGTGTCTTCCTTTGGAGCATGGACGGGTTCAAAGCCCACCTCATACCACTAAGTATTTTGCTGAACACGAGCAGTTGTGTGTGCGGCCTGTGTTTGTGTGATTTTTGTGTCATGTGTGTGTGTGTGTATATGTGTGTGTGTGTGTGTCTGCATTTCTGTCTCCAATCCTGAGCAGCAAATCTTTTTTCCTCTTTTAGCATGTTACTCACAACTGTGGATGAAGCCCAGCACTCCTGAAAACACAATCCATGTATGGTTGAAGGAAATTTTCTTGGTGATGAGTGAGAGGTTGGTGACTGAAACCAGCTCATTTCCCATTGACCACTGAGGTCACATCTCTCAGGTGAGAAGCAAAGTGAGAATTTGAACCAGGCACATTCTCCTTAGAGACAATGGGCCAAAGACTGGTCCGATGGAATAGAATGTCTTTTCATGTTGACATCCATCCCGTCAAGCACTCGTTAAGCCATTGAAGTGTCACATTGGGCCTGGGGGAGGCGGTGCACCCTGTGAAATTACACGTTCGAAGATTTGGATTTGATTTCCAGCCCTCTGCCAGTCAGTCTGCCAGGCACTTTCATGTGACAAGCCTTAGGCGAGTCCCTTTCTGTCTCTGATTCCCGATTCCTTCACAGGGATTTATGTGGGCCTTAACGCCCACTGGGAAAAGATCCCTCTGCCAGCTCAGTGCCTGCTTTCTTGGTTTGACTTGTCAATCTGGACTTGAATACACCTTTGGTTTTGGATTGACTCTATTACCTCTCCTAGAAATTAACACACAAAACTGACAGCTGATTGACAAGATGAGAAGCAGTTTTCCAAAATTCAAATTGAACTTAATCCTTTGTTACTAAAAGAATGCTCAAATCAAGGGGACACAGCTCACTCGTTTTGACTTCATGAGCTATGGCAGGTAGAGACAACTTTTTGAAAATACACAGCTAAAACTGTCCGTGCTTTAAATGCTAGACATGTTTTTCAGAAAACAGAGCTAAAACGGTCCCCGCTTAAAGTTCCAATGCACTTAAAGGGGGACCGTTTTAGCTGTGTATTTTGAAAAAGTTGTGTGCTCTTCAAAGAGAAAGCTACTTTTGCTGTGTCTTTGGGTTCGAGGGGAAATGGGAGTCCTCTTCAGTCAGCAGGGACGACACCTGATACCTTTGCAGTCCTCTTTTCTGCCTCTGAGGGTGAAATGAGGGTGTTCCCTGTCATCATGAGCCATGTCTGAAAGAATTATTCACATTCCCTACGAGAATAGACGGGTGAAAGAGCAAAAGGTGTGTCTTCCTTTGGAGCATGGACGGGTTCAAAGCCCACCTCATACCACTAAGTATTTTGCTGAACACGAGCAGTTGTGTCTGCGGCCTGTGTTTGGGTGATTTTTGTGTCGTGTGTGTATGTGTGTGTGTGTGTGTGTGTGTGTGTGTGTGTGTGTGTGTGTCTGTATTTCTGTCTCCATTCCTGAGCAGCAAATCTTTTTTCCTCTTTTAGCATGTTACTCACAACTGTGGATGAAGCCCAGCACTCCTGAAAACACAATCCATGTATGGTTGAAGGAAATTTTCTTGGTGATGAGTGAGAGGTTGGTGACTGAAACCAGCTCATTTCCCATTGACCACTGAGGTCACATCTCTCAGGTGAGAAGCAAAGTGAGAATTTGAACCAGGCACATTCTCCTTAGAGACAATGGGCCAAAGACAGGTCCGATGGAATCGAATGTCTTTTCATGTTGACATCCATCCCGTCAAGCCCTCGTTAAGCCATTGAAGTGTCACATTGGGCCTGGGGGAGGCGGTGCACCCTGTGAAATTACACGTCCGAAGATTTGGATTTGATTTCCAGCCCTCTGCCAGTCAGTCTGCCAGGCACTTTCATGTGACAAGCCTTAGGCGAGTCCCTTACTGTCTCTGATTCCCGATTCCTTCACAGGGATTTATGTGGGCCTTAACGCCCACTGGGAAAGGATCCCTCTGCCAGCTCAGTGCCTGCTTTCTTGGTTTGACTTGTCAATCTGGACTTGAATACACCTTTGGTTTTGGATTGACTCTATTACCTCTCCTAGAAATTGACACACAAAACTGACAGCTGATTGACAAGATGAGAAGCAGTTTTCCAAAATTCAAATTGAACTTAATCCTTTCTTACTAAAAGAATGCTCAAATCAAGGGGACACAGCTCACTCGTTTTGACTTCATGAGCTATGGCAGGTAGAGACAACTTTTTTAAAATACACAGCTAAAACTGTCCGTGCTTTGAATGCTAGACATGTTTTTCAGAATACACAGCTAAAACGGTCCCCGCTTTAAGTGCTAAAGCACTTAAAGTGGGGACCGTTTTAGCTGTGTATTTTGAAAAAGTTGTGTGCTCTTCAAAGAGAAAGCTACTTTTGCTGTGTCTTTGGGTTCGAGGGGAAATGGCAGTCCTCTTCAGTCAGCCGGGACGACACCTGAGTCCTTTGCAGTCCTTCTGTCTGGCTCTGAGGGTGAAATGAGAGTGGTCCCTGTCATCATGAGCCATGTCTGAAAGAATTATTCACATTCCCTACGAGAATAGACGGGTGAAAGAGCAAAAGGTGTGTCTTCTTTTGGAGCATGGACGGGTTCAAAGCCCACCTCATACCACTAAGTATTTTGCTGAACATGAGCAGTTGTGTGTGCGGCCTGTGTTTGGGTGATTTTTGTGTCATGTGTGTGTGTGTGTGTGTGTGTGTCTGTGTATGTGTCTGTATTTCTGTCTCCATTCCTGAGCAGCAAATCTTTTTTCCTCTTTTAGCATGTTACTCACAACTGTGGATGAAGCCCAGCACTCCTGAAAACACAATCCATGTATGGTTGAAGGAAATTTTCCTGGTGATGAGTGAGAGGTTGGTGACTGAAACCAGCTCATTTCCCATTGACCACTGAGGTCACATCTCTCAGGTGAGAAGCAAAGTGAGAATTTGAACCAGGCACATTCTCCTTAGAGACAATGGGCCAAAGACAGGTCCGATGGAATCGAATGTCTTTTCATGTTGAAATCCATCCCGTCAAGCCCTCGTTAAGCCATTGAAGTGTCACATTGGGCCTGGGGGAGGCGGTGCACCCTGTGAAATTACACGTCCGAAGATTTGGATTTGATTTCCAGCCCTCTGCCAGTCAGTCTGCCAGTCACTTTCATGTGACAAGCCTTAGGCGAGTCCCTTTCTGTCTCTGATTCCCGATTCCTTCACAGGGATTTATGTGGGCCTTAACGCCCACTGGGAAAAGATCCCTCTGCCAGCTCAGTGCCTGCTTTCTTGGTTTGACTTGTCAATCTGGACTTGAATACACCTTTGGTTTTGGATTGACTCTATTACCTCTCCTAGAAATTAACACACAAATCTGACAGCTGATTGACAAGATGAGAAGCTGTTTTCCAAAATTCAAATTGAACTTAATCTTTTCTTACTAAAAGAATGCTCAAATCAAGGGGACACAGCTCACTCGTTTTGACTTCATGAGCTATGGCAGGTAGAGACAACTTTTTGAAAATACACAGCTAAAACTGTCCGTACTTTGAATGCTAGACATGTTTTTCAGAATACACAGCTAAAACGGTCCCCGCTTTAAGTGCTAAAGCAAATAAAGCGGTGACCGTTTTAGCTGTGTATTTTGAAAAAGTTGTGTGCTCTTCAAAGAGAAAGCTACTTTTGCTGTGTCTTTGGGTTCGAGGGGAAATGGGAGTCCTCTTCAGTCAGCAGGGACGACACCTGAGTCCTTTGCAGTCCTCTTGTCTGCCTCTGAGGGTGAAATGAGAGTGGTCCCTGTCATCATGAGCCATGTCTGAAAGAATTATTCACATTCCCTACGAGAATAGACGGCTGAAATAGCAAAAGTTGTGTCTTCCTTTGGAGCATGGACGGGTTCAAAGCCCACCTCATACCAATAAGTATTTTGCTGAACACGAGCAGTTGTGTGTGCGGCCCGTGTTTGGGTGATTTTTGTGTCATGTGTGTGTGTGTGTGTGTGTGTGTGTGTGTGTGTGTGTCTGTGTGTGTGTGTCTGTATTTCTGTCTCCATTCCTGAGCAGCAAAAATTTTTTCCTCTTTTAGCATGTTACTCACAACTGTGGATGAAGCCCAGCACTCCTGAAAACACAATCCATGTATGGTTGAAGGAAATTTTCTTGGTGATGAGTGAGAGGTTGGTGACTGAAAACAGCTCATTTCCCATTGACCACTGAGGTCACATCTCTCAGGTGAGAAGCAAAGTGAGAATTTGAACCAGGCACATTCTCCTTAGAGACAATGGGCCAAAGACAGGTCCGATGGAATCGAATGTCTTTTCATGTTGTCATCCAACCCGTCAAGCCCTCGTTAAGACATTGAAGTGTCACATTGGGCCTGGGGGAGGCGGTGCACCCTGTGAAATTACACATCCGAAGATTTGGATTTGATTTCCAGCCCTCTGCCAGTCAGTCTGCCTGGCACTTTCATGTGACAAGCCTTAGGCGACTCCCTTTCTGTCTCTGATTCCCGATTCCTTCACAGGGATTTATGTGGGCCTTAACGCCCACTGGGAAAAGATCCCTCTGTCAGCTCAGTGCCTGCTTTCTTGCTTTGACTTGTCAATTTGGACTTGAATACACCTTTGGTTTTGGATTGACTCTATTACCTCTCCTAGAAATTAACACACAAAACTGACAGCTGATTGACAAAATGAGAAGCAGTTTTCCAAATTTCAAATTGAACTTAATCCTTTCTTACTAAAAGAATGCTCAAATCAAGGGGACACAGCTCACTCGTTTTGACTTCATGAGCTATGGCAGGTAGAGACAACTTTTAGAAAATACACAGCTAAAACTGTCCGTGCTTTGAATGCTAGACATGTTTTTCAGAATACACAGCTAAAACGGTCCCCGCTTTAAGTGCTTAACACTTAAAGCGGGGACCGTTTTAGCTGTGTATTTTGAAAAAGTTGTGTGCTCTTCAAAGAGAAAGCTACTTTTGCTGTGTCTTTGGGTTCGAGGGGAAATGGGAGTCCTCTTCAGTCAGCAGGGACGACACCTGAGTCCTTTGCAGTCCTCTTGTCTGCCTCTGAGGGTGAAATGAGAGTGGTCCCTGTCATCATGAGCCATGTCTGAAAGAATTATTCACATTCCCTACGAGAATAGACGGGTGAAATAGCAAAATGTGTGTCTTCCTTTAAAGCATGGACGGGTTGAAAGCCCACCTCATACCAATAAGTATTTTGCTGAACACGAGCAGTTGTGTGTGCGGCCTGTGTTTGGGTGATTTTTGTGTCATGTGTGTGTGTGTGTGTGTGTGAGTGTGTGTGCGTCTGTGTGTGTGTGTCTGTATTTCTGTCTCCATTCCTGAGCAGCAAATCATTTTTCCTCTTTTAGCATGTTACTCACAACTGTGGATGAAGCCCAGCACTCCTGAAAACACAATCCATGTATGGTTGAAGGAAATTTTCTTGGCGATGAGTGAGAGGTTGGTGACTGAAAATAGCTCATTTCCCATTGACCACTGAGGTCACATCTCTCAGGTGAGAAGCAAAGTGAGAATTTGAACCAGGCACATTCTCCTTAGAGACAATGGGCCAAAGACAGGTCCGATGGAATCGAATGTCTTTTCATGTTGACATCCATCCCGTCAAGCCCTCGTTAAGCCATTGAAGTGTCACATTGGGCCTGGGGGAGGCGGTGCACCCTGTGAAAT
The DNA here is from genome assembly GCF_048565385.1 of Saimiri boliviensis. Taxonomy (NCBI): domain Eukaryota; kingdom Metazoa; phylum Chordata; class Mammalia; order Primates; family Cebidae; genus Saimiri; species Saimiri boliviensis. Next base: position 156,621,833 of record NC_133453.1, read on the forward strand.
TACACGTCCGAAGATTTGGATTTGATTTCCAGCCCTCTGCCAGTCAGTCTGCCAGGCACTTTCATGTGACAAGCCTTAGGCGAGTCCCTTTCTGTCTCTGATTCCCGATTCCTTCACAGGGATTTATGTGGGCCTTAACGCCAACTGGGGAAAGATCCCTCTGCCAGCTCAGTGCCTGCTTTCTTGGTTTGACTTGTCAATCTGGACTTGAATACACCTTTGGTTTTGGATTGACTCTATTACCTCTCCTAGAAATTAACAAAAAAATGACAGCTGATTGACAAGATGAGAACCAGTTTTCCAAAATTCAAATGGAACTTAATCCTTTCTTACTAAAAGAATGCTCAAATCAAGGGGACACAGCTCACTCGTTTTGACTTCATGAGCTATGGCAGGTAGAGACAACTTTTTGAAAATACACAGCTAAAACTGTCCGTGCTTTGAATGCTAGACATGAGTTTCAGAATACACAGCTAAAACGGTCCCCGCTTTAAGTGCTAAAAGGAAATTTTCTTGGTGATGAGTGAGAGGTTGGTGACTGAAAACAGCTCATTTCCCATTGACCACTGAGGTCACATCTCTCAGGTGAGAAGCAAAGTGAGAAATTGAACCAGGCACATTCTCCTTAGAGACAATGGGCCAAAGACAGGTCCGATGGAATCGAATGTCTTTTCATGTTGACATCCATCCCGTCAAGCCCTCGTTAAGCCCTTGAAGTGTCACATTGGGCCTTGGGGAGGCGTTGCACCCTGTGAAATTACACGTGCGAGGATTTGGATTTGATTTCCAGCCCTCTGCCAGTCAGTCTGCCAGTCACTTTCATGTGACAAGCCTTAGGCGAGTCCCTTTCTGTCTCTGATTCCCGATTCCTTCACAGGGATTTATGTGGGCCTTAACGCCCACTGGGAAAAGATCCCTCTGCCAGCTCAGTGCCTGCTTTCTTGGTTTGACTTGTAAATCTGGACTTGAATACACCTTTGGTTTTGGATTGACTCTATTACCTCTCCTAGAAATTAACAAACAAATCTGACAGCTGATTGACAAGATGAGAAGCAGTTTTCCAAAATTCAAATTGAACTTAATCCTTTCTTCCTAAAAGAATGCTGAAATCAAGGGGACACAGCGCACTAGTTTTGACTTCATGAGCTATGGCAGGTAGAGAAAACTTTTTGAAAATACACAGCTAAAACTATCCGTGCTTTGAATGCTAGACATGTTTTTCAGAATACACAGCTAAAACGGTCCCCGCTGTACGTGCTAAATCACTTAAAGCGGGGACCGTTTTAGCTGTGTATTTTGAAAAAGTTTTGTGCTCTTCAAAGAGAAAGCTACTTTTGCTGTGTCTTTGGGTTCGAGGGGAAATGGGAGTCCTCCTCAGTCAGCAGGGACGTCACCTGAGTCCTTTGCAGTCCTCCTGTCTGCCTCTGAGGGTGAAATGAGAGTGGTCCCTGTCATCATGAGCCATGTCTGAAAGAATTATTCACATTCCCTACGAGAATAGACGGGTGAAATAGCAAAAGGTGTGTCTTCCTTTGGAGCATGGACGGGTTCAAAGCCCACCTCATACCACTAAGTATTTTGCTGAACACGAGCAGTTGTGTGTGCGGCCTGTGTTTGGGTGATTTTGGTGTCGTGTGTGTGTGTGTGTGTGTGTGTGTGTGTGTGTGTGTGTGTGTCTGTATTTCTGTCTCCATTCCTGAGCAGCAAATCTTTTTTCCTCTTTTAGCATGTTACTCACAACTGTGGATGAAGCCCAGCACTCCTGAAAACACAATCCATGTATGGTTGAAGGAAATTTTCTTGGTGATGAGTGAGAGGTTGGTGACTGAAACCAGCTCATTTCCCATTGACCACTGAGGTCACATCTCTCAGGTAAGAAGCAAAGTGAGAATTTGAACCAGGCACATTCTCCTTAGAGACAATGGGCCAAAGACAGGTCCGATGGAATCGAATGTCTTTTCATGTTGACATCCATCCCGTCAAGCCCTCGTTAAGCCATTGAAGTGTCACATTGGGCCTGGGGGAGGCGGTGCACCCTGTGAAATTACACGTCCGAAGATTTGGATTTGATTTCCAGCCCTCTGCCAGTCAGTCTGCCAGGCACTTTCATGTGACAAGCCTTAGGCGAGTCCCTTTCTGTCTCTGATTCCCGATTCCTTCACAGGGATTTATGTGGGTTTTAACACCCACTGGGAAAAGATCCCTCTGCCAGCTCAGTGCCTGCTTTCTTGGTTTGACTTGTCAATCTGGACTTGAATACACCTTTGGTTTTGGATTGACTCTATTACCTCTCCTAGAAATTAACACACAAAACTGACAGCTGATTGACAAGATGAGAAGCAGTTTTCCAAAATTCAAATTGAACTTAATCCTTTCTTACTAAAAGAATGCTCAAATCAAGGGGACACAGCTCACTCGTTTTGACTTCATGAGCTATGGCAGGTAGAGACAACTTTTTGAAAATACACAGCTAAAACTGTCCGTGCTTCGAATGCTAGACATGTTTTTCAGAATACACAGCTAAAACGGTTTCCGCTTTAAGTGCTAAATCACTTAAAGTGGGGACCGTTTTAGCTGTGTATTTTGAAAAAGTTGTGTGCTCTTCAAAGAGAAAGCTACTTTTGCTGTGTCTTTGGGTTCGAGGGGAAATGGGAGTCCTCTTCAGTCAGCAGGGACGACACCTGAGTCCTTTGCAGTCCTCCTGTCTGCCTCTGAGGGTGAAATGAGAGTGGTCCCTGTCATCATGAGCCATGTCTGAAAGAATTATTCACATTCCCTACGAGAATAGACGGGTGAAATAGCAAAAGGTGTGTCTTCCTTTGGAGCATGGACGGGTTCAAAGCCCACCTCATACCACTAAGTATTTTGCTGAACACGAGCAGTTGTGTGTGCGGCCTGTGTTTGGGTGATTTTTGTGTCGTGTGTGTGTGTGTTTGTGTGTGTGTGTCTGTGTGTGTGTGTCTGTACTTCTGTCTCCATTCCTGAGCAGCAAATCTTTTTTCCTCTTTTAGCATGTTACTCACAACTGTGGATGAAGCCCAGCACTCCTGAAAACACAATCCATGTATGGTTGAAGGAAATTTTCTTGGTGATGAGTGAGAGGTTGGTGACTGAAACCAGCTCATTTCCCATTGACCACTGAGGTCACATCTCTCACGTGAGAAGCAAAGTGAGAATTTGAACCAGGCACATTCTCCTTAGAGACAATGGCCAAAGACAGGTCCGATGGAATCGAATGTCTTTTCATGTTGACATCCATCCCGTCAAGCCCTCGTTAAGCCATTGAAGTGTCACATTGGGCCTGGGAGAGGCGGTGCACCCTGTGAAATTACATGTCCGAAGATTTGGATTTGATTTCCAGCCCTCTGCCAGTCAGTCTGCCAGGCACTTTCATGTGACAAGCCTTAGGCGAGTCCCTTTCTGTCTCTGATTCCCGATTCCTTCACAGGGAATTATGTGGGCCTTAACGCCCACTGGGAAAATATCCCTCTGCCAGCTCAGTGCCTGCTTTCTTGGTTTGACTTGTCAATCTGGACTTGAATACACCTTTGGTTTTGGATTGACTCTATTACCTCTCCTAGAAATTAACACACAAAACTGACAGCTGACTGACAAGATGAGAAGCAGTTTTCCAAAATTCAAATTGAACTTAATCCTTTCTTCCTAAAAGAATGCTCAAATCAAGGTGACACAGCTCACTCGTTTCGACGTCATGAGCTATGGCAGGTAGAGACAACTTTTTGAAAATACACAGCTAAAACTGTCCGTGCTTTGAATGCTAGACATGTTTTTCAGAATACACAGCTAAAGCACTTAAAGCGGGGACCGTTTTAGCTGTGTATTTTGAAAAAGTTGTGTGCTCTTCAAAGAGAAAGCTACTTTTGCTGTGTCTTTCGGTTCGAGGGGAAATGGGAGTCCTCTTCAGTCAGCAGGGACGACACCTGAGTCCTTTGCAGTCCTCCTGTCTGCCTCTGAGGGTGAAATGAGAGTGGTCCCTGTCATCATGAGCCATGTCTGAAAGAATTATTCACATTCCCTACGAGAATAGACGGGTGAAATAGCAAAAGGTGTGTCTTCCTTTGGAGCATGGAGGGGTTCAAAGCCCACCTCATACCACCAAGTATTTTGCTGAACACGAGCAGTTGTGTGTGCGGCCTGTGTTTGTGTGATTTTTGTGTCGTGTGTGTGTGTATGTGTGTGTGTCTGTGTGTGTGTGTCTGTATTTCTGTCTCCATTCCTGAGCAGCAAATCTTTTTTCCTCTTTTAGCATGTTACTCACAACTGTGGATGAAGCCCAGCACTCCTGAAAACACAATCCATGTATGGTTGAAGGAAATTTTCTTGGTGATGAGTGAGAGGTTGGTGACTGAAACTAGCTCATTTCAAATTGACCACTGAGGTCACATCTCTCAGGTGAGAAGCAAAGTGAGAATTTGAAACAGGCACATTCTCCTTAGAGACAATGGGCCAAAGACAGGTCCGATGGAATCGAATGTCTTTTCTTGTTGACATCCATCACGTCAAGTCCCCGTTAAGCCATTGAAGTGTCACATTGGGCCTGGGGGAGGCGGTGCACCCTGTGAAATTACACGTCCGAAGATTTGGATTTGATTTCCAGCCCTCTGCCAGTCAGTCTGCCAGGCACTTTCATGTGACAAGCCTTAGGCGAGTCCCTTTCTGTCTCTGATTCTCGATTCCTTCACAGGGATTTATGTGGGCCTTAACGCCCACTGGGAAAAGATCCCTCTGCCAGCTCAGTGCCTGCTTTCTTTGTTTGACTTGTCAATCTGGACTTGAATACACCTTTGGTTTTGGATTGACTCTATTACCTCTCCTAGAAATTAACACACAAAACTGACAGCTGATTGACAAGATGAGAAGCAGTTTTCCAAAATTCAAATTGAACTTAATCCTTTCTTACTAAAAGAATGCTCAAATCAAGGGGACGCAGCTCACTCGTTTTGACTTCATGTGCTATGGCAGGTAGAGACAACTTTTTGAAATTACACAGCTAAATCTGTCCGTGCTTTGAATGCTAGACATGTTTTTCAGTTTTAAGTGCTTTAGCACATAAAGCGGGACCGTTTTAGCTGTGTATTTTGAAAAAGTTGTGTGCTCTTCAAAGAGAAAGCTACTTTTGCTGTGTCTTTGGGTTCGAGGGGAAATGGAAGTCCTCTTCAGTCAGCAGGGACGACACCTGAGTCCTTTGCAGTCCTCTTGTCTGCCTCTGAGTGTGAAATGAGGGTGGTCCCTGTCATCATGAGCCATGTCTGAAAGAATTATTCACATTCCCTACGAGAATAGACGGGTGAAATAGCAAAAGTTTTGTCTTCCTTTGGAGCATGGACGGGTTCAAAGCCCACCTCATACCACTAAGTATTTTGCTGAACACGAGCAGTTGTGTGTGCGGCCTGTGTTTGGGTGATTTTTGTGTCGTGTGTGTGTGTGTGTGTGTGTGTGTGTGTGTGTGTGTGTCTGTATTTCTGTCTCCATTCCTGAGCAGCAAATCTTTTTTCCTCTTTTAGCATGTTACTCACAACTGTGGATGAAGTCCAGCACTCCTGAAAACACAATCCATGTATGGTTGAAGGAAGTTTCCTTGGTGATGAGTGAGAGGTTGGTGACTGAAACCAGCTCATTTCCCATTGACCACTGAGGTCATATCCCTCAGGTGAGAAGCAAAGTGAGAATTTGATCCAGGCACGTTCTTCTTAGAGACAATGGGCCAAAGACAGGTCCGATGGAATCGAATGTCTTTTCATGTTGACATCCATCCCGTCAAGCCCTCGTTAAGCCATTGAAGTGTCACACTGTGCCTGGGAGAGGCGGTGCACCCTGTGAAATTACACGTCCGAAGGTTTGGATTTGATTTCCAGCCCTCTGCCAGTCAGACTGCCAGGCACTTTCATGTGACAAGCCTTAGGCGAGTCCCTTTCTGTCTCTGATTCCCGATTCCTTCACAGGGATTTATGTGGGCCTTAACGCCCACTGGGAAAAGATCCCTCTGCCAGCTCAGTGCCTGCTTTCTTGGTTTGACTTGTCAATCTGGACTTGAATACACCTTTGGTTTTGGATTGACCCTATTACCTCTCCTAGAAATTAACACACAAAACTGACAGCTGATTGACAAGATGAGAAGCAGTTTTCCAAAATTCAAATTGAACTTAATCCTTTCTTACTAAAAGAATGCTCAAATCAAGGGGACACAGCTCACTCGTTTTGACTTCATGAGCTATGGCAGGTAGAGACAACTTTTTGAAAATACACAGCTAAAACTGTCCGTGCTTTGAATGCTAGACATGTTTTTCAGAATACACAGCTAAAACGGTCCCCGCTTTAAGTGCTAAAGTGGGGACCGTTTTAGCTGTGTATTTTGAAAAAGTTGTGTGCTCTTCAAAGAGAAAGCTACTTTTGCTGTGTCTTTGGGTTCGAGGGGAAATGGGAGTCCTCTTCAGGCAGCAGGGACGACACCTGAGTCCTTTGCAGTCCTCTTGTCTGCCTCTGAGGGTGAAATGAGAGTGGTCCCTGTCATCATGAGCCATGTCTGAAAGAATTATTCACATTCCCGACGAGAATAGACGGGTGAAATAGCAAAAGGTGTGTCTTCCTTTGGAGCATGGACGGGTTCAAAGCCCACCTCATACCACTAAGTATTTTGCTGAACACGAGCAGTTGTGTGTGCGGCCTGTGTTTGGGTGATTTTTGTGTCGTGTGTGTGTGTGTGTGTGTGTGTGTGTCTGTGTGTGTGTGTCTGTATTTCTGTCTCCATTCCTGAGCAGCAAATCTTTTTTCCTCTTTTAGCATGTTACTCACAACTGTGGATGAAGCCCAGCACTCCTGAAAACACAATCCATGTATGGTTGAAGGAAATTTTCTTGGTGATGAGTGAGAGGTTGGTGACTGAAACCAGCTCATTTCCCATTGACCACTGAGGTCACATCTCTCAGGTGAGAAGCAAAGTGAGAATTTGAACCAGGCACATTCTCCTTAGAGACAATGGGCCAAAGACAGGTCCGATGGAATCGAATGTCTTTTCATGTTGACATCCATCCCGTCAAGCCCTCGTTAAGCCATTGAAGTGTCACATTGGGCCTGGGGGAGGCGGTGCACCCTGTGAAATTACACGTCCGAAGATTTGGATTTGATTTCCAGCCCTCTGCCAGTCAGTCTGCCAGGCACTTTCATGTGACAAGCCTTAGGCGAGTCCCTTTCTGTCTCTGATTCCCGATATCTTCACAGGGATTTAGGTGGGCCTTAACGCCCACTGGGAAAAGATCCCTCTGTCAGCTCAGTGCCTGCTTTCCTGGTTTGACTTGTCAATCTGGACTTGAATACACCTTTGGTTTTGGATTGACTCTATTACCTCTCCTAGTAATTAACACCAAAACTGACAGCTGATTGACAAGATGAGAAGCAGTTTTCCAAAATTCAAATTGAACTTAATCCTTTCTTACTAAAAGAATGCTCAAATCAAGGGGACACAGCTCACTCGTTTTGACTTCATGAGCTATGGCAGGTAGAGACAACTTTTTGAAAATACACAGCTAAAACTGTCCGTGCTTTGAATGCTAGACATGTTTTTCAGAATACACAGCTAAAACGGTCCCCGCTTTAAGTGCTAAAGCACTTAAAGCGGGGACCGTTTTAGCTGTGTATTTTCAAAAAGTTGTGTGCTCTTCAAAGAGAAAGTACTTTTGCTGTGTCTTTGGGTTCGAGGGTAAATGGGAGTCCTCTTCAGTCAGCAGGGACGACACCTGAGTCCTTTGCAGTCCTCCTGTCTGCCTCTGAGGGTGAAATGAGAGTGGTCCCTGTCATCATGAGCCATGTCTGAAAGAATTATTCACATTCCCTACGAGAATAGACGGGTGAAATAGCAAAACGTGTGTCTTCCTTTGGAGCATGGACGGGTTCAAAGCCCACCACATACCACTAAGTATTTTGCTGAACACGAGCAGTTGTGTGTGCGGCCTGTGTTTGGGTGATTTTTGTGTCGTGTGTGTGTGTGTGTGTGTGTGTGTCTGTATTTCTGTCTCCATTCCTGAGCAGCAAATCTTTTTTCTTCTTTTAGCATGTTACTCACAACTGTGGATGAAGCCCAGCACTCCTGAAAACACAATCCATGTATGGTTGAAGGAAATTTTCTTGGTGATGAGTGAGAGGTTGGTGACTGAAACCAGCTCATTTCCCATTGACCACTGAGGTCACATCTCTCAGGTGAGAAGCAAAGTGAGAATTTGAACCAGGCACATTCTCCTTAGAGACAATGGGCCAAAGACAGGTCCGATGGAATCGAATGTCTTTTCATGTTGACATCCATCCCGTCAAGCCCTCGTTAAGCCCTTGAAGTGTCACATTGGGCCTTGGGGAGGCGTTGCACCCTGTGAAATTACACGTGCGAGGATTTGGATTTGATTTCCAGCCCTCTGCCAGTCAGTCTGCCAGTCACTTTCATGTGACAAGCCTTAGGCGAGTCCCTTTCTGTCTCTGATTCCCGATTCCTTCACAGGGATTTATGTGGGCCTTAACGCCCACTGGGAAAAGATCCCTCTGCCAGCTCAGTGCCTGCTTTCTTGGTTTGACTTGTAAATCTGGACTTGAATACACCTTTGGTTTTGGATTGACTCTATTACCTCTCCTAGAAATTAACAAACAAATCTGACAGCTGATTGACAAGATGAGAAGCAGTTTTCCAAAATTCAAATTGAACTTAATCCTTTCTTCCTAAAAGAATGCTGAAATCAAGGGGACACAGCGCACTAGTTTTGACTTCATGAGCTATGGCAGGTAGAGAAAACTTTTTGAAAATACACAGCTAAAACTATCCGTGCTTTGAATGCTAGACATGTTTTTCAGAATACACAGCTAAAACGGTCCCCGCTGTACGTGCTAAATCACTTAAAGCGGGGACCGTTTTAGCTGTGTATTTTGAAAAAGTTTTGTGCTCTTCAAAGAGAAAGCTACTTTTGCTGTGTCTTTGGGTTCGAGGGGAAATGGGAGTCCTCCTCAGTCAGCAGGGACGTCACCTGAGTCCTTTGCAGTCCTCCTGTCTGCCTCTGAGGGTGAAATGAGAGTGGTCCCTGTCATCATGAGCCATGTCTGAAAGAATTATTCACATTCCCTACGAGAATAGACGGGTGAAATAGCAAAAGGTGTGTCTTCCTTTGGAGCATGGACGGGTTCAAAGCCCACCTCATACCACTAAGTATTTTGCTGAACACGAGCAGTTGTGTGTGCGGCCTGTGTTTGGGTGATTTTGGTGTCGTGTGTGTGTGTGTGTGTGTGTGTGTGTGTGTGTGTGTGTGTGTCTGTATTTCTGTCTCCATTCCTGAGCAGCAAATCTTTTTTCCTCTTTTAGCATGTTACTCACAACTGTGGATGAAGCCCAGCACTCCTGAAAACACAATCCATGTATGGTTGAAGGAAATTTTCTTGGTGATGAGTGAGAGGTTGGTGACTGAAACCAGCTCATTTCCCATTGACCACTGAGGTCACATCTCTCAGGTAAGAAGCAAAGTGAGAATTTGAACCAGGCACATTCTCCTTAGAGACAATGGGCCAAAGACAGGTCCGATGGAATCGAATGTCTTTTCATGTTGACATCCATCCCGTCAAGCCCTCGTTAAGCCATTGAAGTGTCACATTGGGCCTGGGGGAGGCGGTGCACCCTGTGAAATTACACGTCCGAAGATTTGGATTTGATTTCCAGCCCTCTGCCAGTCAGTCTGCCAGGCACTTTCATGTGACAAGCCTTAGGCGAGTCCCTTTCTGTCTCTGATTCCCGATTCCTTCACAGGGATTTATGTGGGTTTTAACACCCACTGGGAAAAGATCCCTCTGCCAGCTCAGTGCCTGCTTTCTTGGTTTGACTTGTCAATCTGGACTTGAATACACCTTTGGTTTTGGATTGACTCTATTACCTCTCCTAGAAATTAACACACAAAACTGACAGCTGATTGACAAGATGAGAAGCAGTTTTCCAAAATTCAAATTGAACTTAATCCTTTCTTACTAAAAGAATGCTCAAATCAAGGGGACACAGCTCACTCGTTTTGACTTCATGAGCTATGGCAGGTAGAGACAACTTTTTGAAAATACACAGCTAAAACTGTCCGTGCTTCGAATGCTAGAAATGTTTTTCAGAATACACAGCTAAAACGGTTTCCGCTTTAAGTGCTAAATCACTTAAAGTGGGGACCGTTTTAGCTGTGTATTTTGAAAAAGTTGTGTGCTCTTCAAAGAGAAAGCTACTTTTGCTGTGTCTTTGGGTTCGAGGGGAAATGGGAGTCCTCTTCAGTCAGCAGGGACGACACCTGAGTCCTTTGCAGTCCTCCTGTCTGCCTCTGAGGGTGAAATGAGAGTGGTCCCTGTCATCATGAGCCATGTCTGAAAGAATTATTCACATTCCCTACGAGAATAGACGGGTGAAATAGCAAAAGGTGTGTCTTCCTTTGGAGCATGGACGGGTTCAAAGCCCACCTCATACCACTAAGTATTTTGCTGAACACGAGCAGTTGTGTGTGCGGCCTGTGTTTGGGTGATTTTTGTGTCGTGTGTGTGTGTGTTTGTGTGTGTGTGTCTGTGTGTGTGTGTCTGTATTTCTGTCTCCATTCCTGAGCAGCAAATCTTTTTTCCTCTTTTAGCATGTTACTCACAACTGTGGATGAAGCCCAGCACTCCTGAAAACACAATCCATGTATGGTTGAAGGAAATTTTCTTGGTGATGAGTGAGAGGTTGGTGACTGAAACCAGCTCATTTCCCATTGACCACTGAGGTCACATCTCTCACGTGAGAAGCAAAGTGAGAATTTGAACCAGGCACATTCTCCTTAGAGACAATGGCCAAAGACAGGTCCGATGGAATCGAATGTCTTTTCATGTTGACATCCATCCCGTCAAGCCCTCGTTAAGCCATTGAAGTGTCACATTGGGCCTGGGAGAGGCGGTGCACCCTGTGAAATTACATGTCCGAAGATTTGGATTTGATTTCCAGCCCTCTGCCAGTCAGTCTGCCAGGCACTTTCATGTGACAAGCCTTAGGCGAGTCCCTTTCTGTCTCTGATTCCCGATTCCTTCACAGGGAATTATGTGGGCCTTAACGCCCACTGGGAAAAGATCCCTCTGCCAGCTCAGTGCCTGCTTTCTTGGTTTGACTTGTCAATCTGGACTTGAATACACCTTTGGTTTTGGATTGACTCTATTACCTCTCCTAGAAATTAACACACAAAACTGACAGCTGACTGACAAGATGAGAAGCAGTTTTCCAAAATTCAAATTGAACTTAATCCTTTCTTCCTAAAAGAATGCTCAAATCAAGGTGACACAGCTCACTCGTTTCGACGTCATGAGCTATGGCAGGTAGAGACAACTTTTTGAAAATACACAGCTAAAACTGTCCGTGCTTTGAATGCTAGACATGTTTTTCAGAATACACAGCTAAAGCACTTAAAGCGGGGACCGTTTTAGCTGTGTATTTTGAAAAAGTTGTGTGCTCTTCAAAGAGAAAGCTACTTTTGCTGTGTCTTTCGGTTCGAGGGGAAATGGGAGTCCTCTTCAGTCAGCAGGGACGACACCTGAGTCCTTTGCAGTCCTCCTGTCTGCCTCTGAGGGTGAAATGAGAGTGGTCCCTGTCATCATGAGCCATGTCTGAAAGAATTATTCACATTCCCTACGAGAATAGACGGGTGAAATAGCAAAAGGTGTGTCTTCCTTTGGAGCATGGAGGGGTTCAAAGCCCACCTCATACCACCAAGTATTTTGCTGAACACGAGTAGTTGTGTGTGCGGCCTGTGTTTGTGTGATTTTTGTGTCGTGTGTGTGTGTATGTGTGTGTGTCTGTGTGTGTGTGTCTGTATTTCTGTCTCCATTCCTGAGCAGCAAATCTTTTTTCCTCTTTTAGCATGTTACTCACAACTGTGGATGAAGCCCAGCACTCCTGAAAACACAATCCATGTATGGTTGAAGGAAATTTTCTTGGTGATGAGTGAGAGGTTGGTGACTGAAACTAGCTCATTTCAAATTGACCACTGAGGTCACATCTCTCAGGTGAGAAGCAAAGTGAGAATTTGAAACAGGCACATTCTCCTTAGAGACAATGGGCCAAAGACAGGTCCGATGGAATCGAATGTCTTTTCTTGTTGACATCCATCACGTCAAGTCCCCGTTAAGCCATTGAAGTGTCACATTGGGCCTGGGGGAGGCGGTGCACCCTGTGAAATTACACGTCCGAAGATTTGGATTTGATTTCCAGCCCTCTGCCAGTCAGTCTGCCAGGCACTTTCATGTGACAAGCCTTAGGCGAGTCCCTTTCTGTCTCTGATTCTCGATTCCTTCACAGGGATTTATGTGGGCCTTAACGCCCACTGGGAAAAGATCCCTCTGCCAGCTCCGTGCCTGCTTTCTTTGTTTGACTTGTCAATCTGGACTTGAATACACCTTTGGTTTTGGATTGACTCTATTACCTCTCCTAGAAATTAACACACAAAACTGACAGCTGATTGACAAGATGAGAAGCAGTTTTCCAAAATTCAAATTGAACTTAATCCTTTCTTACTAAAAGAATGCTCAAATCAAGGGGACGCAGCTCACTCGTTTTGACTTCATGTGCTATGGCAGGTAGAGACAACTTTTTGAAATTACACAGCTAAATCTGTCCGTGCTTTGAATGCTAGACATGTTTTTCAGTTTTAAGTGCTTTAGCACATAAAGCGGGACCGTTTTAGCTGTGTATTTTGAAAAAGTTGTGTGCTCTTCAAAGAGAAAGCTACTTTTGCTGTGTCTTTGGGTTCTCGGGGAAATGGAAGTCCTCTTCAGTCAGCAGGGACGACACCTGAGTCCTTTGCAGTCCTCTTGTCTGCCTCTGAGTGTGAAATGAGGGTGGTCCCTGTCATCATGAGCCATGTCTGAAAGAATTATTCACATTCCCTACGAGAATAGACGGGTGAAATAGCAAAAGTTTTGTCTTCCTTTGGAGCATGGACGGGTTCAAAGCCCACCTCATACCACTAAGTATTTTGCTGAACACGAGCAGTTGTGTGTGCGGCCTGTGTTTGGGTGATTTTTGTGTCGTGTGTGTGTGTGTGTGTGTGTGTGTGTGTGTGTGTGTGTCTGTATTTCTGTCTCCATTCCTGAGCAGCAAATCTTTTTTCCTCTTTTAGCATGTTACTCACAACTGTGGATGAAGTCCAGCACTCCTGAAAACACAATCCATGTATGGTTGAAGGAAGTTTCCTTGGTGATGAGTGAGAGGTTGGTGACTGAAACCAGCTCATTTCCCATTGACCACTGAGGTCATATCCCTCAGGTGAGAAGCAAAGTGAGAATTTGATCCAGGCACGTTCTTCTTAGAGACAATGGGCCAAAGACAGGTCCGATGGAATCGAATGTCTTTTCATGTTGACATCCATCCCGTCAAGCCCTCGTTAAGCCATTGAAGTGTCACACTGTGCCTGGGAGAGGCGGTGCACCCTGTGAAATTACACGTCCGAAGGTTTGGATTTGATTTCCAGCCCTCTGCCAGTCAGACTGCCAGGCACTTTCATGTGACAAGCCTTAGGCGAGTCCCTTTCTGTCTCTGATTCCCGATTCCTTCACAGGGATTTATGTGGGCCTTAACGCCCACTGGGAAAAGATCCCTCTGCCAGCTCAGTGCCTGCTTTCTTGGTTTGACTTGTCAATCTGGACTTGAATACACCTTTGGTTTTGGATTGACCCTATTACCTCTCCTAGAAATTAACACACAAAACTGACAGCTGATTGACAAGATGAGAAGCAGTTTTCCAAAATTCAAATTGAACTTAATCCTTTCTTACTAAAAGAATGCTCAAATCAAGGGGACACAGCTCACTCGTTTTGACTTCATGAGCTATGGCAGGTAGAGACAACTTTTTGAAAATACACAGCTAAAACTGTCCGTGCTTTGAATGCTAGACATGTTTTTCAGAATACACAGCTAAAACGGTCCCCGCTTTAAGTGCTAAAGTGGGGACCGTTTTAGCTGTGTATTTTGAAAAAGTTGTGTGCTCTTCAAAGAGAAAGCTACTTTTGCTGTGTCTTTGGGTTCGAGGGGAAATGGGAGTCCTCTTCAGGCAGCAGGGACGACACCTGAGTCCTTTGCAGTCCTCTTGTCTGCCTCTGAGGGTGAAATGAGAGTGGTCCCTGTCATCATGAGCCATGTCTGAAAGAATTATTCACATTCCCGACGAGAATAGACGGGTGAAATAGCAAAAGGTGTGTCTTCCTTTGGAGCATGGACGGGTTCAAAGCCCACCTCATACCACTAAGTATTTTGCTGAACACGAGCAGTTGTGTGTGCGGCCTGTGTTTGGGTGATTTTTGTGTCGTGTGTGTGTGTGTGTGTGTGTGTGTGTCTGTGTGTGTGTGTCTGTATTTCTGTCTCCATTCCTGAGCAGCAAATCTTTTTTCCTCTTTTAGCATGTTACTCACAACTGTGGATGAAGCCCAGCACTCCTGAAAACACAATCCATGTATGGTTGAAGGAAATTTTCTTGGTGATGAGTGAGAGGTTGGTGACTGAAACCAGCTCATTTCCCATTGACCACTGAGGTCACATCTCTCAGGTGAGAAGCAAAGTGAGAATTTGAACCAGGCACATTCTCCTTAGAGACAATGGGCCAAAGACAGGTCCGATGGAATCGAATGTCTTTTCATGTTGACATCCATCCCGTCAAGCCCTCGTTAAGCCATTGAAGTGTCACATTGGGCCTGGGGGAGGCGGTGCACCCTGTGAAATTACACGTCCGAAGATTTGGATTTGATTTCCAGCCCTCTGCCAGTCAGTCTGCCAGGCACTTTCATGTGACAAGCCTTAGGCGAGTCCCTTTCTGTCTCTGATTCCCGATATCTTCACAGGGATTTAGGTGGGCCTTAACGCCCACTGGGAAAAGATCCCTCTGTCAGCTCAGTGCCTGCTTTCCTGGTTTGACTTGTCAATCTGGACTTGAATACACCTTTGGTTTTGGATTGACTCTATTACCTCTCCTAGTAATTAACACCAAAACTGACAGCTGATTGACAAGATGAGAAGCAGTTTTCCAAAATTCAAATTGAACTTAATCCTTTCTTACTAAAAGAATGCTCAAATCAAGGGGACACAGCTCACTCGTTTTGACTTCATGAGCTATGGCAGGTAGAGACAACTTTTTGAAAATACACAGCTAAAACTGTCCGTGCTTTGAATGCTAGACATGTTTTTCAGAATACACAGCTAAAACGGTCCCCGCTTTAAGTGCTAAAGCACTTAAAGCGGGGACCGTTTTAGCTGTGTATTTTCAAAAAGTTGTGTGCTCTTCAAAGAGAAAGTACTTTTGCTGTGTCTTTGGGTTCGAGGGTAAATGGGAGTCCTCTTCAGTCAGCAGGGACGACACCTGAGTCCTTTGCAGTCCTCCTGTCTGCCTCTGAGGGTGAAATGAGAGTGGTCCCTGTCATCATGAGCCATGTCTGAAAGAATTATTCACATTCCCTACGAGAATAGACGGGTGAAATAGCAAAACGTGTGTCTTCCTTTGGAGCATGGACGGGTTCAAAGCCCACCACATACCACTAAGTATTTTGCTGAACACGAGCAGTTGTGTGTGCGGCCTGTGTTTGGGTGATTTTTGTGTCGTGTGTGTGTGTGTGTGTGTGTGTGTCTGTATTTCTGTCTCCATTCCTGAGCAGCAAATCTTTTTTCTTCTTTTAGCATGTTACTCACAACTGTGGATGAAGCCCAGCACTCCTGAAAACACAATCCATGTATGGTTGAAGGAAATTTTCTTGGTGATGAGTGAGAGGTTGGTGACTGAAACCAGCTCATTTCCCATTGACCACTGAGGTCACATCTCTCAGGTGAGAAGCAAAGTGAGAATTTGAACCAGGCACATTCTCCTTAGAGACAATGGGCCAAAGACAGGTCCGATGGAATCGAATGTCTTTTCATGTTGACATCCATCCCGTCAAGCCCTCGTTAAGCCATTGAAGTGTCACATTGGGCCTGGGGGAGGCGGTGCACCCTGTGAAATTACACGTCCGAAGATTTGGATTTGATTTCCAGCCCTCTGCCAGTCAGTCTGCCAGGCACTTTCATGTGACAAGCCTTAGGCGAGTCCCTTTCTGTCTCTGATTCCCGATTCCTTCACAGGGATTTATGTGGGCCTTAACGCCCACTGGGAAAAGATCCCTCTGCCAGCTCAGTGCCTGCTTTCTTGGTTTGACTTGTCAATCTGGACTTGAATACACCTTTGGTTTTGGATTGACTCTATTACCTCTCCTAGAAATTAACACCAAAACTCACAGCTGATTGACAAGATGAGAAGCAGTTTTCCAAAATTCAAATTGAACTTAATCCTTTCTTCCTAAAAGAATGCTCAAATCAAGGGGACACAGCTCACTCGTTTTGACTTCATGAGCTATGGCAGGTAGAGACAACTTTCTGAAAATACACAGCTAAAACTGTCCGTGCTTTGAATGCTAGACATGTTTTTCAGAATACACAGCTAAAGCGGGGACCATTTTAGCTGTGTATTTTGAAAAAGTTGTGTGCTCTTCAAAGAGAAAGCTACTTTTGCTGTGTCTTTGGGTTCGAGGGGAAATGGGAGTCCTCTTCAGTCAGCAGGGAAGACACCTGAGTCCTTTGCAGTCCTCTTGTCTGCCTCTGAGGGTGAAATGAGAGTGGTCCCTGTCATCATGAGCCATGTCTGAAAGAATTATTCACATTCCCTACGAGAATAGACGGGTGAAATAGCAAAAGGTGTGTCTTCCTTTGGAGCATGGACGGGTTCAAAGCCCACCTCATACCACTAAGTATTTTGCTGAACACGAGCAGTTGTGTGTGCGGCCTGTGTTTGGGTGATTTTTGTGTCGTGTGTGTGTGTGTGTGTGTGTGTGTGTCTGTGTGTGTGTGTCTGTATTTCTGTCTCCATTCCTGAGCAGCAAATCTTTTTTCCTCTTTTAGCATGTTACTCACAACTGTGGATGAAGCCCAGCACTCCTGAAAACACAATCCATGTATGGTTGAAGGAAATTTTCTTGGTGATGAGTGAGAGGTTGATGACTGAAACCAGCTCATTTCCCATTGACCACTGAGGTCACATCTCTCAGGTGAGAAGCAAAGTGAGAATTTGAACCAGGCACATTCTCCTTAGAGACAATGGGCCAAAGACAGGTCCGATGGAATCGAATGTCTTTTCTTGTTGACATCCATCCCGTCAAGTCCTCGTTAAGCCTTTGAAGTGTCACACTGGGCCTGGGGGAGGCGGTGCACCCTGTGAAATTACACGTCCGAAGATTTGGATTTGATTTCCAACCCTCTGCCAGTCAGACTGCCAGGCACTTTCATGTGACAAGCCTTAGGCGAGTCCCTTTCTGTCTCTGATTCCCGATTCCTTCACAGGGATTTATGTGGGCCTTAACGCCCACTGGGAAAAGATCCCTCTGCCAGCTCAGTGCCTGCTTTCTTGGTTTGACTTGTCAATCTGGACTTGAATACACCTTTGGTTTTGGATTGACCCTATTACCTCTCCTAGAAATTAACACACAAAACTGACAGCTGATTGACAAGATGAGAAGCAGTTTTCCAAAATTCAAATTGAACTTAATCCTTTCTTACTAAAAGAATGCTCAAATCAAGGGGACACAGCTCACTCGTTTTGACTTCATGAGCTATGGCAGGTAGAGACAACTTTTTGAAAATACACAGCTAAAACTGTCCGTGCTTTGAATGCTAGACATGTTTTTCAGAATACACAGCTAAAACGGTCCCCGCTTTAAGTGCTAAAGCGGGGACCGTTTTAGCTGTGTATTTTGAAAAAGTTGTGTGCTCTTCAAAGAGAAAGCTACTTTTGCTGTGTCTTTGGGTTCGAGGGGAAATGGGAGTCCTCTTCAGGCAGCAGGGACGACACCTGAGTCCTTTGCAGTCCTCTTGTCTGCCTCTGAGGGTGAAATGAGAGTGGTCCCTGTCATCATGAGCCATGTCTGAAAGAATTATTCACATTCCCTACGAGAATAGACGGGTGAAATAGCAAAAGGTGTGTCTTCCTTTGGAGCATGGATGGGTTCAAAGCCCACCTCATACCACTAAGTATTTTGCTGAACACGAGCAGTTGTGTGTGCGGCCTGTGTTTGGGTGATTTTTGTGTCGCGTGTGTGTGTGTGTGTGTGTGTGTGTGTGTCTGTGTGTGTGTGTCTGTATTTCTGTCTCCATTCCTGAGCAGCAAATCTTTTTTCCTCTTTTAGTATGTTACTCACAACAGTGGATGAAGCCCAGCACTCCTGAAAACACAATCCATGTATGGTTGAAGGAAATTTTCTTGGTGATGAGTGAGAGGTTGGTGACTGAAACCAGCTCATTTCCCATTGACCACTGAGGTCACATCTCTCAGGTGAGAAGCAAAGTGAGAATTTGAACCAGGCACATTCTCCTTAGAGACAATGGGCCAAAGACAGGTCCGATGGAATCGAATGTCTTTTCATGTTGACATCCATCCCGTCAAGCCCTCGTTAAGCCATTGAAGTGTCACATTGGGCCTGGGGGAGGCGGTGCACCCTGTGAAATTACACGTCCGTAGATTTGGGTTTGATTTCCAGCCCTCTGCCAGTCAGTCTGCCAGGCACTTTCATGTGACAAGCCTTAGGCGAGTCCCTTTCTGTCTCTGATTCCCGATATCTTCACAGGGATTTAGGTGGGCCTTAACGCCCACTGGGAAAAGATCCCTCTGTCAGCTCAGTGCCTGCTTTCCTGGTTTGACTTGTCAATCTGGACTTGAATAAACCTTTGGTTTTGGATTGACTCTATTACCTCTCCTAGAAATTAACACCAAAACTGACAGCTGATTGACAAGATGAGAAGCAGTTTTCCAAAATTCAAATTGAACTTAATCCTTTCTTACTAAAAGAATGCTCAAATCAAGGGGACACAGCTCACTCCTTTTGACTTCATGAGCTATGGCAGGTAGAGACAACTTTTTGAAAATACACAGCTAAAACTGTCCGTGCTTTGAATGCTAGACATGTTTTTCAGAATACACAGCTAAAACGGTCCCCGCTTTAAGTGCTAAAGCACTTAAAGCGGGGACCGTTTTAGCTGTGTATTCTCAAAAAGTTGTGTGCTCTTCAAAGAGAAAGTACTTTTGCTGTGTCTTTGGGTTCGAGGGAAAATGGGAGTCCTCTTCAGTCAGCAGGGACGACACCTGAGTCCTTTGCAGTCCTCCTGTCTGCCTCTGAGGGTGAAATGAGAGTGGTCCCTGTCATCATGAGCCATGTCTGAAAGAATTATTCACATTCCCTACGAGAATAGACGGGTGAAATAGCAAAACGTGTGTCTTCCTTTGGAGCATGGACGGGTTCAAAGCCCACCACATACCACTAAGTATTTTGCTGAACACGAGCAGTTGTGTGTGCGGCCTGTGTTTGGGTGATTTTTGTGTCGTGTGTGTGTGTGTGTGTGTGTGTGTGTCTGTATTTCTGTCTCCATTCCTGAGCAGCAAATCTTTTTTCTTCTTTTAGCATGTTACTCACAACTGTGGATGAAGCCCAGCACTCCTGAAAACACAATCCATGTATGGTTGAAGGAAATTTTCTTGGTGATGAGTGAGAGGTTGGTGACTGAAACCAGCTCATTTCCCATTGACCACTGAGGTCACATCTCTCAGGTGAGAAGCAAAGTGAGAATTTGAACCAGGCACATTCTCCTTAGAGACAATGGGCCAAAGACAGGTCCGATGGAATCGAATGTCTTTTCTTGTTGACATCCATCCCGTCAAGTCCTCGTTAAGCAATTGAAGTGTCACACTGGTCCTGGGGGAGGCGGTGCACCCTGTGAAATTACACGTCCGAAGATTTGGATTTGATTTCCAGCCCTCTGCCAGTCAGACTGCCAGGCACTTTCATGTGACAAGCCTTAGGCGAGTCCCTTTCTGTCTCTGATTCCCGATTCCTTCACAGGGATTTATGTGGGCCTTAACGCCCACTGGGAAAAGATCCCTCTGCCAGCTCAGTGCCTGCTTTCTTGGTTTGACTTGTCAATCTGGACTTGAATACACCTTTGGTTTTGGATTGACCCTATTACCTCTCCTAGAAATTAACACACAAAACTGACAGCTGATTGACAAGATGAGAAGCAGTTTTCCAAAATTCAAATTGAACTTAATCCTTTCTTACTAAAAGAATGCTCAAATCAAGGGGACACAGCTCACTCGTTTTGACTTCATGAGCTATGGCAGGTAGAGACAACTTTTTGAAAATACACAGCTAAAACTGTCCGTGCTTTGAATGCTAGACATGTTTTTCAGAATACACAGCTAAAACGGTCCCCGCTTTAAGTGTTAAAGCACTTAAAGCGGGGACCGTTTTAGCTGTGTATTTTGAAAAAGTTGTGTGCTCTTCAAAGTGAAAGCTACTTTTGCTGTGTCTTTGGGTTCGAGGGGAAATGGGAGTCCTCTTCAGTCAGCAGGGACGACAGCTGAGTCCTTTGCAGTCCTCCTGTCTGCCTCTGAGGGTGAAATGAGACTGGTCCCTGTCATCATGAGCCATGTCTGAAAGAATTATTCACATTCCCTACGAGAATAGACGGGTGAAATAGCAAAAGGTGTGTCTTCCTTTGGAGCATGGAAGGGTTCAAAGCCCACCTCATACCACTAAGTATTTTGCTGAACACGAGCAGTTGTGTGTGCGGCCTGTGTTTGGGTGATTTTTGTGTCGTGTGTGTGTGTGTGTGTGTGTCTGTGTGTGTGTGTCTGTATTTCTGTCTCCATTCCTGAGCAGCAAATCTTTTTTCCTCTTTTAGCATGTTACTCACAACTGTGGATGAAGCCCAGCACTCCTGAAAAGACAATCCATGTATGGTTGAAGGAAATTTTCTTGGTGATGAGTGAGAGGTTGGTGACTGAAACCAGCTCATTTCCCATTGACCACTGAGGTCACATCTCTCAGGTGAGAAGCAAAGTGAGAATTTGAACCAGGCACATTCTCCTTAGAGACAATGGGCCAAAGACAGGTCCGATGGAATCGAATGTCTTTTCATGTTGACATCCATCCCGTCAAGCCCTCGTTAAGCCATAGAAGTGTCACATTGGGCCTGGGGGAGGCGGTGCACCCTGTGAAATTACACGTCCGAAGAATTGTATTTGATTTCCAGCCCTCTGCCAGTCAGTCTGCCAGGCACTTTCATGTGACAAGCCTTAGGCGAGTCCCTTTCTGTCTCTGATTCCCGATTCCTTCACAGGGATTTAGGTGGGCCTTAACGCCCACTGGGAAAAGATCCCTGTGCCAGCTCAGTGCCATCTTTCTTGGTTTGACTTGTCAATCTGGACTTGAATACACCTTTGGATTTGGATTGACTCTATTACCTCTCCTAGAAATTAACACACAAAACTGACAGCTGATTGACAAGATGAGAAGCAGTTTTCCAATATTCAAATTGAACTTAATCCTTTCTTTCTAAAAGAATGCTCAAATCAAAGGGACACAGCTCACTCGTTTTGACTTCATGAGCTATGGCAGGTAGAGACAACTTTTTGAAAATACACAGTCAAAACTGTCCGTGCTTTGAATGCAAGACATGTTTTTCAGAATACACAGCTAAAACAGTCCCCGCTTTAAGTGTTAAAGCACTTAAAGCGGGGACCGTTTTAGCTGTGTATTTTGAAAAAGTTGTGTTCTCTTCAAAGAGAAAGCTACTTTTGCTGTGTCTCTGGGTTCGAGGGGAAATGGGAGTCCTCTTCAGTCAGCAGGGATGACACCTGAGTCCTTTGCAGTCCTCTTGTCTGCCTCTGAGGGTGAAATGAGAGTGGTCCCTGTCATCATGAGCCATGTCTGAAAGAATTATTCACATTCCCTACGAGAATAGACGGGTGAAATAGCAAAAGGTGTGTCTTCCTTTGGAGCATGGACGGGTTCAAAGCCCACCTCATACCACTAAGTATTTTGCTGAACACGAGCAGTTGTGTGTGCGGCCTGTGTTTGGGTGATTTTTGTGTCGTGTGTGTGTGTGTGTGTGTGTGTGTGTGTGTGTGTGTGTGTCTGTGTGTGTGTGTCTGTATTTCTGTCTCCATTCCTGAGCAGCAAATATTTTTTCCTCTTTTAGCATGTTACTCACAACTGTTGATGAAGCCCAGCACTCCTGAAAACAGAATCCATGTATGGTTGAAGGAAATTTTCTTGGTGATGAGTGAGAGGTTGTTGACTGAAACCAGCTCATTTCCCATTGACCACTGAGGTCACATCTCTCAGGTGAGAAGCAAAGTGAGAATTTGAACCAGGCACATTCTCCTTAGAGACAATGGGCCAAAGACAGGTCCGATGGAATTGAATGTCTTTTCATGTTGACATCCATCCCGTCAAGCACTCGTTAAGCCATTGAAGTGTCACATTGGGCCTGGGGGGGGCGGTGCCCCCTGTGAAATTACACGTCCGAAGATTTGCATTTGATTTCCAGCCCTCTGCCAGTCAGTCTGCCAGGCACTTTCATGTGACAAGCCTTAGGCGAGTCCCTTTCTGTCTCTGATTCCCGATTCCTTCACAGGGATTTATGTGGGCCTTAACGCCCACAGGGAAAAGATCCCTCTGCCAGCTCAGTGCCTGCTTTCTTGGTTTGACTTGTCAATCTGGACTTGAATACACCTTTGGTTTTGGATTAACTCTATTACCTCTCCTAGAAATTAACACACAAAACTGAACGCTGATTGACAAGATGAGAATCAGTTTTCCAAAATTCAAATTGAACCTAATCCTTTGTTACTAAAAGAATGCTCAAATCAAGGGGACACAGCTCACTCGTTTTGACTTCATGAGCTATGGCAGGTAGAGACAACTTTTTGAAAATACACAGCTAAAACTGTCCGTGCTTTGAATGCTAGACATGTTTTTCAGAATACACAGCTAAAATGGTCCCCGCTTTAAGTGCTAAAACACTTAAAGCGGGGACCGTTTTAGCTGTGTATTTTGAAAAAGTTGTGTGCTCTTCAAAGAGAAAGCTACTTTTGCTGTGTCTTTGGGTTCGAGGGGAAATGGGAGTCCTCTTCAGTCAGCAGGGACGACACCTGAGTCCTTTGCAGTCCTCCTGTATGCTTCTGAGGGTGAAATGAGAGTGGTCCCTGTCATCATGAGCCATGTCTGAAAGAATTATTCACATTCCCTACGAGAATAGACAGGTGAAATAGCAAAAGGTGTGTCTTCTTTTGGAGCATGGACGGGTTCAAAGCCCACCTCATACCACTAAGTATTTTGCTGAACACGAGCAGTTGTGTGTGCGGCCTGTGTTTGGGTGATTTTTGTGTCGTGTGTGTGTGTGTGTGTGTCTGTGTGTGTGTGTCTGTATTTCTGTCTCCATTCCTGAGCAGCAAATCTTTTTTCCTCTTTTAGCATGTTACTCACAACTGTGGATGAAGCCCAGCACTCCTGAAAACACAATCCATGTATGGTTGAAGGAAATTTTCTTGGTGATGAGTGAGAGGTTGGTGACTGAAACCAGCTCATTTCCCATTGACCACTGAGGTCACATCTCTCAGGTGAGAAGCAAAGTGAGAATTTGAACCAGGCACATTCTCCTTAGAGACAATGGGCCAAAGACAGGTCCGATGGAATCGAATGTCTTTTCATGTTGACATCCATCCCGTCAAGCCCTCGTTAAGCCATTGAAGTGTCACATTGGGCCTGGGGGAGGCGGTGCACCCTGTGAAATTACACGTCCGAAGATTTGGATTTGATTTCCAGCCCTCTGCCAGTCAGTCTGCCAGGCACTTTCATGTGACAAGCCTTAGGCGAGTCCCTTTCTGTCTCTGATTCCCGATTCCTTCACAGGGATTTATGTGGGCCTTAACGCCCACTGGGAAAAGATCCCTCTGCCAGCTCAGTGCCTGCTTTCTTGGTTTGACTTGTGATTCTAGACTTGAATACACCTTTGGTTTTCGATTGACTCTATTACCTCTCCTAGAAATTAACACACAAAACTGACAGCTGATTGACAAGATGAGAAGCAGTTTTCCAAAATTCAAATTGAACTTAATCCTTTCTTCCTAAAAGAATGCTCAAATCAAGGGGACACAGCTCACTCGTTTTGACTTCATGAGCTATGGCAGGTAGAGACAACTTTTTGAAAATACACAGCTAAAACTGTCCGTTCTTTGAATGCTAGACATGTTTTTCAGAATACACAGCTAAAACGGTCCCCGCTTTAAGTGCTAAAAGGAAATTTTCATGGTGATGAGTGAGAGGTTGGTGACTGAAACCAGCTCATTTCCCATTGACCACTGAGGTCACATCTCTCAGGTGAGAAGCAAAGTGAGAATTTGAGCCAGGCACATTCTCCTTAGAGACAATGGGCCAAAGACAGGTCCGATGGAATCGAA
The DNA here is from genome assembly GCF_048565385.1 of Saimiri boliviensis. Taxonomy (NCBI): domain Eukaryota; kingdom Metazoa; phylum Chordata; class Mammalia; order Primates; family Cebidae; genus Saimiri; species Saimiri boliviensis. The sequence goes on from NC_133453.1 coordinate 156,646,171, forward strand.
TGTCTTTTCTTGTTGACATCCATCCCGTCAAGTCCTCGTTAAGCCATTGAAGTGTCACATTGGGCCTGGGGGAGGCGGTGCACCCTGTGAAATTACACGTCCGAAGATTTGGATTTGATTTCCAGCCCTCTGCCAGTCAGTCTGCCAGGCACTTTCATGTGACAAGCCTTAGGCGAGTCCCTTTCTGTCTCTGATTCTCGATTCCTTCACAGGGATTTATGTGGGCCTTAACGCCCACTGGGAAAAGATCCCTCTGCCAGCTCAGTGCCTGCTTTCTTTGTTTGACTTGTCAATCTGGACTTGAATACACCTTTGGTTTTGGATTGACTCTATTACCTCTCCTAGAAATTAACACACAAAACTGACAGCTGATTGACAAGATGAGAAGCAGTTTTCCAAAATTCAAATTGAACTTAATCCTTTCTTACTAAAAGAATGCTCAAATCAAGGGGACGCAGCTCACTCGTTTTGACTTCATGTGCTATGGCAGGTAGAGACAACTTTTTGAAATTACACAGCTAAATCTGTCCGTGCTTTGAATGCTAGACATGTTTTTCAGTTTTAAGTGCTTTAGCACATAAAGCGGGACCGTTTTAGCTGTGTATTTTGAAAAAGTTGTGTGCTCTTCAAAGAGAAAGCTACTTTTGCTGTGTCTTTGGGTTCGAGGGGAAATGGAAGTCCTCTTCAGTCAGCAGGGACGACACCTGAGTCCTTTGCAGTCCTCTTGTCTGCCTCTGAGTGTGAAATGAGAGTGGTCCCTGTCATCATGAGCCATGTCTGAAAGAATTATTCACATTCCCTACGAGAATAGACGGGTGAAATAGCAAAAGTTTTGTCTTCCTTTGGAGCATGGACGGGTTCAAAGCCCACCTCATACCACTAAGTATTTTGCTGAACACGAGCAGTTGTGTGTGCGGCCTGTGTTTGGGTGATTTTTGTGTCATGCTTGTGTGTGTGTGTGTATGAGTGTTTGTGTGTGTGTGTGTGTGTGTCTGTGTGTGTGTGTCTGTATTTCTGTCTCCATTCCTGAGCAGCAAATCTTTTTTCCTCTTTTAGCATGTTACTCACAACTGTGGATGAAGCCCAGCACTCCTGAAAACACAATCCATGTATGGTTGAAGGAAATTTTCTTGGTGATGAGTGAGAGGTTGGTGACTGAAACCAGCTCATTTCCCATTGACCACTGAGGTCACATCTCTCAGGTGAGAAGCAAAGTGAGAATTTGAACCAGGCACATTCTCCTTAGAGACAATAGGCCAAACACAGGTCCGATGGAATCGAATGTCTTTTCATGTTGACATCCATCCCGTCAAGCCCTCGTTAAGCCATTGAAGTGTCACATTGGGCCTGGGGGAGGCGCTGCACCCTGTGAAATTACACGTCCGAAGATTTGGATTTGATTTCCAGCCCTCTGCCAGTCAGTCTGCCAGGCACTTTCATGTGACAAGCCTTAGGCGAGTCCCTTTCTGTCTCTGATTCCCGATTCCTTCACAGGGATTTATGTGGGCCTTAACGCCCACTGGGAAAAGATCCCTCTGCCAGCTCAGTGCCTGCTTTCTTGGTTTGACTTGTCAATCTGGACTTGAATACACCTTTGGTTTTGGATTGACTCTATTACCTCTCCTAGAAATTAACACACAAAACTGACAGCTGATTGACAAGATGAGAAGCAGTTTTCCAAAATTCAAATTGAACTTAATCCTTTCTTCCTAAAAGAATGCTCAAATCAAGGGGACACAGCTCACTCGTTTTGACTTCATGAGCTATGGCAGGTAGAGACAACTTTTTGAAAATACACAGCTAAAACTGTCCGTGCTTTGAATGCTAGACATGTTTTTCAGAATACACAGCTAAAACGATCCCCGCTTTACGTGCTAAAAGGAAATTTTCTTGGTGATGAGTGAGAGGTTGGTGACTGAAAACAGCTCATTTCCCATTGACCACTGAGGTCACATCTCTCAGGTGAGAAGCAAAGTGAGAATTTGAACCAGGCACATTCTCCTTAGAGACAATGGGCCAAAGACAGGTCCGATGGAATCGAATGTCTTTTCATGTTGACATCCATCCCGTCAAGCCCTCGTTAAGGCATTGAAGTGTCACACTGGGCCTGGGGGAGGCGGTGCACCCTGTGAAATTACACGTCCGAAGATTTGGATTTGATTTCCAGCCCTCTGCCAGTCAGTCTGCCAGGCACTTTCATGTGACAAGCCTTAGGCGAGTCCCTTTCTGTCTCTGATTCCCGATTCCTTCACATGGATTGATGTGGGCCTTAACGCCCACTGGGAAAAGATCCCTCTGCCAGCTCAGTGCCTGCTTTCTTGGTTTGACTTGTCAATCTGGACTTGAATACACCTTTGGTTTTCGATTGACTCTATTACCTCTCCTAGAAATTAACACACAAAACTGACAGCTGATTGACAAGATGAGAAGCAGATTTCCAAAATTCAAATTGAACTTAATCCTTTCTTACTAAAAGAATGCTCAAATCAAGGGGACACAGCTCAATCGTTTTGACTTCATGAGCTATGGCAGGTAGAGACACCTTTTTGAAAATAGACAGCTAAAAGTGTCGGTGCTTTGAATGCTAGACATGTTTTTCAGAATACACAGCTAAAACGGTCCCCGCTTTAGCACTTAAAGCGGGGACCGATTTAGCTGTGTATTTTGAAAAAGTTGTGTGCTCTTCAAAGAGAAAGCTACTTTTGCTGTGTCTTTGGGTTCGAGGGGAAATGGGAGTCCTCTTCAGTCAGCAGGGAAGACACCTGAGTCCTTTGCAGTCCTCTTGTCTGCCTCTGAGGGTGAAATGAGAGTGGTCCCTGTCATCATGAGCCATGTCTGAAAGAATTATTCACATTCCCTACGAGAATAGACGGGTGAAATAGCAAAAGGTGTGTCTTCCTTTGGAGCATGGACGGGTTCAAAGCCCACCTCATACCACTAAGTATTTTGCTGAACACGAGCAGTTGTGTGTGCGGCCTGTGTTTGGGTGATTTTTGTGTCGTGTGTGTGTGTGTGTGTGTGTGTGTGTGTGTGTGTGTCTGTATTTCTGTCTCCATTCCTGAGCAGCAAATCTTTTTTCCTCTTTTAGCATGTTACTCACAACTGTGGATGAAGTCCAGCACTCCTGAAAACACAATCCATGTATGGTTGAAGGAAGTTTTCTTGGTGATGAGTGAGAGGTTGGTGACTGAAACCAGCTCATTTCCCATTGACCACTGAGGTCATATCCCTCAGGTGAGAAGCAAAGTGAGAATTTGATCCAGGCACGTTCTTCTTAGAGACAATGGGCCAAAGACAGGTCCGATGGAATCGAATGTCTTTTCATGTTGACATCCATCCCGTCAAGCCCTCGTTAAGCCATTGAAGTGTCACACTGGGCCTGGGGGAGGCGGTGCACCCTGTGAAATTACACGTCCGAAGGTTTGGATTTGATTTCCAGCCCTCTGCCAGTCAGACTGCCAGGCACTTTCATGTGACAAGCCTTAGGCGAGTCCCTTTCTGTCTCTGATTCCCGATTCCTTCACAGGGATTTATGTGGGCCTTAACGCCCACTGGGAAAAGATCCCTCTGCCAGCTCAGTGCCTGCTTTCTTGGTTTGACTTGTCAATCTGGACTTGAATACACCTTTGGTTTTGGATTGACCCTATTACCTCTCCTAGAAATTAACACACAAAACTGACAGCTGATTGACAAGATGAGAAGCAGTTTTCCAAAATTCAAATTGAACTTAATCCTTTCTTACTAAAAGAATGCTCAAATCAAGGGGACACAGCTCACTCGTTTTGACTTCATGAGCTATGGCAGGTAGAGACAACTTTTTGAAAATACACAGCTAAAACTGTCCGTGCTTTGAATGCTAGACATGTTTTTCAGAATACACAGCTAAAACGGTCCCCGCTTTAAGTGCTAAAGTGGGGACCGTTTTAGCTGTGTATTTTGAAAAAGTTGTGTGCTCTTCAAAGAGAAAGCTACTTTTGCTGTGTCTTTGGGTTCGAGGGGAAATGGGAGTCCTCTTCAGGCAGCAGGGACGACACCTGAGTCCTTTGCAGTCCTCTTGTCTGCCTCTGAGGGTGAAATGAGAGTGGTCCCTGTCATCATGAGCCATGTCTGAAAGAATTATTCACATTCCCGACGAGAATAGACGGGTGAAATAGCAAAAGGTGTGTCTTCCTTTGGAGCATGGACGGGTTCAAAGCCCACCTCATACCACTAAGTATTTTGCTGAACACGAGCAGTTGTGTGTGCGGCCTGTGTTTGGGTGATTTTTGTGTCGTGTGTGTGTGTGTGTGTGTGTGTGTGTGTCTGTGTGTGTGTGTCTGTATTTCTGTCTCCATTCCTGAGCAGCAAATCTTTTTTCCTCTTTTAGCATGTTACTCACAACTGTGGATGAAGCCCAGCACTCCTGAAAACACAATCCATGTATGGTTGAAGGAAATTTTCTTGGTGATGAGTGAGAGGTTGGTGACTGAAACCAGCTCATTTCCCATTGACCACTGAGGTCACATCTCTCAGGTGAGAAGCAAAGTGAGAATTTGAACCAGGCACATTCTCCTTAGAGACAATGGGCCAAAGACAGGTCCGATGGAATCGAATGTCTTTTCATGTTGACATCCATCCCGTCAAGCCCTCGTTAAGCCATTGAAGTGTCACATTGGGCCTGGGGGAGGCGGTGCACCCTGTGAAATTACACGTCCGAAGATTTGGATTTGATTTCCAGCCCTCTGCCAGTCAGTCTGCCAGGCACTTTCATGTGACAAGCCTTAGGCGAGTCCCTTTCTGTCTCTGATTCCCGATATCTTCACAGGGATTTAGGTGGGCCTTAACGCCCACTGGGAAAAGATCCCTCTGTCAGCTCAGTGCCTGCTTTCCTGGTTTGACTTGTCAATCTGGACTTGAATACACCTTTGGTTTTGGATTGACTCTATTACCTCTCCTAGAAATTAACACCAAAACTGACAGCTGATTGACAAGATGAGAAGCAGTTTTCCAAAATTCAAATTGAACTTAATCCTTTCTTACTAAAAGAATGCTCAAATCAAGGGGACACAGCTCACTCGTTTTGACTTCATGAGCTATGGCAGGTAGAGACAACTTTTTGAAAATACACAGCTAAAACTGTCCGTGCTTTGAATGCTAGACATGTTTTTCAGAATACACAGCTAAAACGGTCCCCGCTTTAAGTGCTAAAGCACTTAAAGCGGGGACCGTTTTAGCTGTGTATTTTCAAAAAGTTGTGTGCTCTTCAAAGAGAAAGTACTTTTGCTGTGTCTTTGGGTTCGAGGGTAAATGGGAGTCCTCTTCAGTCAGCAAGGACGACACCTGAGTCCTTTGCAGTCCTCCTGTCTGCCTCTGAGGGTGAAATGAGAGTGGTCCCTGTCATCATGAGCCATGTCTGAAAGAATTATTCACATTCCCTACGAGAATAGACGGGTGAAATAGCAAAACGTGTGTCTTCCTTTGGAGCATGGACGGGTTCAAAGCCCACCACATACCACTAAGTATTTTGCTGAACACGAGCAGTTGTGTGTGCGGCCTGTGTTTGGGTGATTTTTGTGTCGTGTGTGTGTGTGTGTGTGTGTGTGTCTGTATTTCTGTCTCCATTCCTGAGCAGCAAATCTTTTTTCTTCTTTTAGCATGTTACTCACAACTGTGGATGAAGCCCAGCACTCCTGAAAACACAATCCATGTATGGTTGAAGGAAATTTTCTTGGTGATGAGTGAGAGGTTGGTGACTGAAACCAGCTCATTTCCCATTGACCACTGAGGTCACATCTCTCAGGTGAGAAGCAAAGTGAGAATTTGAACCAGGCACATTCTCCTTAGAGACAATGGGCCAAAGACAGGTCCGATGGAATCGAATGTCTTTTCATGTTGACATCCATCCCGTCAAGCCCTCGTTAAGCCATTGAAGTGTCACATTGGGCCTGGGGGAGGCGGTGCACCCTGTGAAATTACACGTCCGAAGATTTGGATTTGATTTCCAGCCCTCTGCCAGTCAGTCTGCCAGGCACTTTCATGTGACAAGCCTTAGGCGAGTCCCTTTCTGTCTCTGATTCCCGATTCCTTCACAGGGATTTATGTGGGCCTTAACGCCCACTGGGAAAAGATCCCTCTGCCAGCTCAGTGCCTGCTTTCTTGGTTTGACTTGTCAATCTGGACTTGAATACACCTTTGGTTTTGGATTGACTCTATTACCTCTCCTAGAAATTAACACCAAAACTCACAGCTGATTGACAAGATGAGAAGCAGTTTTCCAAAATTCAAATTGAACTTAATCCTTTCTTCCTAAAAGAATGCTCAAATCAAGGGGACACAGCTCACTCGTTTTGACTTCATGAGCTATGGCAGGTAGAGACAACTTTCTGAAAATACACAGCTAAAACTGTCCGTGCTTTGAATGCTAGACATGTTTTTCAGAATACACAGCTAAAGCGGGGACCATTTTAGCTGTGTATTTTGAAAAAGTTGTGTGCTCTTCAAAGAGAAAGCTACTTTTGCTGTGTCTTTGGGTTCGAGGGGAAATGGGAGTCCTCTTCAGTCAGCAGGGAAGACACCTGAGTCCTTTGCAGTCCTCTTGTCTGCCTCTGAGGGTGAAATGAGAGTGGTCCCTGTCATCATGAGCCATGTCTGAAAGAATTATTCACATTCCCTACGAGAATAGACGGGTGAAATAGCAAAAGGTGTGTCTTCCTTTGGAGCATGGACGGGTTCAAAGCCCACCTCATACCACTAAGTATTTTGCTGAACACGAGCAGTTGTGTGTGCGGCCTGTGTTTGGGTGATTTTTGTGTCGTGTGTGTGTGTGTGTGTGTGTGTGTGTCTGTGTGTGTGTGTCTGTATTTCTGTCTCCATTCCTGAGCAGCAAATCTTTTTTCCTCTTTTAGCATGTTACTCACAACTGTGGATGAAGCCCAGCACTCCTGAAAACACAATCCATGTATGGTTGAAGGAAATTTTCTTGGTGATGAGTGAGAGGTTGATGACTGAAACCAGCTCATTTCCCATTGACCACTGAGGTCACATCTCTCAGGTGAGAAGCAAAGTGAGAATTTGAACCAGGCACATTCTCCTTAGAGACAATGGGCCAAAGACAGGTCCGATGGAATCGAATGTCTTTTCTTGTTGACATCCATCCCGTCAAGTCCTCGTTAAGCCTTTGAAGTGTCACACTGGGCCTGGGGGAGGCGGTGCACCCTGTGAAATTACACGTCCGAAGATTTGGATTTGATTTCCAACCCTCTGCCAGTCAGACTGCCAGGCACTTTCATGTGACAAGCCTTAGGCGAGTCCCTTTCTGTCTCTGATTCCCGATTCCTTCACAGGGATTTATGTGGGCCTTAACGCCCACTGGGAAAAGATCCCTCTGCCAGCTCAGTGCCTGCTTTCTTGGTTTGACTTGTCAATCTGGACTTGAATACACCTTTGGTTTTGGATTGACCCTATTACCTCTCCTAGAAATTAACACACAAAACTGACAGCTGATTGACAAGATGAGAAGCAGTTTTCCAAAATTCAAATTGAACTTAATCCTTTCTTACTAAAAGAATGCTCAAATCAAGGGGACACAGCTCACTCGTTTTGACTTCATGAGCTATGGCAGGTAGAGACAACTTTTTGAAAATACACAGCTAAAACTGTCCGTGCTTTGAATGCTAGACATGTTTTTCAGAATACACAGCTAAAACGGTCCCCGCTTTAAGTGCTAAAGCGGGGACCGTTTTAGCTGTGTATTTTGAAAAAGTTGTGTGCTCTTCAAAGAGAAAGCTACTTTTGCTGTGTCTTTGGGTTCGAGGGGAAATGGGAGTCCTCTTCAGGCAGCAGGGACGACACCTGAGTCCTTTGCAGTCCTCTTGTCTGCCTCTGAGGGTGAAATGAGAGTGGTCCCTGTCATCATGAGCCATGTCTGAAAGAATTATTCACATTCCCTACGAGAATAGACGGGTGAAATAGCAAAAGGTGTGTCTTCCTTTGGAGCATGGATGGGTTCAAAGCCCACCTCATACCACTAAGTATTTTGCTGAACACGAGCAGTTGTGTGTGCGGCCTGTGTTTGGGTGATTTTTGTGTCGCGTGTGTGTGTGTGTGTGTGTGTGTGTGTGTCTGTGTGTGTGTGTCTGTATTTCTGTCTCCATTCCTGAGCAGCAAATCTTTTTTCCTCTTTTAGTATGTTACTCACAACAGTGGATGAAGCCCAGCACTCCTGAAAACACAATCCATGTATGGTTGAAGGAAATTTTCTTGGTGATGAGTGAGAGGTTGGTGACTGAAACCAGCTCATTTCCCATTGACCACTGAGGTCACATCTCTCAGGTGAGAAGCAAAGTGAGAATTTGAACCAGGCACATTCTCCTTAGAGACAATGGGCCAAAGACAGGTCCGATGGAATCGAATGTCTTTTCATGTTGACATCCATCCCGTCAAGCCCTCGTTAAGCCATTGAAGTGTCACATTGGGCCTGGGGGAGGCGGTGCACCCTGTGAAATTACACGTCCGTAGATTTGGGTTTGATTTCCAGCCCTCTGCCAGTCAGTCTGCCAGGCACTTTCATGTGACAAGCCTTAGGCGAGTCCCTTTCTGTCTCTGATTCCCGATTCCTTCACAGGGATTTAGGTGGGCCTTAACGCCCACTGGGAAAAGATCCCTGTGCCAGCTCAGTGCCATCTTTCTTGGTTTGACTTGTCAATCTGGACTTGAATACACCTTTGGATTTGGATTGACTCTATTACCTCTCCTAGAAATTAACACACAAAACTGACAGCTGATTGACAAGATGAGAAGCAGTTTTCCAATATTCAAATTGAACTTAATCCTTTCTTTCTAAAAGAATGCTCAAATCAAAGGGACACAGCTCACTCGTTTTGACTTCATGAGCTATGGCAGGTAGAGACAACTTTTTGAAAATACACAGTCAAAACTGTCCGTGCTTTGAATGCAAGACATGTTTTTCAGAATACACAGCTAAAACAGTCCCCGCTTTAAGTGTTAAAGCACTTAAAGCGGGGACCGTTTTAGCTGTGTATTTTGAAAAAGTTGTGTTCTCTTCAAAGAGAAAGCTACTTTTGCTGTGTCTCTGGGTTCGAGGGGAAATGGGAGTCCTCTTCAGTCAGCAGGGATGACACCTGAGTCCTTTGCAGTCCTCTTGTCTGCCTCTGAGGGTGAAATGAGAGTGGTCCCTGTCATCATGAGCCATGTCTGAAAGAATTATTCACATTCCCTACGAGAATAGACGGGTGAAATAGCAAAAGGTGTGTCTTCCTTTGGAGCATGGACGGGTTCAAAGCCCACCTCATACCACTAAGTATTTTGCTGAACACGAGCAGTTGTGTGTGCGGCCTGTGTTTGGGTGATTTTTGTGTCGTGTGTGTGTGTGTGTGTGTGTGTGTGTGTGTGTGTGTGTGTCTGTGTGTGTGTGTCTGTATTTCTGTCTCCATTCCTGAGCAGCAAATATTTTTTCCTCTTTTAGCATGTTACTCACAACTGTTGATGAAGCCCAGCACTCCTGAAAACAGAATCCATGTATGGTTGAAGGAAATTTTCTTGGTGATGAGTGAGAGGTTGTTGACTGAAACCAGCTCATTTCCCATTGACCACTGAGGTCACATCTCTCAGGTGAGAAGCAAAGTGAGAATTTGAACCAGGCACATTCTCCTTAGAGACAATGGGCCAAAGACAGGTCCGATGGAATTGAATGTCTTTTCATGTTGACATCCATCCCGTCAAGCACTCGTTAAGCCATTGAAGTGTCACATTGGGCCTGGGGGGGGCGGTGCCCCCTGTGAAATTACACGTCCGAAGATTTGCATTTGATTTCCAGCCCTCTGCCAGTCAGTCTGCCAGGCACTTTCATGTGACAAGCCTTAGGCGAGTCCCTTTCTGTCTCTGATTCCCGATTCCTTCACAGGGATTTATGTGGGCCTTAACGCCCACAGGGAAAAGATCCCTCTGCCAGCTCAGTGCCTGCTTTCTTGGTTTGACTTGTCAATCTGGACTTGAATACACCTTTGGTTTTGGATTAACTCTATTACCTCTCCTAGAAATTAACACACAAAACTGAACGCTGATTGACAAGATGAGAATCAGTTTTCCAAAATTCAAATTGAACCTAATCCTTTGTTACTAAAAGAATGCTCAAATCAAGGGGACACAGCTCACTCGTTTTGACTTCATGAGCTATGGCAGGTAGAGACAACTTTTTGAAAATACACAGCTAAAACTGTCCGTGCTTTGAATGCTAGACATGTTTTTCAGAATACACAGCTAAAATGGTCCCCGCTTTAAGTGCTAAAACACTTAAAGCGGGGACCGTTTTAGCTGTGTATTTTGAAAAAGTTGTGTGCTCTTCAAAGAGAAAGCTACTTTTGCTGTGTCTTTGGGTTCGAGGGGAAATGGGAGTCCTCTTCAGTCAGCAGGGACGACACCTGAGTCCTTTGCAGTCCTCCTGTATGCTTCTGAGGGTGAAATGAGAGTGGTCCCTGTCATCATGAGCCATGTCTGAAAGAATTATTCACATTCCCTACGAGAATAGACAGGTGAAATAGCAAAAGGTGTGTCTTCTTTTGGAGCATGGACGGGTTCAAAGCCCACCTCATACCACTAAGTATTTTGCTGAACACGAGCAGTTGTGTGTGCGGCCTGTGTTTGGGTGATTTTTGTGTCGTGTGTGTGTGTGTGTGTGTCTGTGTGTGTGTGTCTGTATTTCTGTCTCCATTCCTGAGCAGCAAATCTTTTTTCCTCTTTTAGCATGTTACTCACAACTGTGGATGAAGCCCAGCACTCCTGAAAACACAATCCATGTATGGTTGAAGGAAATTTTCTTGGTGATGAGTGAGAGGTTGGTGACTGAAACCAGCTCATTTCCCATTGACCACTGAGGTCACATCTCTCAGGTGAGAAGCAAAGTGAGAATTTGAACCAGGCACATTCTCCTTAGAGACAATGGGCCAAAGACAGGTCCGATGGAATCGAATGTCTTTTCATGTTGACATCCATCCCGTCAAGCCCTCGTTAAGCCATTGAAGTGTCACATTGGGCCTGGGGGAGGCGGTGCACCCTGTGAAATTACACGTCCGAAGATTTGGATTTGATTTCCAGCCCTCTGCCAGTCAGTCTGCCAGGCACTTTCATGTGACAAGCCTTAGGCGAGTCCCTTTCTGTCTCTGATTCCCGATTCCTTCACAGGGATTTATGTGGGCCTTAACGCCCACTGGGAAAAGATCCCTCTGCCAGCTCAGTGCCTGCTTTCTTGGTTTGACTTGTGATTCTAGACTTGAATACACCTTTGGTTTTCGATTGACTCTATTACCTCTCCTAGAAATTAACACACAAAACTGACAGCTGATTGACAAGATGAGAAGCAGTTTTCCAAAATTCAAATTGAACTTAATCCTTTCTTCCTAAAAGAATGCTCAAATCAAGGGGACACAGCTCACTCGTTTTGACTTCATGAGCTATGGCAGGTAGAGACAACTTTTTGAAAATACACAGCTAAAACTGTCCGTTCTTTGAATGCTAGACATGTTTTTCAGAATACACAGCTAAAACGGTCCCCGCTTTAAGTGCTAAAAGGAAATTTTCATGGTGATGAGTGAGAGGTTGGTGACTGAAACCAGCTCATTTCCCATTGACCACTGAGGTCACATCTCTCAGGTGAGAAGCAAAGTGAGAATTTGAGCCAGGCACATTCTCCTTAGAGACAATGGGCCAAAGACAGGTCCGATGGAATCGAATGTCTTTTCTTGTTGACATCCATCCCGTCAAGTCCTCGTTAAGCCATTGAAGTGTCACATTGGGCCTGGGGGAGGCGGTGCACCCTGTGAAATTACACGTCCGAAGATTTGGATTTGATTTCCAGCCCTCTGCCAGTCAGTCTGCCAGGCACTTTCATGTGACAAGCCTTAGGCGAGTCCCTTTCTGTCTCTGATTCTCGATTCCTTCACAGGGATTTATGTGGGCCTTAACGCCCACTGGGAAAAGATCCCTCTGCCAGCTCAGTGCCTGCTTTCTTTGTTTGACTTGTCAATCTGGACTTGAATACACCTTTGGTTTTGGATTGACTCTATTACCTCTCCTAGAAATTAACACACAAAACTGACAGCTGATTGACAAGATGAGAAGCAGTTTTCCAAAATTCAAATTGAACTTAATCCTTTCTTACTAAAAGAATGCTCAAATCAAGGGGACGCAGCTCACTCGTTTTGACTTCATGTGCTATGGCAGGTAGAGACAACTTTTTGAAATTACACAGCTAAATCTGTCCGTGCTTTGAATGCTAGACATGTTTTTCAGTTTTAAGTGCTTTAGCACATAAAGCGGGACCGTTTTAGCTGTGTATTTTGAAAAAGTTGTGTGCTCTTCAAAGAGAAAGCTAGTTTTGCTGTGTCTTTGGGTTCGAGGGGAAATGGGAGTCCTCTTCAGTCAGCAGGGACGACCCCTGAGTCCTTTGCAGTCCTCTTGTCTGCCTCTGAGGGTGAAATGAGAGTGGTCCCTGTCATTATGAGCCATGTCTGAAAGAATTATTCACATTCCCTACGAGCATAGACGGGTGAAATAGCAAAAGGTGTGTCTTCCTTTGGAGCATGGAAGGGTTCAAAGCCCACCTCATACCACTAAGTATTTTGCTGAACACGAGCAGTTTTGTGTGCGGCCTGTGTTTGGGTTATTTTTGTGTCATGTGTGTGTGTGTGTGTGTGTGTGTGTTTGTGTGTGTGTGTGTGTGTGTCTGTGTGTGTGTGTCTGTATTTCTGTCTCCATTCCTGAGCAGCAAATCTTTTTTCCTCTTTTAGCATGTTACTCCCAACTGTGGATGAAGCCCAGCACTCCTGAAAACACAATCCATGTATGGTTGAAGGAAATTTTCTTGGTGATGAGTGAGAGGTTGGTGACTGAAACCAGCTCATTTCCCATTGACCACTGAGGTCACATCTCTCAGGTGAGAAGCAAAGTGAGAATTTGAACCAGGCACATTCTCCTTAGAGACAATGGGCCAAAGACAGGTCCGATGGAATCGAATGTCTTTTCATGTTGACATCCATCCCGTCAAGCACTCTTTAAGCCATTGAAGTGTCACATTGGGCCTGGGTGAGGCGGTGCACCCTGTGAAATTACACGTCCGAAGATTTGGATTTGATTGCCAGCCCTCTGCCAGTCAGTCTGCCAGGCACTTTCATGTGACAAGCCTTAGGCGAGTCCCTTTCTGTCTCTGATTCCCGACTCCTTCACAGGGATTTATGTGGGCCTTAACGCCCACTGGGAAAAGATCCCTCTGCCAGCTCAGTGCCTGCTTTCTTGGTTTGACTTGTCAATCTGGACTTGAATACACCTTTGGTTTTGGATTGACTCTATTTCCTCTCCTAGAAATTAACACACAAAACTGACAGCTGATTGACAAGATGAGAAGCAGTTTTCAAAAATTCAAATTGAAATTAATCCTTTCTTACTAAAAGAATGCTCAAATCAAGGGGACACAGCTCACTCGTTTTGACTTCATGAGCTATGGCAGGTAGAGACAACTTTTTGAAAATACACAGCTAAAACTGTCCGTGCTTTGAATGCTAAATATTTTTTTCAGTTTTAAGTGCTTTAGCACTTAAAGCGGGACCGTTTTAGCTGTGTATTTTGAAAAAGTTGTGTGCTCTTCAAAGAGAAAGCTAATTTTGCTGTGTCTTTGGGTTCGAGGGGAAATGGGAGTCCTCTTCAGTCAGCAGGGACGACACCTGAGTCCTTTGCAGTCCTCCTGTCTGCCTCTGAGGGTGAAATGAGAGTGGTCCCAGTCATCATGAGCCATGTCTTAAAGAATTATTCACATTCCCTACGAGAATAGACGGGTGAAATAGCAAAAGTTGTGTCTTCTTTTGGAGCATTGACGGGTTCAAAGCGCACCTCATACCACTAAGTATTTTGCTGAGCACGAGCAGTTGTGTGTGCGGCCTGTGTTTGGGTGATTTTTGTGTCATGTGTGTGTGTGTGTGTGTGTGTGTGTGTGTGTTTCTCTGTGTGTGTGTCTGTATTTCTGTCTCCATTCCTGAGCAGCAAATCTTTTTTCCTCTTTTAGCATGTTACTCACAACTGTGGATGAAGCCCAGCACTCCTGAAAACACAATCCATGTATGGTTGAAGGAAATTTTCTTGGTGATGAGTGAGAGGTTGGTGACTGAAACCAGCTCATTTCCCATTGACCACTGAGGTCACATCTCTCAGGTGAGAAGCAAAGTGAGAATTTGAACCAGGCACATTCTCCTTAGAGACAATGGGCCAAAGACAGGTCCGATGGAATCGAATGTCTTTTCTTGTTGACATCTATCCCGTCAAGTCCCCGTTAAGCCATTGAAGTGTCACATTGGGCATGGGGGAGGCGGTGCACCCTGTGAAATTAAACGTCCGAAGATTTGGATTTGATTTCCTGCCCTCTGCCAGTCAGTCTGCCAGGCACTTTCATGTGACAAGCCTTAGGCGAGTCCCTTTCTGTCTCTGATTCCCGATTCCTTCACAGGGATTTATGTGTGCCTTAACGCCCACTGGGAAAAGATCCCTCTGCCAGCTCAGTGCCTGCTTTCTTGGTTTGACTTGTCAATCTGGACTTGAATACACCTTTGGATTTGGATTGACTCTATTACCTCTCCTAGAAATTAACAGACAAAACTGACAGCTGATTGACAAGATGAGAAGCAGTTTTCCAAAATTCAAATTGAACTTAATCCTTTCTTACTAAAAGAATGCTCAAATCAAGGGGACACAGCTCACTCGTTTTGACTTCATGAGCTATGGCAGGTAGAGACAACTTTTTGAAAATACACAGCTAAAACTGTCCGTGCTTTGAATGCTAAACATGTTTTTCAGTTTTAAGTGCTTTAGCACTTAAAGCGGGAACGTTTTAGCTGTGTATTTTGAAAAAGTTGTGTGCTCTTCAAAGAGAAAGCTAGTTTGCTGTTTCTTTGGGTTCCAGGGGAAATGGGAGTCCTCCTCAGTCAGCAGGGACGACACCTGAGTCCTTTGCAGTCCTCCTGTCTGCCTCTGAGAGTGAAATGAGAGTGGTCCCTGTCATCATGAGCCATGTCTTAAAGAATTATTCACATTCCCTACGAGAATAGACGGGTGAAATAGCAAAAGTTGTGTCTTCTTTTGGAGCATGGACGGGTTCAAAGCCCACCTCATACCACTAAGTATTTTGCTGAACACGAGCAGTTGTGTGTGCGGCCTGTGTTTGGGTGATTTTTGTGTCGTGTGTGTGTGTGTGTGTGTGTGTGTGTGTGTGTCTGTGTGTGTGTGTCTGTATTTCTGTCTCCATTCCTGAGCAGCAAATCTTTTTTCCTCTTTTAGCATGTTACTCACAACTGTGGATGAAGCCCAGCACTCCTGAAAACACAATCCATGTATGGTTGAAGGAAATTTTCTTGGTGATGAGTGAGAGGTTGGTGACTGAAACCAGCTCATTTCCCATTGACCACTGAGGTCACATCTCTCTGGTGAGAAGCAAAGTGAGAATTTGAACCAGGCACATTCTCCTTAGAGACAATGGGCCAAAGACAGGTCCGATGGAATCGAATGTCTTTTCATGTTGACATCCATCCCGTCAAGCCCTCGTTAAGCCATTGAAGTGTCACATTGGGCCTGGGGGAGGCGGTGCACCCTGTGAAATTACACGTTCGAAGATTTGGATTTGATTTCCAGCCCTCTGCCAGTCAGTCTGCCAGGCACTTTCATGTGACAAGCCTTAGGCGAGTCCCTTTCTGTCTCTGATTCCCGATTCCTTCACAGGGATTTATGTGGGCCTTAACGCCCACTGGGAAAAGATCCCTCTGCCAGCTCAGTGCCTGCTTTCTTTGTTTGACTTGTCAATCTAGAATTGAATACACCTTTGGTTTTGGATTGACTCTATTACCTCACCTAGAAATTAACACACAAAACTGACAGCTGATTGACAAGATGAGAAGCAGTTTTCCAAAATTCAAATTGAACTTAATCCTTTCTTCCTAAAAGAATGCTCAAATCAAGGGGACACAGCTCACTCGTTTTGACTTCATGAGCTATGGCAGGTAGAGACAACTTTTTGAAAATACACAGCTAAAACTGTCCGTGCTTTGCATGCTAGACATGTTTTTCAGAATACACAGCTAAAACGGTCCCCGCTATAAGTGCTAAAAGGAAATTTTCTTGGTGATGAGTGAGAGGTTGGTGACTGAAACGAGCTCATTTCTCATTGACCACTGAGGTCACATCTCTCAGGTGAGAAGCAAAGTGAGAATTTGAACCAGGCACATTCTCCTTAGAGACAATGGGCCAAAGACAGGTCCGATGGAATCGAATGTATTTTCATGTTGACATCCATCCCGTCAAGCCCTCGTTAAGCCATTGAAGTGTCACATTGGGCCTGGGGGAGGCGGTGCACCCTGTGAAATTACACGTCCGAAGATTTGGATTTGATTTCCAGCCCTCTGCCAGTCAGTCTGCCAGGCACTTTCATGTGACAAGCCTTAGGCGAGTCCCTTTCTGTCTCTGATTCCCGATTCCTTCACAGGGATTTATGTGGGCCTTAACGCCCACTGTGAAAAGATCCCTCTGCCAGCTCAGTGCCTGCTTTCCTGGTTTGACTTGTCAATCTGGACTTGAATACACCTTTGGTTTTGGATTGACTCTATTACCTCTCCTAGAAATTAACACACAAAACTGACAGCTGATTGACAAGAAGAGAAGCAATTTTCCAAAATTCAAATTGAACTTAATCCTTTCTTACTAAAGGAATGCTCAAATCAACGGGACACAGCTCACTCGTTTTGACATCATGAGCTACGGCAGGTAAATACAACTTTTTGAAAATACACAGCTAAAACTGTCCGTGCTTTGAATGCTAGACATGTTTTTCAGTTTTAAGTGCTTTAGCACTTAAAGCGGGACCGTTTTAGCTGTGTATTTTGAAAAAGTTGTGTGCTCTTCAAAGAGAAAGCTACTTTTGCTGTGTCTGTGGGTTCGAGGTGAAATGAGAGTCCTCTTCAGTCAGCAGGGACGACACCTGAGTCCTTTGCAGTCCTCTTGTCTGCCTCTGAGGGTGAAATGAGAGTGGTCCCTGTCATCATGAGCCATGTCTGAAAGAATTATTCACATTCCCTACAAGAATAGACGGGTGAAATAGCAAAAGGTGTGTCTTCCTTTGGAGCATGGACGGGTTCAAAGCCCACCTCATACCACTAAGTATTTTGCTGAACACGAGCAGTTGTGTGTGCTGCCTGTGTTTGGGTGATTTTTGTGTCGTGTGTGTGTGTGTGTGTGTGTGTGTCTGTGTGTGTGTGTCTGTATTTCTGTCTCCATTCCTGAGCAGCAAATCTTTTTTCCTCTTTTAGCATGTTACTCACAACTGTGGATGAAGCCCAGCACTCCTGAAAACACAATCCATGTATGGTTGAAGGAAATTTTCTTGGTGATGAGACAGAGGTTGGTGACTGAAACCAGCTCATTTCCCATTGACCACTGAGGTCACATCTCTCAGGTGAGAAGCAAGGTGAGAATTTGAACCAGGCACATTCTCCTTAGAGACAATGGGCCAAAGACAGGTCCGATGGAATCGAATGTCTTTTCATGTTGACATCCATCCCGTCAAGCCCTCGTTAAGCCATTGAAGTGTCACATTGGGCCTGGGGGAGGCGGTGCACCCTGTGAAATTACACGTCCGAAGTTTTGGATTTGATTTCCAGCCCTCTGCTAGTCAGTCTGCCAGGCACTTTCATGTGACAAGCCTTTGGCGAGTCCCTTTCTGTCTCTGATTCCCGATTCCTTCACAGGGATTTATGTTGGCCTTAACGCCCACTGGGAAAAGATCCCTCTGCCAGCTCAGTGCCTGCTTTCTTGGTTTGACTTGTCATTCTGGACTTGAATACACCTTTGGTTTTGGATTGACTCTATTACCTCTCCGAGAAATTAACACACAAAACTGAGAGCTGATTGACAAGATGAGAAGCAGTTTTCCAAAATTCAAATTGAACTTAATCCTTTCTTCCTAAAAGAATGCTCAAATCAAGGGGACACAGCTCACTCGTTTTGACTTCATGAGCTATGGCAGGTAGAGACAACTTTTTGAAAATACACAGCTAAAACTGTCCGTGCTTTGAATGCTAGGCATGTTTTAGCTGTGTATTTTGAAAAAGTTGTGTGCTCTTCAAAGAGAAAGCTAGTTTTGCTGTGTCTTTGGGTTCGAGGGGAAATGGGAGTCCTCTTCAGTCAGCAGGGACGACCCCTGAGTCCTTTGCAGTCCTCTTGTCTGCCTCTGAGGGTGAAATGAGAGTGGTCCCTGTCATTATGAGCCATGTCTGAAAGAATTATTCACATTCCCTACGAGCATAGACGGGTGAAATAGCAAAAGGTGTGTCTTCCTTTGGAGCATGGAAGGGTTCAAAGCCCACCTCATACCACTAAGTATTTTGCTGAACACGAGCAGTTGTGTGTGCGGCCTGTGTTTGGGTTATTTTTGTGTCATGTGTGTGTGTGTGTGTGTGTGTGTTTGTGTGTGTGTGTGTGTGTGTGTGTGTGTGTGTCTGTATTTCTGTCTCCATTCCTGAGCAGCAAATCTTTTTTCCTCTTTTAGCATGTTACTCCCAACTGTGGATGAAGCCCAGCACTCCTGAAAACACAATCCATGTATGGTTGAAGGAAATTTTCTTGGTGATGAGTGAGAGGTTGGTGACTGAAACCAGCTCATTTCCCATTGACCACTGAGGTCACATCTCTCAGGTGAGAAGCAAAGTGAGAATTTGAACCAGGCACATTCTCCTTAGAGACAATGGGCCAAAGACAGGTCCGATGGAATCGAATGTCTTTTCATGTTGACATCCATCCCGTCAAGCCCTCGTTAAGCCATTGAAGTGTCACATTGGGCCTGGGGGAGGCGGTGCACCCTGTGAAATTACACGTCCGAAGATTTGGATTTGATTGCCAGCCCTCTGCCAGTCAGTCTACCAGGCACTTTCATGTGACAAGCCTTAGGCGAGTCCCTTTCTGTCTCTGATTCCCGACTCCTTCACAGGGATTTATGTGGGCCTTAACGCCCACTGGGAAAAGATCCCTCTGCCAGCTCAGTGCCTGCTTTCTTGGTTTGACTTGTCAATCTGGACTTGAATACACCTTTGGTTTTGGATTGACTCTATTTCCTCTCCTAGAAATTAACACACAAAACTGACAGCTGATTGACAAGATGAGAAGCAGTTTTCAAAAATTCAAATTGAACTTAATCCTTTCTTACTAAAAGAATGCTCAAATCAAGGGGACACAGCTCACTCGTTTTGACTTCATGAGCTATGGCAGGTAGAGACAACTTTTTGAAAATACACAGCTAAAACTGTCCGTGCTTTGAATGCTAAATATTTTTTTCAGTTTTAAGTGCTTTAGCACTTAAAGCGGGACCGTTTTAGCTGTGTATTTTGAAAAAGTTGTGTGCTCTTCAAAGAGAAAGCTAATTTTGCTGTGTCTTTGGGTTCGAGGGGAAATGGGAGTCCTCTTCAGTCAGCAGGGACGACACCTGAGTCCTTTGCAGTCCTCCTGTCTGCCTCTGAGGGTGAAATGAGAGTGGTCCCAGTCATCATGAGCCATGTCTTAAAGAATTATTCACATTCCCTACGAGAATAGACGGGTGAAATAGCAAAAGTTGTGTCTTCTTTTGGAGCATTGACGGGTTCAAAGCGCACCTCATACCACTAAGTATTTTGCTGAACACGAGCAGTTGTGTGTGCGGCCTGTGTTTGGGTGATTTTTGTGTCATGTGTGTGTGTGTGTGTGTGTGTGTGTGTGTTTCTCTGTGTGTGTGTCTGTATTTCTGTCTCCATTCCTGAGCAGCAAATCTTTTTTCCTCTTTTAGCATGTTACTCACAACTGTGGATGAAGCCCAGCACTCCTGAAAACACAATCCATGTATGGTTGAAGGAAATTTTCTTGGTGATGAGTGAGAGGTTGGTGACTGAAACCAGCTCATTTCCCATTGACCACTGAGGTCACATCTCTCAGGTGAGAAGCAAAGTGAGAATTTGAACCAGGCACATTCTCCTTAGAGACAATGGGCCAAAGACAGGTCCGATGGAATCGAATGTCTTTTCTTGTTGACATCTATCCCGTCAAGTCCCCGTTAAGCCATTGAAGTGTCACATTGGGCATGGGGGAGGCGGTGCACCCTGTGAAATTACACGTCCGAAGATTTGGATTTGATTTCCTGCCCTCTGCCAGTCAGTCTGCCAGGCACTTTCATGTGACAAGCCTTAGGCGAGTCCCTTTCTGTCTCTGATTCCCGATTCCTTCACAGGGATTTATGTGTGCCTTAACGCCCACTGGGAAAAGATCCCTCTGCCAGCTCAGTGCCTGCTTTCTTGGTTTGACTTGTCAATCTGGACTTGAATACACCTTTGGATTTGGATTGACTCTATTACCTCTCCTAGATATTAACAGACAAAACTGACAGCTGATTGACAAGATGAGAAGCAGTTTTTCAAAATTCAAATTGAACTTAATCCTTTCTTACTAAAAGAATGCTCAAATCAAGGGGACACAGCTCACTCGTTTTGACTTCATGAGCTATGGCAGGTAGAGACAACTTTTTGAAAATACACAGCTAAAACTGTCCGTGCTTTGAATGCTAAACATGTTTTTCAGTTTTAAGTGCTTTAGCACTTAAAGCGGGAACGTTTTAGCTGTGTATTTTGAAAAAGTTGTGTGCTCTTCAAAGAGAAAGCTACTTTTGCTGTTTCTTTGGGTTCCAGGGGAAATGGGAGTCCTCCTCAGTCAGCAGGGACGACACCTGAGTCCTTTGCAGTCCTCCTGTCTGCCTCTGAGAGTGAAATGAGAGTGGTCCCTGTCATCATGAGCCATGTCTTAAAGAATTATTCACATTCCCTACGAGAATAGACGGGTGAAATAGCAAAAGTTGTGTCTTCTTTTGGAGCATGGACGGGTTCAAAGCCCACCTCATACCACTAAGTATTTTGCTGAACACGAGCAGTTGTGTGTGCGGCCTGTGTTTGGGTGATTTTTGTGTCGTGTCTGTGTGTGTGTGTGTGTGTGTGTGTGTGTGTGTCTGTGTGTGTGTGTCTGTATTTCTGTCTCCATTCCTGAGCAGCAAATCTTTTTTCCTCTTTTAGCATGTTACTCACAACTGTGGATGAAGCCCAGCACTCCTGAAAACACAATCCATGTATGGTTGAAGGAAATTTTCTTGGTGATGAGTGAGAGGTTGGTGACTGAAACCAGCTCATTTCCCATTGACCACTGAGGTCACATCTCTCTGGTGAGAAGCAAAGTGAGAATTTGAACCAGGCACATTCTCCTTAGAGACAATGGGCCAAAGACAGGTCCGATGGAATCGAATGTCTTTTCATGTTGACATCCATCCCGTCAAGCCCTCGTTAAGCCATTGAAGTGTCACATTGGGCATGGGGGAGGCGGTGCACCCTGTGAAATTACACTTGCGAAGATTTGGATTTGATTTCCAGCCCTCTGCCAGTCAGTCTGCCAGGCACTTTCATGTGACAAGCCTTAGGCGAGTCCCTTTCTGTCTCTGATTCCCGATTCCTTCACAGGGATTTATGTGGGCCTTAACGCCCACTGGGAAAAGATCCCTCTGCCAGCTCAGTGCCTGCTTTCTTGGTTTGACTTGTCAATCTAGAATTGAATACACCTTTGGTTTTGGATTGACTCTATTACCTCACCTAGAAATTAACACACAAAACTGACAGCTGATTGACAAGATGAGAAGCAGTTTTCCAAAATTCAAATTGAACTTAATCCTTTCTTCCTAAAAGAATGCTCAAATCAAGGGGACACAGCTCACTCGTTTTGACTTCATGAGCTATGGCAGGTAGAGACAACTTTTTGAAAATACACAGCTAAAACTGTCCGTGCTTCGAATGCTAGACATGTTTTTCAGAATACACAGCTAAAACGGTCCCCGCTTCAAGTGCTAAATCACTTAAAGCGGGGACCGTTTTAGCTGTGTATTTTGAAAAAGTTGTGTGCTCTTCAAAGAGAAAGCTACTTTTGCTGTGTCTTTGGGTTCGAGGGGAAATGGGAGTCCTCTTCAGTCAGCAGGGACGACACCTGAGTCCTTTGCAGTCCTCTTGTCTGCCTCTGAGGGTGAAATGAGAGTGGTCCCTGTCATCATGAGCCATGTCTGAAAGAATTATTCACATTCCCTACGAGAATAGACGGGTGAAATAGCAAAAGTTGTGTCTTCCTTTGGAGCATGGACGGGTTCAAAGCCCAACTCATACCACTAAGTATTTTGCTGAAGACGAGCAGTTGTGTGTGCGGCCTGTGTTTGGGTGATTTTTGTGTCATGTGCGTGTGTGTGTGTTTGTGTGTGTGTGTGTCTGTGTGTGTGTGTCTGTATTTTTGTCTCCATTCCTGAGCAGAAAATCTTTTTTCCTCTTTTAGCATGTTACTCACAACTGTGGATGAAGCCCAGCACTCCTGAAAACACAATCCATGTATGGTTGAAGGAAATTTTCTTGGTGATGAGTGAGAGGTTGGTGACTGAAACCAGCTCATTTCCCATTGACCACTGAGGTCACATCTCTCAGGTGAGAAGCAAAGTGAGAATTTGTACCAGGCACATTCTCCTTAGAGACAATGGGCCAAAGACAGGTCCGATGGAATCGAATGTCTTTTCATGTTGACATCCATCCCGTCAAGCCCTCCTTAAGCCATTGAAGTGTCACATGGGGCCTGGGGGAGGTGGTGCACCCTGTGAAATTACACGTCCGAAGATTTGGATTTGATTTCCATCCCTCTGCCAGTCAGTCTGCCAGGCACTTTCATGTGACAAGCCTTAGGCGAGTCCCTTTCTGTCTCTGATTCCCGATTCCTTCACAGGGATTTATGTGGGCCTTAACGCCCACTGGGAAAAGATCCCTCTGCCAGCTCAGTGCCTGCTTTCTTGGTTTGACTTGTCAATCTGGACTTGAATACACCTTTGGTTTTGAATTGACTCTATTACCTCTCCTAGAAATTAACAAGAAATTAACACACAAAACTGACAGCTGATTGACAAGATGAGAAGTAGTTTTCCAAAATTCAAATTGAACTTAATCCTTTCTTCCTAAAAGAATGCTCAAATCAAAGGGACACAGCTCACTCGTTTTGACTTCATGAGCTATGGCAGGTAGAGACAACTTTTTGAAAATACACAGCTAAAACTGTCCGTGCTTTGAATGCTAGACATGTTTTTCAGAATACACAGCTAAAACGGTCCCCGCTTTAAGTGCTTTATTAGCTGTGTATTTTGAAAAAGTTGTGTGCTCTTCAAAGAGAAAGCTACTTTTGCTGTGTCTTTGGGTTCGAGGGAAAATGGGAGTCCTCTTCAGTGAGCAGGGACGACACCTGAGTCTTTTGCAGTCCTCTTGTCTGCCTCTGAGAGTGAAAAGAGAGTGGTCCCTGTCATCATGAGCCATGTCTGAAAGAAATATTCACATTCCCTACGAGAATAGACGGGTGAAATAGCGAAAGGTGTGTCTTCCTGTGGAGCATGGACGTGTTCAGAGCCCACCTCATACCACTAAGTATTGTGCTGAACACGAGCATTTGTGTGTGCGGCCTGTGTTTGGGTGTTTTTTGTGTCGTGTGTGTGTGTGTGTGTTTGTGTGTCTGTGTCTGTGTGTGTGTGTCTGTATTTCTGTCTCCATTCCTGAGCAGCAAATCTTTTTTCCTCTTTTAGCATGTTACTCACAACTGTGGATGGAGCCCAGCACTCCTGAAAACACAATCCATGTATGGTTGAAGGAAATTTTCTTGGTGATGAGTGAGAGGTTGGTGACTGAAACCAGCTCATTTCCCATTGACCACTGAGGTCACATCTCTCAGGTGAGAAGCAAAGTGAGAATTTGAACCAGACACATTCTCCTTAGAGACAATGGGCCAAAGACAGGTCCGATGGAATCGAATGTCTTTTCATGTTGACATCCATCCCGTCAAGCCCTCGTTAAGCCATTGAAGTGTCACACTGGGCCTGGGGGAGGCGGTGCACCCTGTGAAATTACACGTCCGAAGATTTGGATTTGATTTCCAGCCCTCTGCCAGTCAGTCTGCCAGGCACTTTCATATAACAAGCTTTAGGCGAGTCCCTTTCTGTCTCTGTTTCCCGATTCCTTCACAGGGATTTATGTGGGCCTTAAGGCCCACTGGGGAAACATCCCTCTGCCAGCTCAGTGCCTGCTTTCTTGGTTTGACTTGTCAATCTGGACTAGAATACACCTTTGGTTTTGGATTGACTCTATTACCTCTCCTAGAAATTAACACACAAAACTGACAGCTGATTGACAAGATGAGAAGCAGTTTTCCAAAATTCAAATTGAACTTAATCCTTTCTTACTAAAAGAATGCTCAACTCAAGGGGGCACAGCTCACTCGTTTTGACTTCATGAGCTATGGCAGGTAGAGACAACTTTTTGAAAATACACAGCTAAAACTGTCCGTGCTTTGAATGCTAGACATGTTTTTCAGAATACACAGCTAAAACGGTCCCCGCTTTACGTGGTTTAGGACTTAATGCGGAGACGTTTTAGCTGTGTATTTTGAAAAATTGGTGTGCTCTTCAAAGAGAAAGCTACTTTTGCTGTGTCTTTGGGTTCGAGGGGAAATGGGAGTCCTCTTCAGTCAGCAGGGACGACACCTGATTCCTTTGCAGTCCTCTTTTCTGCCTCTGAGGGTGAAATGAGAGTGGTCCCTGGCATCATGTGCCATGTCTGAAAGAATTATTCACATTCCCTACGAGAATAGACGGGTGAAATAGCGAAAGGTGTGTCTTCCTTTGGAGCATGGACGGGTTCAAAGCCCACCTCATACCACTAAGTATTTTGCTGAACACGAGCAGTTGTGTGTGCGGCCTGTGTTTGGGTGTTTTTTGTGTCTGGTGTTCGTGTGTGTGTGTGTATGTGTGTGTGTGGGTGTGTCTGTGTGTGTGTGTCTGTATTTCTCTCTCCATTCCTGAGCAGCAAATCTTTTTTCCTCTTTTAGCATGTTACTCACAACTGTGGATGAAGCCCAGCACTCCTGAAAACACAATCCATGTATGGTTGAAGGAATTTTTCTTGGTGATGAGTGACAGGTTGGTGACTGAAACCAGCTCATTTCCCATTGACCACTGAGGTCACATCTCTCAGGTGAGAAGCAAAGTGAGAATTTGAACCAGGCACATTCTCCTTAGAGACAATGGGCCAAAAACCGGTCCGATGGAATGTAATGTCTTTTCTTGTTGACATCCATCCCGACAAGCTCTCGTTAAGCCATTGAAGTGTCACATTGGGCCTGGGGGAGGCGGTGCCCAATGTGAAATTACACGTCCGAAGATTTGGATTTGATTTCCAGGCCTCTGCCAGTCACTCTGCCAGGCACTTTCATGTGACAAGCCTTCGGCGAGTCCCTTTCTGTCTCTGTTTCCCGATTCCTTCACAGGGATTTATGTGGTTTTTAAGGCCCAGTGGGAAAAGTTCCCTCTTCCAGCTCAGTGCCTGTTTTCTTGGTTTGACTTGTCAATCTGGACTTTAATACACCTTTGGTTTTGGATTGACTCTATTACCTCTGCTAGAAATTAACACACAAAACTGAGATCTGATTGACAAGATGAGAAGCCGTTTTCCAGAATTCAAATCCAACTTAATCCTTTCTTACAAATAGAATGCTCAACTCAAGGGGACACTGATCACTCATTTTGACTTCATGAGCTACGGAAGGTAGAGACAACTTTTTGAAAATACACAGCTAAAACTGTCCGTGCTTTGAATGCTAGACATGTTTTTCAGAATACACAGCCAAAACGGTCCCCGCTTTAAGGGCTAAAGCACTTAAAGCGGGGACCATTTTAGTTGTGTATTTTGAAAAAGTTGTGTGCTCTTCAAAGAGAAAGCTGCTTTTGCTGTGCCTTTGGGTTTGAGGGGAAATGGGAGTCCTCTTCAGTCAGCAGGTATGACACCTGAGTCCTTTGCAGTCCTCTTGTCTGCCTCTGAGGGTGAAATGATAGTGGTCCCTGTCATCATGAGCCATGTCTGAAAGAATTATTCACATTCCCTACGAGAATAGACGGGTGAAATAGCGAAAGGTGTGTCTTCCTTTGGAGCATGGACGGGTTCAAAGCCCACCTCATACCACTAAGTATTTTGCTGAACACGAGCAGTTGTGTGTGCGGCCTGTGTTTGGGTGTTTTTTGTGTCACGTGTTCGTGTGTGTGTGTGTGTGTGTGTAGGTGTGTCTGTGTGTGTGTGTCTGTATTTCTGTCTCCATTCCTGAGCAGCAAATCTTTTTTCCTCTTTTTGCATGTTACTGAGAACTGTGGATGAAGCCCAGCACTCCTGAAAACACAATCTATGTATGGTTGAAGTAATTTTTCTTGGTGATGAGTGAGAGGTTGGTGACTGAAACCAGCTCATTTCCCATTGACCACTTAGGCCACATCTCTCAGGTGAGAAGCAAAGTGAGAATTTGAACCAGGCACATTCTCCTTAGAGACAATGGGCCAAAGACAGGTCCGATGGAATCGAATGTCTTTTCATGTTGACATCCATCCCGTCAAGCTCTCGCTAAACCATTGAAGTGTCACATTGTGCCTGGGGGAGGCGGTGCACCCTGTGAAATTACACGTCCGAAGATTTGGATTTGATTTCCAGCCCTCTGCCAGTCAGTCTGCCAGGCACTTTCATGTGACAAGCCTTAGGCGAGTCCCTTTCTGTCTCTGTTTCCCGATTCCTTCACAGGGATTTATGTGGGCCTTAACGCCCACTGGGAAAAGATCCCTCTGCCAGCTCAGTGCCTGCTTTCTTGGTTTGACTTGTCAATCTGGACTTGAATACACCTTTGGTTTTGGATTGTCTCTATTACCTCTCCTAGAAATTAACGCACAAAACTGACAGCTGATTGAGAAGATGAGAAGCCGTTTTCCAGAATTCAAATTGAACTTAATCCTTTCTTACTAAAAGAATGCTCCACTCAAGGGGACACAGATCACTCGTTTTAACATCATGAGCTATGGCAGGTAGAGAGAACTTTTTGAAAATACACAACTAAAACTGTCCGTGCTTTGAATGCTAGACAAGTTTTTCAGAATACTCAGCTAAAACGGTCTTTATATATATATATATATATATATATATATATATATATATATATATATATATATATACTGAATCTTGCTCTGTCACCTACACTAGAGTGCAGTGGCATGATAGCTCGCTGCAACCTCTGCCTCATTGGTTCAAGGGATTCTCCTGCCTCAGCCACCCAAGTATCTGTGATTACAGGCACCTGCCACCACACCCAGCTAATTTTTGTATTTTTCATAGAGATGGGGTTTCTTTTTTTCTTTTTCTTTGAGACGGAGTTTCTCTCTTGTTACCCAGTCTTGAGTGCAGTGTCATGATCTCAGCTCACCACAACCTCTGCCTTCTGGGTTCAGGCAATTGTCCTTCCTCTGCCTCCCGTGTAGCTGGGATTACAGGCATGCGCCACCATGCTTAGCTAATTTTTTGTATTTTTCGTAGAGACGGGGTTTCACCATGTTGTCCAGGATGGCCTCGATCTCTTGACTTTGTGATCCGCCCACCTCGGCCTCCCAAAGTGCTGGGATTACAGGCTTGAGCCACCGTGCCCGGCCCAGAGATGGTGTTTCACCATATTGGCCTGTCTGGTCTTGAACTGACCTGGTGATCTGCCCACCTTGGCCTCTGATAGTGCTCGGATTGCAGGCATGAGCCACCACGCCTTGTACCTAATTCCTATTCACTGGTCGTGGATGGGAGCTATGGAATCTCTTCCTACAAAACATCCTGGCCGCATCAGAATGTGAGAGTTAAGTTTTCTAAGAGATGGTTCCTCTGTTTGTGCTCCACACCCAAATAATCGATCTTACTTCACTGTCAGACAACTTCCAGTTATTACAGTGGCTGTAGTCTAGCTGGAAAAACGCTAAGTAGACCCCCGGGACTCTCTTGACTCAGCCACTAACAACTTAGTGTGGCTCTGGGAAACAAAGAAGCTGGAGCAACCACGCCTGCAATCCCAGCACTTTGGGAGGTCGACGTGGGAGGATTGCTTGAGCCCAGGAGTTTGACAGCAGCCTGGGCAACATAGCAAGACCCCATCTCTACAAAAAAAAAATCAAAAAAATTATTGCGGTGTGGTGGTGTCACCCTGTAGTCCCAGCTATTCAGGAGGCTAAAGTGGGAGGATCACTTGAGTCCCAGAGGTCAAGACTGCAGTGAGCCAAGATCATGCCACTGCCCTCAAGCTTGGGCTTCAAAGTGAGACACTGTCTCAGGAGGGAAAAAACAAAACAAAACAAAACAAAAAAACTGGAGCTTTTGTTTTCTCATTTGTTAAAGGTGGATGATATTATCTCCTTCATGGAATTACTGTGAGGATGGAAGTACAATTTTTTTCCCCTTTCCTTTTAGAAATACAATGAGATAGGCATAGTGGCCAGGTGAGGTGGCTCATGCCTGTAATCCCAGCACTTTGGGAGCCTGAAGCAGGTGGATCACCTGAGGTCAGGAGTTCAAGACCATCCTGGCCACCATGGTGAAACCCTGACTCCACTAAAATTACAAAAATTAGCCTAGCGTGGTGGCACGTGCCTACAATCGCAGCTACTCAGGAAGCTGAGGCAGGAGAATGGCTTGAACCTGGGAGGTGGAGGGTGTAGTGAGCAGAGATCATCCCATGGCACTCCAGTCTGGACGACAGAGTGAGACTCCATCTCAAAAAAATAAAATGCCAGATGTGGTGGCTCATGCCTGTAAACCCAGCACTTTGGGAGGCAGAGGAAGGTGGATCACCTGAGGTCAGGAGTTCAAGACCAGCCTGACCAACATGCAGAAACCCCATCTCTAATAAACATATAAAATTCGCCAAGCATGGTGGCACATGCCTGTAATCCCAACTATTTGGGAGGCTGAGGCAGGAGAATCGCTTGAACCTGGGAAGTGGAGGTTGCAGTGAGCCAAGATTGCACTCCTGCATGGACGAGAAGAAGGAAACTGTGTCTCAAAAACAATAATTAGATAGGCATAGTGCACAAGATAATGTCAGGTGACACGTGCACTACCACTTAGTACCACTGTGAGTCCGGACAGATGACATAGGTCTCCGTGCCTCAGTTTTTCCACCTGTCAAATAGGAACCATATGAGGATGTACTCGTAAGATGATGCTCAAGGCTAAATAATGTAATCCATGAACGTGCTTAGACCAGCACCTCCTGCATTTTAAATACTCTTCCCTTTTGGCTGCTGTTGCTACTATTTTACTAACTGGGTTGATTTCTAGCCTGCAAAAAAAAGGATCACAAGTTTGTGAACAAGACCATTATTCCTTACCAAATGATTCATAACCCCAATTTTTCTTTTGCTTTTTTTTTTGTTTGTTTGTTTGTGTTTTTGGAAACAGAGTCTCACTCCCACTCCCAGGCTCAAGTGATTCTCCTGCTCAGTCTCATGAGTAACTGGGATTAAAGGTACCCACAACTAGGCCCAGCTAATTTTTGTATTTTTAGTACAGATGGGGTTTCACCATGTTGGCCAGGCTGATCTCAGACTCCTGACCTCACGTAATCCATCCACCTCGGCCTCCCAAAGTGCTGGGATTATAGGCGTGTGCCACCCCACCAGCCTATAACCCCAGTTTCTTTTTACCAACTTAGATTATGGAACTTGGCATGATGCCCAGATTCCCATAATGCAAATTGTCCTCCCCAATTATAACTACCAGTTTTTTTCATCTAAGAAAAACAAAACAAAAATTGAAATGCTGGTCATTTTTGTGGACAAAAAGATAAGTATGGCCAGGGGTAGTGGCTCAGGCCTGTAATTCCAGCACTTTGAGAGGCTGAGGCGGGAACATCACTGGAAGCCAGAAGTTCGAGACCAGCCTGACCAACACGGTGAATCCCCCTCTCTACTAAAACTACAAAAATGAGCCACGTGGGCTGGTGTGCGCCTGCAGTCCCAGCTACTCAGGAGGCTGAGGCAGGAGAATCACTTAACCCAGGAGGCAGAGGTTGCAGTGAAAAGAGATCATGCCACTGCAGTCCAGCTTGGGCAACAAGATCAGAACTCCATCTCAAAAAACAAACAAAAACAAGTAATGCGACTGCTATTTTCTGGTTATAATCACAGAGTTCATGTAGAAAAGCTAAGCAATATGAAAAAATACAGAGTTAAAGTTTTTAAAAATTACCCCAAATTGGATCAGCAAACTTTTTTTTTTTTTTTCCCTCTTGAGACAGACTAGGTCTTGCTGCTGCCCAAGCTGGTGTACAGTGACACAATCACAGATGACTGCAGCCTCGACCTCCTGGACTGGCTCTGTGCTCCTGCCTCCCAAGGAGCTGGGACTACAGGTGCATATTCCTATACCCAGCTAATTTTTTTTTTAATTGGTTTTGTAGAGGTGAAGTCTCACTATGTTGCTCAGGCTGGTCTCGAGCTCTGGCCTCAAGTAATCCTCCCGCTTCAGCCTTCCAAAGTGCTGGAATTACAAGCATGAACTTATTTGGAGACTGGGTCATTACAGAGGTCATCAAGTTAAAATGGGTCATGAATGTGGGGCCCTGATGCTATATAACTGTTGTCCTTACTAAAAGAAAAATTTGTTGCCTGTGAAAGAAAAAGAAAGAATAAAATATTTTTTCCTTGAGACAGGTCTTGTTCTGTCACCCAGGCTGGAGTGAAGTGGTGTGATCTCAGCTCACTGCAGCCTCATCCTCCCTGACTCAAGCAATCCTCCAACCTCAGCCTCCTGAGTAGCTTGGGAACACAGGTACATGCAACCATACCTGGCTTTTTTTTTTTTTTCCCGAGATGGATTCTTGCTCTTTCCTCCAGTCTGGAGTGCAGTGGTGCAATCTCAGCTCACTGCAACCTCCACCTCTGGGTTCAAGCAGTTCTCCTGCCTCAGCCTCCTGAGTAGCTAGGATGGCAGGCGTGCACCACCACAGCCAGCTAATTTTTATATTTTTAGTAGAGATGGGGTTTCACCATGTTGGCTATGCTGGTCTCAAACTCCTGACCTCTTGATCTGCCAACCTCAGCCTCCCAAAGTGCTAGGATTACAGGTGTGAGCCACCACTCCCGGCTGTATTGTTTTTAGTACAGGTGGGGTTTCATCCTGTTGGCCTGGCTGGTATTGAACTCCTGACCTGAAGTTATCCTCTCACTCATGCTCCCAAAGTACAGGGATTACAGACATGAGCCACGGCATCTGGCCTGAGACAATAAATTTGTCTTATTCTAAGCCACTTAGTTGGTGGCACTTTGTTACAGCATCCCCAGCAAAGTTATATCCAACGAATAATCCATTTCATTGTTGTTGTTGTTGTTGTTGTTGTTGTTGTTGTTGTGGTTGTGGTTGTTGTTGTTTTTGAGACGGAGTTTCGCTCTTGTTACCCAGGCTGGAGTGCAATGGCACGATCTCGGCTCACCGCAACCTCTGCCTCCTGGGTTCAGGCAATTATCCTGCCTCAGCCTCCTCAGTAGCTGGGATTACAGGCACGCACCACCATGCCCAGCTAATTTTTTGTATTTTTAGTAGAGAGGGGATTTCACCATGTTGACCAGGATGGTCTGGATCTCTTGACCTCGTGATCCACCCGCCTCAGCCTCCCAAAGTGCTGAGATTACAGGCTTGAGACACCACGCCCGGCCGTTGTTGTTGTTTTTAAGGAAAAAAAAAAAGGAAAGAAAGAAAGAAAAAAGAATAATTAAAAAGAATGAAGGAGAGGAAGAAAGAGGAAGAGGAAGAGAGAACGGGAGTGTTGCTTTATTGCCCAGGCTAGAATGCAGTCTAAAAACGGGTATTGAAAACGTCTTTTATGCCAGTAGTTTTGCTTAATAATGGAGACAGGAAAAAAATGAGGAAAGAAAATAACAAACAAGCAGCCAACCAATAATTCATTTAAACCTGTAAGTAGGTATGATGTGGTACTGATAAGAGTGTATATTTTTGTGTATTTAAAATGGAGAGTTCTATAAATGTTTATTAAGTTTACTTGTTCCGGATGTGAGTTCAAGTCCTGGATATCCTTGTTAATTTTCTGTCTCGTTGATCTGTCTAATATTGATGTTGAAGTCTCCCCCTATTATTGTGTGGGAGTCTGTCTCTTTATAAGTCTTACGTAATCTGGGTGTTCCTGTATTGGGTGCGTATATATTTAGGATCGTTAGCTCTTCTCGTTGCATTGATCCTTTGACCATTATGTAATGTCCTTCTTTGCCTCTTTTGATCTTTGTTGCTTTAAAGTTTATTTTATCAGAGGCGAGATTTGCAACTCCTGCTTTTTATTAATTAACTTATTTTTGCTCTCAAGTTGGTTGGTAATTCTTTCTCCATCCATTTATGTTGAGTCTTTGTGTATCCCTGCATGTGAGATGGGTCTGGATGCAGCATACCGATGGATTTTGCATTTCATTGTTAAAGGACACAGAAGCTCATGCTCTCTGTCATTCCCGAATGTGTAATTAGGTTTTGGCCAGGAGCAGAGGCTCATACCTGTAATCCCAGGACTTTGGAAGGCTGAGATGGGAGGATCACTTGAAGCTCAGAGTTTGAGGCCAGCCTGGCCAACATGGTGAGACCCCATCTCCACACACACACACACAAATATTAGTTGGGCATGGTAGCATTCACCTGTAATCCCAGCTACTCAGGAGGCTAAGGTGGGAGGACTGCTTGATCCTGGGAGTAAGAGGCTGCAGTGGGCTATGATTATACCACTGCACTGTAGGCTGAACAACACAGGAAGTCCCTATCTATCTCTTAAAAAAGAAAAAAAAAAAAAAAAAAAGGGGCTGGAGTTTGAGTTTGTGTTTTTGTTGTTGTTACTGTTGTTGTTGTTGTCGTCTTTTTTTTAGTCGGAGTTTCACTCTTGTTACCCAGGCTGTAGTGCAATGGCACGATCTCGGCTCACCGCAACGTCCGCCTCCTGGGTTCAGGCAATTGTCCTGCCTCAGCCTCCTGAGTAGCTGGGATTACAGGCATGTGCCACCATGCCCAGCTATTTTTTTATATTTTTTAGTAGAGACGGGGTTTCACCATGTTGACCAGGATGGTCTCAATCTCTTGACCTCGTGATCCACCCGCCTTGGCTTCCCAAAGTGCTGGGGTTACAGGCGTGAGCCACCGGGCCCAGCCTCGTTACTGTTGTTTTTTGAGATGGAGTGTCATGCTCTGCCTGGGCTGGAGTGCGGTGGTTCAATCTCAGCTCATTGCAACTCCACCTCCTGTGTTCAAGTGATTCTCCCACCTCAGCCTCCCAAGTAGCTGGGATTACAGGTGTGCACCCCCACACCTGGCTCATTTTTATATTTTCAGTAGAGATGGGATTTCACCATGTTGGCCAGGCTGGTCTCAAACTCCTGACCTCAGGAGATCCACCGGCCTCGGCCTCCCAAAGTGATGGGATTACAGGTGTGGGTCACTGCGTTCAGTCGATTTAGTGTTTTGGCTGGGTTGGGTCTGGCAGGTGTATGGTTAATAAACCAGGTCTAAATATTTCCAGGAAACTGCTGGGTCAGGCATGCACTGACAGCAATGTTGTGGATGGTGATACTGGCTGTGAACATGGAAGAAAACAAGGTCTGGTCTCCTTTTTTCACCCAGACGGTGTCGATGAGCTGACCTAGGAGATAACAGGACAGGTACATGAGACCCCGTGTACATCCTGGGAAAGGCGGTGGCAACTGCTTGGGACCCCAGCCCACCTGGCCAGTGGCTCTTCCATGTTCCTACAGCTTTTGAGAGGTTCGCTATTCAAAGGAGGATGAATCAAGGAAAGTACAGGGCTGGGGCACAATTTTGTTAAACATGACAAGGAATATGCCTTGGTTCAAGAAAACCCATGGCTCAGCACGGTGGTTTACACCTGTAATCTCAGCACTTTAGAAGGTGGAGGTGAGAAGATCACCAGAGGTCAGGAGTTCGAGGCCATCACGGCCAACATAGAAACCCCATCTCTACTAAAAATACAGAAATTAGCCAGGTGTGGTGGCACATGCCTGTAGTCCCAGCTACTCAAGAGGCTGAGGCCTGAGAATCCCGGGAGGTGGAGGTTGCAGTGAGCCGAGACCACACCATTGTACTCCAGCCTGGGTGACAGAGTGAGACTCCATCTAAGAAATAAAATGAGAAAATCCGATCCTTCTGCCACGCATGGGGGTGCATGCCTGTAATCCCAGCACTTTGGGAGGCTGAGGTGGGCACATCACTTGAGGTCAGGAGTTCAAGATCAGCCTGGCTAACATGGCAAAACCTTGGCTCTACTAAAAATACAAAAATGAACCGGGTATGGTTGCATGTGCCTGTAATCCCAGCTAATTGGGAGACCGAGGCAGGAGAATCACTTGAACCCTGAAGGTGGAGCTAGCAGTGAGCTTAGATCACGCCACTGCACTTAAGCCTGGGGCCAGAGAAGACTCCATCTCAAAAGAAAAAAGAAAAGGCAATGCAACCCCTACTAGTCTTCTCTATAAGCAGGCTCAGAGTGATGGCCGTGGAGTTTTTGGTCAGCCAGGGGATTGAACACAATGGAATGTCTTTTTTTTTTTTTTTTTTTTTTTTTTTTTAGACGGAGTTTTCGCTCTTGTTTACCCAGGCTGGAGTGCAATGGCGCCATCTCAGCTCACCGCAACCTCTGCCTCCTGGGTTCAGGCAATTCTCCTGCCTCAGCCTCCTGAGTAGCTGGGATTACAGGCACGTGCCACCATGCCCAGCTAATTTTTTGTATTTTTTAGTAGAGACGGGGTTTCACCATGCTGACCAGAATGGTCTCGATCTCTTGACCTCGTGATCCACCCGCCTCAGCCTCCCAAAGTGCTGGGATTACAGGCTTGAGCCACTGCGCCCGGCTTGGAATGTCTTCTAATACAGGTAACTATTATAAGCAATAAAACAGGTTGGGTTTGGCAGCTCTCATCTGTAATCCCAGCACTTTGGGAGGCTGAGGGTGGAGGATCGTTTGAGTCCAGCTGTTTGAGATCAGCCCAGCCAGGAGGGTAAAAGCCCATCTCTACAAAAAATAAGTTAGTCTTACATGGTGGTGCACCTGTGGTCCCAGCTACTGGGAGACTGAAGCAGGAGGACTGCTTGAGCCTGAGAGGTGGAGGCTGCAGTGAGCCACAATTGCACCTGGATGCAGTGAGCCTGGATGACAGACTGAGACCCTGTCTTCAAAAAAGAAAAAAAAAAAAATTCGTTTGTAAGGATAATACAGACTGAGTACAGTGGCTCACCGCTGTAATATCCAGACTTCCAGACTTTGGGAGGCTAAGGCAGGGGGACTGCTTGAAGCCAGGTGTTTGAGACCAGCGTGCATAACATAGAGGGACCCAGTCTCTACAAAAAACACAAAAAAATTAGCCAGGCATGTTGGCATGGTCTTGTAGCCAGCTACTCACGAGGCTGAAGGGGGAGGATCGTTTGAATCCAGGGAAGGTGGAGGCTGCAGTGAGCCATTATGTCACTTCTGCACTCCAGCCTGGGTGCAGTAGTACAGTCAGAACTCAGCACAGCCTGCACCTCCACAGAGCGAGACCCTCTCTCAAAAAAAAAAAAAAAAAAAAAAAAAAAAAGCTGGGGCTCATGCCTGTAATCCCATCACTTTGGGAGGCTGCGGTGGGCAGATCATGAGGTCAGGAGATCGAGACCATCCTCCCCAACATGGTGAAACTCCATCTCTACTAATAATACAAAAAAAAAAAAAAAAAAAAAAATGGTGGGCATGGTGGTACACACCTGTAGTCCTAGCTACTTGGGAGGCTGAGGCAGGAGAACTACTTGAACCCAGGAGGCAGAGATTGCAGTGAGCCAAGACTGAACCACTGCACTATAGTCTGGGATTACAGGTGTGTGCCACCAGGCCTGGCTAATTTTTGTATTTTAGTAGAGATGGGGTTTCACCATGTTAACCAGGCTGGTCTCCAACTCCTGATCTCAGGTAATCCTCCCACTTTAGCCTCCCAAAGTGCTGGGATTGCAGGTGTGAGCCACTGTGCCCAGTCTGATTTTTTTCAAGTATTTAAAAATATAAAACCAATAAACATTCTTGGGCAGCTCATGAGCTGTATAAAAACAGATGGTGAGCTGGGCGCAGTGGCTCAAGCCTGTAATCCCAGCACTTTGGGAGGCCGAGGTGGGTGGATCACGAGGTTGAGAGATCGAGACCAACCTGGTCAACATGGTGAAACCCTGTCTCTACTAAAAATACAAAAAATTAGCTGGGCATGGTGGCACATGACTGTAATCCCAGCTACTGAGGAGGCTGAGGCAGGAGAATTGCCTGAACCCAGGAGGCGGAGGTTGCGGTGAGCCGAGACAGCGCCATTGCACTCCAGCCTGGGTAACAAGAGCGAAACTCCATCTCAAAAAAAAAAAAAAAAACAGATGGTGGGATCTCTATGTCTCCTGTGTAGATACTATATGCCATGGTTTCCAGAGCCCTGGCTAGATGTTTGTTTGTTTGAGACAGGGTCTCCCTCTGTTGGCCAGGCTGATGCAATGGTGTGATCTCAGCTCACTGCAACCTCCACCTCCAACGTTCAAGCAATTCATGTGCCTCAGCCTCCCTAGTAGCTGGGATTACAGGCACTACCACACCCAGATAATTTTTTTGTATTTTTAGTAGAGATGTGGTTTCAGTACGTTGGGCAGGTGCTCTCAAGCTCCTGGCCTCAGGTGATCATCCTACCTTGGCTTCCCAAAGTACTGGGATCACAGGTATAGGTGATTCTGGCTAAGTACATTTAAATACTAAGTACATTTAAGTACTAAGCCCTGGCTAGGTACCATTAAGGTATAATGGCATATGGAGGCTGAGGTGGGAGGATCACTGGATGCCAGGAGATCAAGGCTAGTCTGAGTAACATACCAACCAGAGAGATCTTATCTTTACAAAAAAAAAAAAAATTATATTAACTGGGCATGTTGGTTATAGTGTGCACCTATAGTACTAACTACTTGGGAGGCTGAGGCAGGAGGATCCCTTGAGCCCAGCAGTTCAAGGTTTCAGTGAACTGTGATCACGCCACTGAATTCCAGCTCTGAGACAGAGCAAGACACTCTTTCTAAAAATAGTAAAAAATGTTTTATTTTCTTGAGACAGAGTCTGGCTACATCACCCAGGCTGGAGTGCAGTGGTACAATCTCAGTTCACTGCAACCTCTGCCTCTTGGGTTCAAACAGTTCTCCAGTCTCGGCCCCCTGAGGAGCTGGGATTATAGGCGTGTGCCACTGGGTTTGGCTCATTTTTGTATTTTTAGTAGACACCAGGTTTCACCACGTCAGCCAGGCTGGCCTCCAACTCCTGACCTCAAATGATACACCCATCTTGGCCTCTCAAAGTGCTGAGATTACAGGTGTGAGCCACTGCGCCTGACCTTGTGAAAATGTTAGTGGCATTTTGATTATAATTGAATACTTTTTAAAAAATCAAATGCGCATACATATGATTGTTTTTGGCAGGACTAGGGGCCAGGACTTTTTTCTAATTCCTTCACCTTGTATTCTAGGGCCTTGCAAACATTAGGTGCTTAGCAAATGCAATAGAAGGCACTCAGACAGTGATTGATGTGTAGTGCATACTTGTCTTCATTAGGAAGAAAGAGACAGACAGGAAGAACAAGGGAAAATTCAGGGCAATTGATCAGGTCGACACCATCATTGCTAAAATCAGAGGAGACCAGGCTGTGTGTGGTTGCTCATGCCTGTAATTTCAGCACTTTAGGAGTCTGAGGCAGGTGGATCACTTGATGTCAGGAGTTCAAGACCAGCCTGGACAACATGGCAAAACCTCATCTCTACTGAAAATACAAAACTTAGCCAGGCATGGTGTGGCAGGCCCCTGTAATCCCAGCTACTAAGGAGGCTGAGGCAGGAGAATCAGTTGAACCCGGGAGGTGTAAGTTGCAGTTAGATGAGATTACACCACTGCACTCCAGCCTGAGGGACATTGCAAGACTCCACCAAAAAAAAAAAAAAAAAAAAAAAAAAAAATCAGAGAAGACCAAGATACCTGCAGATAATGCACTGTGTCACTTTCCCTGTGCATTTTTCCTGCCTCTTGGTAGACAGCTCCTAACATCACCATGAGATCCTGGTGAAGGAGGTGTGGATACTGGGGTTGCTACAGTTTATTGAACCATTTTTTCTCCCAGAGATGCTAATCTTCTGTCAGATTCCTTTGAGTGTTTTTCCGATCCCTGCTGCGGGCAGTTTACCCTCAGGGCACTTCTCCATGGAGCCACCAGCTGGCTCCATTGCTGCATAAGTGAAACTGACTCAAGATTAGAAAGTAGTGTTCCATTGTCTTTGAGCTGGGTGGGGTGGGTCAAACCTGTAATCCCAGTACTTAGGGAGGCTGAGATGGGTAGTTCACTTGAGGCCAGTAGTTCGAGACCAGCCTGGCAACATGGTGAAACCCTATATGGTGAAACCCTAATTTTTATACTAAAAATATAAAAAATAGCCAGGCATAATGATTCACGCCTATAATCCCAGCTACTCGGGAGGCTGAGACAGCATTGGTTGGGAAGCAGAGGTTGCAGTGAGCCAAGATCGGGACACTGCCCTTTAGCCTGGGTAACAAAGCGAGACTCCAGTTTTTTAAAAAAAAACAGTATTCCTAAGGACTGAGAGGGGAAACTGAGGCATGCAGACTGGAGTTGGGGTGGGGCTTGGGCTTGGCAAGAGAATGGGTTCAAGTAACATGTGAAGGACTCTCAGAAAGTCACAGCAACTTCAAAATCATTTATTCTACCTCCCACATCCACATTTTCCAGATATAGAAACCAAAGCTGAGAGCGGGAGATAACTATCCCAAAAGCACCACGTCGGTGGGGAGCCGGGTTGCCAGAGAAAACACAGGACATCCAGTGAAGTGTGAGTTTTGGACTCTTCGTGTATGTCTCAAATAATGCACGAGACTTAAACTAAAACCTTATTTACTCTTTGTCTTCGAAGGTAACTGTGCATCTGTATGATGCTTTGCTAAGTCTGACAACCCTCATAAGGGTAAAATGAAGATTAGGGAAATAATTAAATGTAATAAGCAAACATGCAAAATAAAGACAACTCTGTTCCCATTGTACAGACAAGAGAATTGCACATTAGGGAGGTGGCTTGCCCCAAGGCCACACTCACAAGCGTCAGAGTCAGGATTTGAACCTGGTCCTGATTCCAGAGGTCCCAATTTCACTGTTGTGGCCAGGAACATCTCATAGTCCGCCATGTGCGTGCATGTTCTGTCTTGAATATAACCCTCTCCCCATCGTGTAAGTGGACCATTCCCCTCCCTGACATTGAAGAACCCCATATTCAGCAGGTGCCTCCTGACCCAGCAGACCCCCATGAGCCCAGATCCCTGAGACCTGGTGGCTGCCATTATGACATTCCCCGACTGCATCTTAGGACCCAAGTCTGACCCCCTGCAGGATCTGCAGCTGTGTTACAGGAAAGGGGACCCGATCCAGACCCCAAGGGAGGGTTCTTGAATCTCGTGCAAGAAACAACTCGGGGTGAGTACATAAAGTGAAAACACATTTTTTTTTTTTTTTGTTTGGTTGGTGGTTTTTTTGTTTGTTTGTTTTTCAGATGGAGTCTCACTCTGTTGCCCAGGCTAGATAGAGGGCAGTGGTGTGATCTTGGCTCACTACAACCTACTCCTCTGGGGTTCAAGTGATTTTTCTGCTTCAGTCTCCTAAGTAGCTGGGATCACAGGTGCTTGCCACCACACCTGGCTAATTTTTATATTTTTAGTAGAGATGGGGTTTCACCATGTTGGCCAGGCTGCTCTCAAACTCTTGACCTCAGGTGATCCGCCTCCCTCAGCCTCCCAAAGTGCTGGGGTTACAGGTGTGAGCCACAGAGCAA
This sequence comes from Saimiri boliviensis, assembly GCF_048565385.1. NCBI lineage: Eukaryota > Metazoa > Chordata > Mammalia > Primates > Cebidae > Saimiri > Saimiri boliviensis. The sequence continues at coordinate 156,686,034 of NC_133453.1, forward strand.
GTTTATGCTTTCCTAGACAAGCAAGTTTTTTAGGAAAGTAAAGATAGAATGGTTACTCCATAGAGCAGCCCAGAGGGCACTGGTGCCCATCTTTAGGGTTATTTCTTCATGACATGCTGAATGGGGGGGTAGATTATTCATGACTCCCCTTTTTTAGATCATACAGGGCAACTTTCTGATGTTGCCATGGCATTTATAAACTGTCAAGGCACTGGTGGCAATGTGGCAGCGAGGACGACCAGAGGTCACTCTCCTGGCCATCTTGGTTTTGATGGGTTTTGGATTGGCTTCTTTACTGCAGCCTGTTTTATCGACAATGTCTCTGTGACCTGTATCTTGTGCTGACCTCCTATGTCATCCTGTGACTTAGAATGCCTTCCCCGCCTGGGAACGCAGCCCAGTAGGTCTCAGCCTCCTTTTACCCATCTCCTATTCAAGATGCAGTTGCTGTGGTTCACACACCTCTGGCAGCTGGGCTCCTTGGGATCTCCTGACATTCTGTGCCCTCTGTGCCCTCCTCCCTCACTGCCATCGCTGTCTTCCTGAGCCTCCTCCTTCTGAATTTCTTCATCACCAAGAAGAGGAATCGCTGTTAGGTTTGGCTTTTGGGAAAGGGATGGACCAGGCAGGCAGTAGGGAGGGAGACACAGGCCCTGGCATGGGCGATGGGGAGGGGAGAGCTGAGTGGGAGCCGGTGGGTCTGTCTTTGTTCTTGTCTCTGTGAGTTGCCCATTGTGCAGATCTGCCCCGCTCCTTCCCCATCGCAATGGATGGGGACTCCTCTCTCTAGTGTTCAGGCCCCGGGCCCTGGGTCAGATCAATGCCTTTTTCTCCTGCACTCCGTTAGTCAGAAGATGTGCTTGGCATCACCTTGAAAATGCATCCAGAAGCAAGGCCCTGGCTCACTCCCTACTTCTGTCCCAGCCTCTCTGCCCTTCCAGCCACAGGAGACCTGTGTGAGCTGAATCCATTGCACCCTCCTCTGCTCAGACCCACAGCGGCCCCATTTTTCTCGATCTGAGCCAAAGGCCCCAGAGTGGCCCACCAGGCTCACCCTGGGCTGCCTCATTGCCTCCAGCCTCACCTTCCACCAGTCTCCCTCCGTTTTCCACCTACCATTCTTCCCCATCCTCACACCTGCCTGATGTTCACACATCCCTCCAGGCATCTGCTTTAGCTGTTCCCTCCACCTGGACCACCCTCCTTCCAGAAGACCATTGTCCCCTCCAGCACCCCCTGCAGTCAGGGCTGCCTCCCTCACCACCATCCAGCAAGGACATGGCCCGCCCATCCCTCTCCTCCCAGCAGCTCCCTTCCTTGGCCTGTCCTGGGTTTGTTTTTGCTTTTCCCCAGCACTTCGCACTTCCTAAAGGGCCCTGCAGGAGGCTCCTGGCAGGGGCCGATGGCCTCGCTCTCCTTAGACTGGAAGCTCCACAGCAGCACGGGCCACTCCCTGTGGCAGACTCAGTATCTAGTTAGTGCTCCTCATGCAGAAGGTGCTGGATCAGTGTTTGAGAACTACAGAAGATAGGAGGGTGGAGAGAAGGGAGGGAGAGATGAAGGGAAGAAAGGAGGGAGGGGAGAAAGGAGAGGAGGGGAGGAGTGAAGAGGAGGGAGGCAAGGACACATAGGAAAGGGGAGGACAGATGGAGGGAAGGAAAGAGTTGAAGGAGGAAGAGAAGGAATGAGGGAGAGAAGGAAGAGAGGGGGGAGGGAGGAAAGGAAAAAAGGGAAGAAAGAAAGGGCGGGAGAGCAGAAGAAAGGAGTAGGGAAGAAAGGAAAGAAAGGCGGGAGAGAGGGAGGGAGGCAAGGGGCATGAAGGGAAGGAGTTTATTTCCTCTCTATGCCCAGCTGTCCCAATGTCCATCTGTCACTTGGACTGTTTCTCCAGCCTCCTGCGTGGCCTCCTTCAGGCATGGTGGCTCACACCTGTAATCCCAGCACTTTGGGAGGTGGAGGCAGGCGGATCACCTGAGATCAGGAGTTCAAAAGCAGCCTGGCCAACATGGCAAAATGCTATTTCTATTAAAAACTACAAAGATTATCTAAGCATGGTGGCAGGCACCTATCATCTCAGCTACTCCAGAATCTCAGGCAGGAGAACCGCTTGAACACAGGAGGCGGAGGTTGCAGTGAGCTGAGATTGCATCACTACACTCCAGCCTGGTAAGAGCAAGACTCCATCTCAAAAAATAAAAATTCTTCTCCAGGCAGCTGCCTTCTGATGATGCCCCCCTCACCCAGTGAAGCACAGGAGACCCCAAATTCCTGCCTGACCTGAAAGTGCCAAGTGACCCTTCCCACACACTCCTCTGGCCGCACTGTGTCCTCTGAGTCATGCTGTTCCCTGTCTCAAAGCCTCCCCTCCCTCTTCCCAGCCCCATCCTCTGCCTTCCTGGTGTCCACCTCCTGGTCATTTTATGTGTAGCTCAGGCTGTAATCCCAGCACTTTAGGAGGCCTAGGGCAGAGGATCACTTGAGCTCAAGAGCTTGAGGCCAGCCAGAGCAACATAGTGAGATCTCCCCCCTCCCCAAACCCCACCAAAAATGTGAAAGGAAGAAAAAAAGATGTAGCTCAGGCATTACTCACCTCCAGGTAGCCTTTCTGATAGTGCCATCCACAGGTGGGCTCAGGGGCAGCCTCTGTTCTCTGGGCATCAGAAGCTGCCTCCCTGGGGAAACGCTCCTGGGTCAGCTCCTGCAGGAGTCCAGACACAGGATAACGGTGGATGGATCAGGACTGAGGGTCAGAGATGCGGAGAGGCAGGCAGCTTTGGGACACACTTGGTGAGATCAGTGGGATTTTCTGCAGGGTGACTGTCAGGGTGCAGGGGATAATTCTGGACCAGCCGTGTCTTCATCTCTCTCTCCCCTCCAATTCCAGGAGAGCAAATGAGGCAGAAGGACTTGAGGGCCCGGCTCAGCAGCTCCATCCTCAGGAACTTGAGGACTATCAAGTTCCATGGCTGGTGAGGTCTGCTGTTCTGAGAGTTCCAGGCTTTTACCGATGTGGGGAGGAGGGTTCAGGTGCAGGTGGGCTGCAGAGGTAGAATCCAGGGTCTGAGTGGCCATATTGGCCAAGCTGGTCTTGAACTCCGAATGTTAAATGATTTGTCCGTCTCAGCCTACCAAAGTGCTGGGATTACAGGTGTGTGTCACCATGAACTGGCTAATTTGGGCATTTTCAGTAGAGAGGTGGTTTTGCTATGTCGTCCTTGCTGGTCTTGAACTCCTGGAGTCACATGATGCACCTGCATCAGCTTCCCCTTGTGCTGGGATTACAGGCATGAACCACCATGGCCATGCTTTCTTTTTTGAGACAGGATCTTATGCTGGCACCCAAGCTGGACTGAAGGTGTGTGCCACTATGAACTGGCTAATTTTTGTATTTCCAGTAGAGAGGTGGTTTTGCTTTGTCATCCTTGCTGGTCTTGAACTCCTGGAGTCACGCAATGCACCTGCCTCAGCTTCCCCTTGTGCTGGGATTACAGGCATCAACTGACGTGCCCAGCTAGTTTTTTTTTTCTTTTTGAGGAATTACCGAACTATGTGAAACACAGGATGCACCGATTTTGTTCCCTGTACAGTATTTAAAGATTGTGGTTTCTCTCTCACCTTGCCAACACTTGTTAATTAACATTTGTTGGATTATATCCTTTCTAGTGTGTGTGCGGGAGTATGTCATAGTTTCAGTTTAGATGGCCATAGTCATGATAGTGATCATCTTTTTATGTGCCTGTTTTCCATTAACATGTATTTTTGGCAAAGCGTGTGTATGTCATTGTGTATGACATTGAGTATGTCATACAGTTAAGATGGCCCTAATGATAATGATATTACCCATCTCTTATGTGCCTGTTTTACATTTCAGTGTTTTATTGGCGGAGTGTGGGTTCAGCTGTTTCTCCATTTAGTAATTGGGTTGTTTTTGTTGTTGATTTATACAAATAACACATCGTGGCTAACAGACTGTTAGACATGTAATGCACAAATATTTTCTTCCTTTCTGTGGGTTGTGTTCCCCCTATCTTTTTTTTTTTTTTTTCATGAGATGGACAGAGTCTAGCTCTGTTTCCCTGGCTGGAGTGCAGTAGTGTGATCTCGGCTCATGGCAACCTCTACCTCCTGGTTTCAGATGATTCTCCTGCCTCAGCCTGCCAAGTAGCTGACATTACATACTCCCAGTACCATGCCCAGCCAATTTTCTGTATTTATTTATTGATTTTTGAGATGGTGTATTACTGTTGCTGTGTCACCCAGGCAGGAGTGCATTAGTGCAATATCGGCTCACTGCAACTTCCACCTCCAGGGTTCATGCGATTCTTCTCCCTGAGCCTTCTGACTAGCTGGGATTACAGACCTGTGCCACCACGCCCGGCAAATTTTTTGTATTTTTTATAGAGATGTTGTTTCTCCACAATGGTCAGGCTGGTCTCAAACTCTCAACCTCAGTTGATTTGCTTGCCTCAACTCCCCATAGTGCTGGGATTACAGGCGTGAGCCACTGCACCTGCCACTCCTAGGTATTTTGGTTTTCTTTCTTTTTTATTTTGAGATAGGTCTTGCTCTGTCTGCCGGGCTGGAGTGCAGTGGCCTGACAACTACTCACTGGAACCTCTGCCTCCTGGGTTCAAGCAATTCTTGTGCCTCAGCCTCCCAAGTAACTGAGATTACAGGTACCGGGGTTTCACCATGTTGGGCAAGCTGGTATCGAACTCCTGACCTCAAGCGATCTTTCTGCTTCGGCCTCCCAAAATGCTAGGATTACAGGCATGAGCTGCCATGCCCGGCCTTTCTTTTTTGAGACGGGGTCTTGTGCTGTCTCCCAGGCTGGAGTGCAGTGGTGTAATCTCGGCTTACTGCAACCTCCACATTCTGGGCTCAAGCAATCCTCCTGTGTCAGCCTCTCCAGTAGCTGTGACTACAGGTGTGTGCCACCATGCCTGGCTAATTTTTGTATTTTTAGTTGAGATGGGGTTTTGCTAAGTCGTCCTGGGTTATCGTCAACTGCTGGACTCAACGTGATTTACCTGTCTCGGCCTCCCAATGTGCTGTGGTTGCAGGCATCAGCTATTGTGCCCAGACTATTTTTCACTTGTGAGTAAATACGAAACTATGTTAAAAATAGGCTGCACCATTTTATATTCACATGTGGTATTTAAGTATGGTGATTTCTCTCTGACCTTGCTAACACTTGTTATTTTCTATTTATTTGGATTATAGCCTTTTGAGTGTGTGTTAAAGGAGTTTATCATTGTGGTTTCCATGTAGATTGCCATAATGAGAGTTATATTGATCATCCTGTTATGTGCTTGTTTTCCATTTGCATGTCATATTGTTGAAGTGTGTGTTCAGCTGTTTTTAGATTTTGTAATTTGGTTGCTTTTGTTGTTGAGTCAGACAAATTATACACTGTGGTTAACAGACTGTTGTTAGATATATAATGCACTGTGTGCTGTCTTTTCACTTTCTTTTTTTAATTTGAGATGGAGTCTTGCACTTTTACCCAGGCTAAAGTGCAGTGGTGCGATCTCGGCTCACTGCAACCTCCCACTCTTGGGTTCACATGACTCTTGTGTCTCACCTTTCGAGTAGCTGAGATTACAGGCTCCTGTTAACATGCCCAGCTAAGTTTTTGTATTTTTTTTTTCTTTGGAGATGGAGTCTCGCTCTGACACCCAGGCCTGGAGTGTAGTAGCACAATCGGCTTACTGCAACTTCCACCTCCCAAGTTCAAGTGATTCCTCAGGTGAGCACCACCACGCCCAGTTAATTTTTGTATTTTCAGTAGAGACGAGGTTTCTCTATGTTGGTAAGGCTGGTCTCAAACTCCCAACCTGAGGTACATGCTCGTCTCAGTCTGCCAAAGTGCTGGATTATAGGCGTGAGCCACTACACTCCTCCAGTCCCAGGCATTATGGTTTTCTTTTCTTTTCTTTCTTTTTCTTTCTTTTTCTTTCTTTTTTTTTTTTTTTTTTTTTTTTTTTTTTTTTTTTTTTTTTTTTTTTTTTTTTGGTGCGATCTTGCCTCTCTGTTGGCCAGGCTGGAGTGCAGTGGCCTGATATCAGCTCACTGGAACCTCAGTCTCTTGGGTTCAAGCAATTCTCCTGCCTCAGCCTCCAAAGTAGCTGGGATTACAGGTGCATACCACCACACCCGGATAATTTTCATGTTTTTAGTAGAGACCGGGTTTTGCCATGCTGGCCAAGGTGGTTTTTAACTGCTGACTTCAAGAGATCCTTCTGCCTCCACCCCTCAAAGTGCTGGGATTACAGGTGTGAGTCACCATGTTTGGCCTTTCCATTTTGAGATGAGGTCTTGTGCTGTCTCCTAGGCTGCAGTGCAGTGATGCAATCTCAGCTTACTGCAGCCTCCACATTCTGGGCTCACGCAATCCTCCTGTCTCAGCCTCCCATGTAGCTGGGACTACAGGTGTGTGCCACCATGCCTGGTTAATTTTTGTATTTCTAGTAGAGGTTGGGTTTTGCTGTGTCATCCTGGCTAGCTTTTAACTCCCGGGCTCATGTAATCCACCTGTCTCTGTCTCCCAGTGTGCTGTGATTATAGGCATTAGCTATCATGCCCGGCGTATTTTTAACTTTTTGAGGAATCAGCAAACTGTGTTAAAAATAGGCTGCAGTAGAAAAATGCAAATCAACACTACATTGAGATACCATCTCCTGCCAGTTAGAATGGCCATCGTTAAAAAATCTAGAGACGACAGATGCTGGAGAGGATGTGGAGAAATAGGAACACTTTTACACTGTTGGTGGGAGTGCAAATTAGTTCAACCATTGTGGAAGACAGTGTGCCAATTCCTCAAGGACCTAGAAATAGAAATTCCATTTGACCTAGCAATCCCATTACTGAGTATATATCCAAAGGATTATAAATGGTTCTATTACAAGGACACGTGCACACGAATGTTCATTGCAGCATGGTTTACAATAGCAAAGACTTGGAACCAACCCAAATGCCCAACGATGATAGACCGGACAGGGAAAATGTGGCACATATACATAGAAAACGACGAGTTCGTGTCCTTTGTACGGACACGGATGAACCTGGAAAGCATCAATCTCGGCAAACTGACAGAGGAACAGAAAATCAAACACTGCATGTTCTCACTCATAGGCGGGTGTTAAACAGTGAGAACACATGGACAAAGGGAGGTGAGCATCACACACTGGGGTCTGTGGAGGGCATGTAGTGGGAGTTGGGGAGGGATATCATGGGGACAAATGCCAGATATAGGCGATAGGGAGAAAGGCAGCAAACCACATTGCCAAGTATGTACCTATGCGACAATCTTGAATATTCTTCAAATGTACCCCAAAACCTAAATCGCAGTAACATACATGTTTAAACAAAAAAGGCTGCACTATTTTATATTCCCCATACGGTATTTAAGGATGGTCATTTCTCTCAGACCTTGCTAACACTTGTTATTTTACATTTCTTTAGATTATAGCCTTTCTAGTGTGTGTCAAAGGTATATGCCATTGTGGTTTCGGTGTAGATGGTCGTAATGGTAATGATACTGATCATCTTGTTATGTGCCTGATGTCTGTTTGCATGTCTTATTAGTGCAGTGTGTGTTTAACTGTGTCTCTATTTTCCTTTGCAGATGAAGTCTTGCACTGTTGTCCAGGTTCGAGTGTAGTGGGGCGATCTCAGTTCACTGTAACCTTCATTACCTGGGTTCAAAAAGTCCCCTGCCTCAGCCCCCTAAAGTAGTTGAGATTAGTCTCCTACTACCATGCCTAGCTATTTTTTTGTATTTTTCCTTTTTGAGACAGAGTGTAGCTCTGTTGCCAAAGGTGGAGAGCATTAGCACAATCTGTGCTCATTGCAACCTATACTTAACGTGGTTAGGCTCAGGGTTAGGGTTAGGGGTTAGGGATTAGGGGTGGGTTGGGGTTAGGGGCATGTGGTGCATCGTCCCAGCGCCGGCTTGCGTGGTGTGGCATCCAGGCCCTGGCGTGCATCACGCGGCATCCTGCCGGTCTGCGGGGTTGCAGTCTTCTCAGTATATGTCTGTTGGGAACCGTGAGTGTGGAGCTGCATGCTCCATGGCACAGGCCTAGCGGGCATAGCCTCGCTACAACTCTGGGCCACGTCTACAGTGAGTAAATTCCTTCCTGTTCGCAGCCCTTCAATGCTTAGGGTCAGAGACTGGTAAGATCTCGGTATGGAAAACTGGACACCGAAAGCTCCTCTGAATCCTTCGCACCTAGGTTCTCCCCGCCCGAGGCCCGGTGGCTGCAGTGCAAGTTTTAATAATCAACACTGACATATCAGTGCAAACGTAGAAACTAACGTATCGTTAGAGTTTAGGGTGAGGATTAGGGATAAGGGTTATGGTTAAAAGTTAGAATTTAGGGGTTAGAAGAATTTTAGGCAAATTTGAAGGAAGGAATGATGCTTGAATCGTGCCTGAAGCACCAGAGTGAGAAACAGGGCTTGGGTCTTCCAGCTCTCAGCGGTGGCTGCTGAGTGAGGTTTCTCATTGGCTCCAGTTGGGCGACCGCCGGTTGTGGGGATGGTTCCCTCAGCGTCAATAGTCATACAGCCAGCTGGCAGCTGGGTATTTTGTCATTGACTGGTTGGTTGGTTAACGTTTTTAAGTCAGTTCGCATGCCTCGAAGTTCGGTTTCGTTTGCTTAGGGAAGACCTCAGGCTAACAGCTTTCCCCTTTTTTGCTTTAACATGTCAAAACCATGATTCATATTCATTTTACTTTCCTGGCATTAATAGAAGAAAGTTTACATTTTTGTTGTCATTCAGAAAGTTGGTTTAATTGGCAGCCTATTTGTGATGTTGCATAAAATAATGTGTGTTAATTATTAGCATCTTAGATTAGGTGAAATATGTTAACTATATTAAGCTTTGTTATTAAACCATAACAGGAGTTCAGTTGCTTTTTTTTTTTTTTTTTTTTTTTTTTTTTTCCTCCTAGGCTTTAACCATTTAAAATACACTCAAGCGTCTCCTAACAATGTGGATACTTTCTAAGAAATGTGTCCTTAGTGATTTCATCTTTGTGCACACACCATCAAGTGTCCTTGTAAAACCTGGATGGTGTAAGTGATATGGTATAGCTTCTTGCTTTCAGGCTACATACCATACCTGTATAGCTCATCTCTGTACTGAATGCTGTAGTCAAATGTCACACCATGGTGATTGTGGATTGTGATCCCTAAATATCTGAGTCAGGTCTCAGTCAAGTAGAAAGCTTATTTTGCCAAGGTTATGGACATACCCATGACACAGCCTCAGGAGGTCCTGACAACATGGGCCCAAGGTGGTCAGGGTAGAGCTTGCTTTTATATATTTTAGAGAGACATGAGACACCAATCAATATGTGCAAGATGTAAAGTCATTCGGTTCAGTGAGGTGGAACAACTGGAGGTAGGAAGGCGGGGTGGGGGGTGGTTCTAGGTAAGAAGTAGATAAAACAAAAGTTACATTCTTTTGAATTTTTTGATCAGCCTTCCACTGAATACAATTTAGTCTGGTTCAGTGAATTTGCATTTTTACACATACAGTAGGGCAGAGGAATGGTGTGATCTTGGCCCAGCACACCCACCTCCTCCCTGGTTTAAGCGATTGTCTTGCCGCATCCTCCCCAGTAGCTGGGATTACAGGCATGCACCACCAAGCCTGGGTAATTTTTGTATTTTTAGTAGAGATGGGGTTTCTCCGTGTTTGTCAGGCGGGTCTCGATCTCCCTACCTCAGATTATCCACCTGCTTTGGCCCCTCAAAGTGTTGGGATTATAGTCATGAGCCACCGTGCCTGGTCAGGAAGCTTATTTTGATTCTGATATTGTCAACTGTATTTCAGGTATAACTTATTTTCCTTGGAGCGTTAAATACTGCATTGGTATTGTATTACAGAAATAAAACACAGATCCCTTTTTATCACCTTCATTGCTAGTGATATTGACAACTAAATTTAGATGCATTCCAGAGTCTGGGTTTCCGGTCATTCTTAGCAATCCTCTAAAGGTAAATTACTTTTTCTCACGAGACACAGTGACATCTAAAGTCGTATTGATTGTCCTGCCACTTTTGTTTCTCTAGTTTCATCGATTACTTCAAAGCATCTTTGGGGGGATAACTTTGAGTAACCCTTTTAACTTTTCAGTATTAGAAAGCATCATCATGAAACATTGAATAATTGTGCTCACAAATTCCCTTTACAGTCTTTCTTTGAATATTTTTTTCCAGTGGCAAATATTTGCTTTTGTTGTATTGTAGCTAAAAGGAATGCTGGGAAACAAAACAAAGACAGGCATTCATTATAATAAGTGATTCAGTCACTATCAATTGCTATTTTAATTTTTTTTAAGTTATACTTTTGAAAACGTCCTGCTGTAAATTGAAATAGTGTCCAAAATCTGAAGTCTTTCCTTGGTTCTAAGGTGACCAGATTTCCTAGAAAGTGAACCACACCACAAGAAAAAATATATGATAAATATGTTTACATGGATGTGTTATTTTAACATAAATCTTGTAAAATAGGCATTTCTTTGAAATTACATATGTTTGCATAAATTACTTTGCAGCATCATGAATGCCCTTGTTTTGAAAAGTGGGAGTAGTTAGTGTCAATTACTGCTTCTTATTAGTACAAATAAGTAAGGAGATATTTTTAAAAATTACAATTTTTAAATAAAGGGAGGAAAATGCAGATTTCCTGTGTAGACCCGAACTAGTTTCCCCTCGTATAAACATATCAACATGTATGAGATGTGTTGTTAACAGTATATATATATATATATATATATATATATATATATATACATATATATATTTTTGAGATGGAGTCTTTCTTGCTCTGTAACCCAGGTTGGAGTGCAATGACACGATACTGGCTCATTGCACCCTCCACCTCCCATGTTTAAGCGATTCTCCTGCTTCAGCCTCCCAAGCAGCTGGGATTACAGGTGCCCACCAGCACACGTGGCTAATTTTTTGTATTTTTAGTAGAGACGGGTTTCGCCATGTTGGCCAGGCTGGTCTGGAACTCTGACCTCAGAATATTTACCCGTCTAAGCCTTCGAAAGATGTGGGGTGACAGGCATGAGCCACCATGTCCTGCCTGCTATCAGTATATTTGCTTCGGTTAGGTATCTGTTCAGATATTTACCCAGTTTTAAAATCACGTATGTGTTTTGTCATTATCTTCTCGCATCTCTCTTTTCTTTTTGTTCTCTGCATACAGTTTTGCACAGTAGAATACTTAGTTTTATGAAGTCCATTATCAATATTTTCATGAATTGGCATTTGATGTTTTGTGTTACAAGTCAACACCAAACTCAACGTCATATAGATTTTCTTTTAGATTTTTTATAGTTTTGCATTTAAAATTACAGTCTCTGGACTATTTTGAGTAGGTTTTTGTTTTTCTTAATTTGTGTATATATTCATTTGATTCTACATGGCTTCCAAAGTCTTCCATCACCGTCTTTGGGAAGGAATGGCTACAGTGGGCTTCATTTTGGTTTGAATTTCTAAAATTATTACATTGAGTAAACTCAATATTGAATTTTATAGGTATTTCAGGACAGCCAGGCGGGGGTGCACGTCTGCTGAGAAACTGAGCAAGAGTATCTGTGCTGAGCTCTGGTGCCACCAGAGGGCGCACGAACCCACCCCTGACCAACTTCCCTCTGAGGTGCCGGAAGACTTCCTCGGGGCAGCACGACGGTGGTGTCAACTAAGTCTTGTTCATTGGTGAGTAAAAAGCTTCCTTTCCACGGCCTTGAGTGCAGAGAAGAGAGTCTTTAGAGTACTCAGCAAAGGAAGAAATTCATCTAGAAAAATGAAATCCCCAAATCCCATCATTACGACTACATCCTGATATCAATGTCAATATCCAGACACAGTGGCTGCTAAGATATGTTCTCACAGTGGCCTCTAATATAATAATCACACCGTGCCCTAACATTACTATGATATCCATACCGTACCCTAACACCAACATAATATCCACACCAATATAATATTCTAACGCTAATCTGACATCCACACTGTTGCTTCCAATGCTAATGTAATACTATCCGTATGGTTCCCTGATGTTAATGTAATATCTGCACTGTTCTCCAACACCAATATAATATGTACACTATGCCCTAACACTAATATCCACACTGTGCAGTAAAACTAATGTGTCCACACAGCAGCCTCTAATACTAGTAAGTATAATAATATCTACTAAGTGGAGTTGGTTGACATTGAGGCTTTTATAAGGGTTCACAGCTTTGGATGAAGAGTAGCCTCTGTAGTGGATTTTGGTGACGTCTCTGCTTTTCTGGCATAGTATTGATATGGTTGTTTTAAAAAGTAATTTACTTTTTAATAATGTCATACTTCTAGGAAACTTCCAGTAGCAGTGCAAAATATAACCTGTTTCTTTTCTTAGAGTCCCCACCAGTTATTGCTGTGCCAGATTTACAACATCCCACAAAATACTCCGGTATATTTTATCCAAAGTGTGGAAACTCTCCTAGGTTACCACCGCATAACCCCTAGATCAAGAAATCAGCATGGTTCCTACATGAAAATTCAGTTCACAAACTCATTTACCTTTTACCTCTTGCCCCGCTTGGGAGTAAAATATGTTTTTTCATTCTGATCCAGTTTTCCTGACACTGTTTCCAAGACTTTCCTGCATATTTATGATCTTGACACATTTAAAGAGCATACAAGTTTTTGTTTGAACACCTGTTTTCAGGTCTTTGGGGCATATAGCTAGCAATGGAATCACTGAGTCATACGGTAAATCTACTTGCAACCATTTGAAGAAACTTCAAATTAGTTCCCAGGGCTCATCCCTCACTTCTATCACATTCACAGAGAAGGCTTCCCTGATTATCTTATCCGCCACCAACACCACACCCCTGCTCATGCTAGTGTGCATTACACCCACATCTGATTTTGCTTTCCTTTCCTTTCCTTTCATTTTCTTTCTTCTTTCCTTTCGTTTCCTTTCTCCTTTCCTTTCCTTTCCTTTTTCTGGTGTTTTATTTTATAAGAACACCTTATTTTATAAGGACACTAATCTCATCAGGCCAGGGCCCAACCCTATGACTTCATTTAACTTGACTGACTTCCTTAGAGACCCCATCTCTAAATACAGACACACTGTGGGGTTAGGACTTGGACATATGAATTTGTGGGAGATACCAACATTCTATCTGTAGCACATGAAAACTTTTCAGAAATGTTAAATCTTGGGATTTACCATGAAACTACTGTGTCAGAAACCCTAGGATTTGGTCTCAAATATCTCTTTCAATCAGGCTTTTCGGTGTGTCTGAGTTTGAGACACAATAAGAGTCAATACAGGAAGTGGATGGAGGGGAGATGAAAGAAGTAGATTGTCAGCAGAACGTGGAGAACTTTGAGGCTCAAGAATGCAAAGGCTGCTCTTAGTCAGTGGGACACCTAGAAGGAGAGGAGCTAAATCATTTCTTTTGCCATCTGTTTGTGGAAGGAAGGGGAGGAAAGAAAGGAGGAGAGAAGGAAAAAAGGACGGAATTAAGAGAAAGGGAAGAAAGAGAGGGAGGGAATAAGAAAGGGACAGAAGAAGGCCTTTTGGAAAACAGTTTCCCATTTCCGGTGTTTACATTCTAAATACAGTAATGGAGAAATGGATAAATATGATATATATTATGAAAATCTATAGCTCATTCCAGGGTCAAGCCAGCAAAGGAGAAAGGGGAATCAGGGTAACTTGTAGATCTGTGCAACCTCCCACTGACAAAAATGTGGACGCTCAGATAGGAAGCTGATGTGAGGCACACATTCAGTTTTATTTATTTGTGCTGATGTTAACAGGAGGACATGTAAGTGACTGTGTTTACTAAGATAGAGATATAGCTAAGAGAGCAGTCAGTTCTGAAACTACCTTCAGAAGGTGATTACTGAATCTTGTGGATTCTCTGCAAGTTTGAGGAAGGGCACACAGTGAGAGAGGATAAATAAGGTCACAGAGAAAGCGACTGTTTCAAGGAAAGCAAAGACCCAGAATGAGGGTGAAGATGAGGGCAGGGTAAATCGCAACGACATTTAACTTATTTTGCCAGTTAGCACCTCAAAAGGCATCCCGGTCTGAGCTCTGCAGAAGGGACGTGTTTGCAACTCATTGTGAGTCCTCTGGGTGAATCACTGACTGTGTCTATGAACAGGACCAACTGGCCAAAACTGTGAATTGTGATGACCACCACTGTTGTTAGGCTGAACCCTTGTTAAACAGGATGGTGGTTTTCAGTACCAGCTAAAAGAATTTTAAAATGTTGACCATTTATATTATTTAAGTAACGTGCTACCATTTATAGTCATTTATATGACATTAATATACCATTTATATCACATATGCCATTAAGTAAAATAAAGTCAACATTTATATTACTGAAGCAATGTGCTACAGAAACCCTAAAGGGGTTTCTGTAACATTAAATTGATGGCTCTCTAGTGCAGTCCAGAATCACCTGTAGGGCATGTTGGGCCACAGATTGCTGGTTTCCACTCAGAGTCTCTTATTCAGTAGGTCTGGGTGGGGTCTGAGAATCTGCATTTATAATAAGTTCTCAGACACAACTGATGCTGCTGGTTCGGGAACCACAATATGAGAACTATGGTTAAGCCTCACGCCACAGCATTCCTATAGCAAGAGCCACCTGTGCCAATTCAGGGTAACTTGTTGGCTGCAAACTGTAACCATAGGCAACTTCTTTAGCAATATAAACCTCTAGATAAAAGAAACACTCGACAGTCATAGTAGAAACATATATGGTCAATGAAATATCTTTTTTCCAAATGGGAACATGTGTCTTACAGCCTCAAAAGAATATTTTCACCTAGACTGCACTAAAGTAACAAGATCAATCTGAAACTAAAACTTAAAACGGCCTTTATGAACAGAAACACTTTGACACCTCAGGTAAAGGGCTACATATTTCCCTCTCTATTTTCATATCTTAGCTTTAAGATGAAATGACATTGTCATTTTACTTATAATAGGAGAACCTACGAATAGGAGAACTTAAATAACATTGTCATTTGACTTAAAACAGGACAACCTAGAAACTTGATTCCCGCTTATTAGTGCAAACCAAAGGGGTTACTTCCAAATATTTTCAGTTTAGTTTTTGTTCATGTGTAATATAAATGATTTAAAAGCCAGGTTTCGGGGAAAGCTGCCATAAATGTGTTTAATAGTTGCTGCCTCAGCATCCATTTTCAGACCTGACCTAAGTTGTCTGAAGCCCAGTCTCACTGTATCCCCTCCGATCTGGGTAACCCTCCCCCTCCCTGAGTGGTCGTGATGCGGCCCATCCCGCTGAGTCAGAACCCACCCATCACACAGCTGCTGGTCATGATAAAACCTAATGGTCGACACCAGAGCCCTGTAAATAAGCCCAGCTCCACGTGTTCTCTTAAATCAGCAAAGCCACACCCTCACGGGAAAGCCCGAGAAGAAAGCTTCAGGCCCTCCCTCTGCTCTCTGGTTCCTCACGGCCTTCAGACTGCCCCTCGTCCTCCAGACGCTCCCCGACCTTCTCCAGGATGTGTAAGTTAGAGATTTCTTCTGTTCCTGTGTTTTGGTGTTGCCTCCTCCTTGTGCCTTACCTGACTGACACCCCAGAGCCTTCCTTTCCTCCTGGCCAGGGCTCTCCTGGAGATGGGCTGGCTTCTGGCCTCCTTTAAAGAGAGACCTCAACCAAATTAGAGAGAAACCTAAATAAATAAATCACAACAGAAAGCTTGGTTTTTTACTTAAAATCCATATTTATAACATAAAATGTGTTGATGCTAGATTTAGAACACACTAGGCCTGTTCTAGCTCTAAATTGCACTGCTATCTTGTAGTATGCAGTTATTCTTCATTTTATTTTCCACTTGAAGTCATTGTATTTCCTCAGTTTATAAACACCTTGAATTCTTGAGCTGAAAAGACAGGGTAACTTGATAGGGCATCTCCCTTAGGAACCATAACCCCCAATGCAGAACAAATTAAATGTGCAAAACTGTGAGCACCATGTCCTATGTTATTAAAGATAGAATATAATGCTGAAAGGCAAGAAAGTCTTTATGAAGAAGTTTAAAGGAGTAGAAGAATGGACAGATGAACTGGAAATGGAAAGATCAGTTCTCCTTTCCTTTAGGAGTAAGCCCCTTTGGAAACTAGCTGGTAAATGTCAGTCCCTTTAGATGGCAAGGTTAGTGAATACTAAGAAAACACTAGGGTACAAGTGTTCATCACGCAAAGCACACCTGTAATATTTCATCTGGTCTCTCAGTGACCCTAGAAGAAACAAGAGATGTTTTCAGATGAGGAGATTGGGCTTCAGGGTGAAATTAGGAGACTGGTAAGACTCACAGAGAGAGTCAGTGGTGGAACGGAGTTCAGATCCACATTCTTCCAACTGCAAGCACAGGGCATTTTCCACTAATCAGTGCACTAACCCAAGAAATCTAATTTTTCCAAACATTTAAAATGATGCTATGGCCATCTGAGTAAAACCACTTTTGGCCTCTACTTCTGATTCCTCATTACCAGCCTACCATTGTTTATCTGATATGGGCAGCAGAATTAAGATGTAATGAAGTCTAACAGAACCCCTCATTACCTGTGTAGATACAGTAGTAACAGAGATGGTGATATCGTTTGAATGTTTGGGCCCTTCAAGTCTCATGTTGAAATGTGATCCCCAGTGTTGGAGGTAGGGCCTGCTGGGAGGGAGGTGTTGGCTCATCGGGCAGATCCTTCCTGAATGGCTTGGTGCCCTCCTCACAGTAATGGCTGAATTCCTGCTCTCTTCACTCACTGAGATCTGGTTGTTAAAGTGTGATACTGCCCCTGTCTCTCTCTTGCTTCCTCTCTCACTATGTTAGATGCCAGCTCCCCTTTGCCTTCTGCCATGGTTGTAAGCTCCCTGAGGTCTCACAAGAAGCAGATGCTGGTGCCATGCTTCTTGGACAGTCTGCACAACCATGAGTCTAATCACCCTCATTTCCCTATAAATTACCCAGCCTCAGGTATCCCTTTATTACAGCAATGCAAATTGGACTAATACAGATGAAGAGATAAAGTATTAATTTAGAAGATGTTTATATACATATATATATATAAATATATATATATATATACATATACATATGCATATATATGTATATATGTATATATGTTTAACATTCTCACGGAGACTGGGAGGTGTTAGAGACACATAATTGAAAACAAAATCTCCCCCCAACCAAGAAAACTTCTCCACGAAGGTAGAAGAGAAAGAAATACTATTATTACACTTTAATTTCCGGGGTACATGTGCAGAACGTGCATTTTGTTACATAGGTATCCACACGTCTTGGTGCTTTGCTGCATCTGATCCTCCCATCAACTACACTAGGTATTTCTCGTGTTATCCCTTCCCAATCCCCCTACCCCTGCCTGTTCCTCCCCACCCCTCCCCCACCACCCACAAGCCCCAGTGTGTGATGTTCCCCTCCCTGTGTCCATGTGGTCTCATTGTTCACCATCCACTTATATTTTAGAAAAAAATATTATGTTTTAAGTTCTGCAATACATATGGAGATCATGTAGGCTTGTTCAATAGGTATACACATGCCATGGTGGTTGTTACTTCATCCATTGCCCCGTCATCTACATTAGGTATTTCTCCTAATGCTATCCCTCCCCAATTCGCCCACACCCTGCTATTCCTCCCCTAGCCCCTCAGCCCCTGGGCCCCAGTGTGTGATGTTCCCCTACCTGTGTCTGTGTGTTCTCATTATTCAGCACCCACTTATGAGTGAGAACATGCAATGTTGGGTTTTCTGTTCTTGTGTCAGTTTGCTGAGAATGATGGTTTTCAGCTTCATCCATGTTCCAGCAAAGGACATGAAGTTATTTTTTATGGCTGCACAGTATTCCATGGTGTATGTGTGACATATTTTCCTTGTCCAGTCTATCTATGATGGGCATTTGGGTTAGTTCAGAGTCCTTGCTATGGTAAACAGTGCCACAATAAACATATGTGTACACGTGTCTTTATAATTGAAAGTGTTATAATCCCTTGGGTACATATCTAATAATGGGATTCCTGGGTCCAACAATATTTCTATTTCTAGATCCTGAAGGAATCACCACACTGTCTTCCACAATGGTTGAACAATTTACACTCTCAACAGCAGTGTAAAAGCATTCCTGTTTCTCCACATTGTCTCCAACATCTGTTGTCTCCAGATTTTTTAATGATTGCCATTCTAATTGGCATGAGATGGTACCTCAAAGTGGTTTTGATATGCATTTCTCTAGTTATCAGTGATGATGAGCTTTTTTTTTCATGTTTGTTGGCTGCATGAATGTCTTCTTTTGAAAAGTGTCTCTTCATCTCTGTCACAAAATTTTTTGCCCATTCTTTTGGTTGCCAGTTCACTCTAATGCTAATTTCTTTTGCTGTGCAGAAGTTCTTAAGTTTAGATCTCATTTGTCTGTTTTGGCTTCTGTTGCCATTGCTTTTGCTGTTTTAGTCATGAAGTCCTTGCCTATGCTTATGTCCAGAATGGTACTGCCTAGGTTTTTTACGGTGTTAGGTCTTATCTTTAAATCTTGAATCCATCCGGAGTTGATTTTTATATAAGGTGCAAGGAAGGGATCCAGTTTCAGCTTTCTGCATGTGGCTAGCCAGTTTTCCAACACCATTTGTTACCTAGGGTATCCTTTCCCCATGTCTTGTTTTTGTCAGGTTTGTCAAAGATCAGACAGTTGTAGCTGTGTGGTGTTACTTTCGAGGCCTCTGTTCTGTCCCGTATGGTCTACATTGGTACCAGTACCACGGTGTTTTTATTACTGTGGTCTTGTAGTACAGTTTGAAGTCAGGTAGTATGATGTCTCCATAATTGTGTGCTTAGGATTGTCTTGGCTATGTAGGTTCTCTTTTGGTTCCGTATAAAGCTTAAGGTGTTTATTTTCCAATTCTGTGAAGAAAGTCATTGGTAGCTTATGGGGATAGCATTGAATATGTAAATTATTTTGGGCAGTATGGTCATTTTCACCATATCGATTCCTCCTGACCATGCGTATGAAATGTTTTTATATCTGTTTCTGTCCTCTCTTATTTTCTTAAGCAGTGGTTTGTCCTTCTTTTGGACGAGGTCCTTCACATGTTTTGTTAGTTGTATTTCTAGGTATTTTATTCTCTTTGTAGCAACTGTGAATGGGAGGTCACTCATGATTTGGCTCTCTGTGTATCTGTTGCTGATGTACAGGAATGCTCATAATTTTTGCACATTGTTTTTGTATCCTGAGACTTTGCTGAAGTTGCTTATCAACTTAAGGAGATTTGGGCTGAGACAATGGGGTCTTTTAAATATACCATCATGTCATCTGCAAATAGAGACAATTTGACTTCCTCTTTTTCTAATTGAATAACCTTTATTTCTTTTAGCATGAAACCAAAGTGAGATGCACTTCTCAGGAAATCAGCTCAGCAGTTGCAAAGACAGAAAAAAAAAAAAAAAAAAAAAAAAAAAAAAAAAAAAAAAAAAAAAACAACTCTCACCTTTTTATATAAAAAGCAGATACAACCTTTAACATACAAATTCTCAAGGTAAGCAATAACTTGTCCTCAAGGGGACTTTACAGTCCCATTTGTCACACACCTTTCATTTTAAACGTTCTTAGCAATTGGGGTAACCGTCTCTGTTAGACAATTGGCTTTTCCAAAGAAAAAAATAAACTTCTTATGTCTTTATAAAAGGAGGTTGTCTTGCAACTTGGAGTAAGATACCTGCGGAACATACCCTCCCAGCCTCCTACTGAACCTGAGAAATGGAGGTGTTATCTTCCTTGATAATTTTCAAAGTGATGATTCCCAGACTTTCAGAACAGCATCTTTGGGTCTTAAAACTAATGAGACTAAGTTATCTTTTAAGAATATTTACATACATTTCAATATGACAAAGATGTACAAGCTTTCTAAAATAAACGCCCTAAGCAAAAGGTGCTTCTTTTCTTATTTTTAACATGGAGAATATATGAGTCAGTTAGTAATTATAGGCTTCTAACAAAATACTACAGATTGGGTAAGTTAAACAACAGATATTTATTTCCTCACTGTTCTTGAGGCCGAAAGTCTAAGACGAAGGTGCCAGTGGGGTTGGCTTTTGGTGAGACTGCTCTTCCTATCTTGGAGACAGTTACCTTTTCACTCCCTCCCATGTGGCCTTTTCCCCATGCACAGGGAGAGAGATCTCTTGTGTCTCTTTCTCCTCTTAGAAGAACACCAGTCTTATCACACTGAAGCCCAATCCTTGTCATCTCATCTAACCTTAATTAACTCTTTAAAGGCCCTCTCTTCCAATAAAGTCACACTGGAGGGTAGGACTTCCACATGCAAATTTAGTGTGGGGCACAATTCAGTCCTTTACATAGAGTCGAGCTTCTTATTTTTAGTTGGCCTTTGTCCTTATGGGAATAACAAGCCAGGCTGAGTCCTTCTCATCATGGGGCATGTATTGGAAGAAGAGATGATGAAAAGCAAGTACATTTATCACTTGCAAGTAATAATCAAGGAAAGAAACAGTGATGAGTGAAGGCCCTTGGCTCAAGGATGAGAAGATACCTGTGAGCTCCTGGTTAGCCAGGTAGTAAATCAAGCATTCCTGATGATTTGGAAAGAATGGAGCTAGAAAAACCAATTCAGGAAAGCAGAATCATCTAGATAGTCAGTGATATAACTAAGTCGTATGTACTATTTAGGCCATCGATCAATAATTTATCAACATTCCACTTACATATTAGCTCATTTGTTTATGCACTTAACATTTAATCACCCCTAGATTCATTGTACACATCAGTATGGCAGAAAACTACCCAGATAATTTTTTCCTTCCTGCAATCACTTACTACCACTGTAGATTTTATGAAACTATTAATCAGGTTTGAACTTAGATTTCAATTTCAAGCTGTTGTCATGTTGATTTTACACAAAGAATTATGAGGTGACATGTCAGAATTCTCTTCCTACCAGTACAGTTCACGAAACCCATGAAACATTTATATGGCTTGAAGCATCATATGTGCTCAGTTTATGGTGAGAAAACAGTTATCTGCATTTCTTCCCAGTTTTAAAAAAACAACCATCAACTAATTGAAAAAGCATAACTCACTCAAAATAACTGAAAGATGGTCTAAATAAATTTACAAGATTATGTAGTCTGATAACATCCACAGATAGATAGTAAACTTACATCGAAGGAGTTTGGGATCAGTCTTCACTCATGAAGTACTGAGTTTCATAACTCAGTACTTCCCTATTCTCAATGTATGGCCATTCTGTTGGTAGGGTGGATTTTCATCACTGGAAGCAGATGTTACACTGCTCCTCCCCTCAGGCAATCTGGCTTAGAGGAAGGCAAGTGAAGGCCAGATGAGACTGAGCCTGCACCCAGCTCCCCATGCCCATCCAACCCTCTGATTCTCTACCCTGCGCATCTTGAAGTCAAGTTAGGCATGTTTTAATGACTGTCATAGTTTAAAGAGATGAAAGCGATGATGATTCATTGTGCATTTGTTAAACCAAGTTTCAGACATGATTAACGTGGGCCCTGGACACCAAGCATGGGTGAATTATTTTAGTCTCAGGAAGACAGGTTTTGTAATGTATTTTGTATTAGGCAGAATGAGAAAGTAGAGAGATTGGAGAGTCCTAGATAAGCTCATAGAGAATGGGTAGGACCCCACTGGCACCTTCTCACCCTTCTCCTGACCAGCAGACTGCTGGTTAATCACGGCTTTGTTCTCGCCTAGCTTCCTACGTGGTTCATCAGTGGCAGTGAGGCACAATGCATTATCTGCTGAAACACAAAGAAAATGCTGATGCATTTCACATTTATTTCCTCAAGTCAATTGAACTTTCCCCTAAAATACGGTCACATTATTAATTACTTTAAATCTTGTCTTTGCCACATATTATGTGTAACATTGAGTAAGCAATTTAACTTTTCTACGTCTCATTCCCTCATCTGTAAAATGAGGTTGACAATAGTGTCCCCTGAGGGTGGTTGGTGAGAATATTAAATAAATCAATATATGTAAACCTCTTAGAACCATGCCTAGTGCATAACAAATACTTCATAGAAAGATTCTTTGTTATTTTATTTTATTTTCCACAAGTTATTGGGGTGTGCAGGTGGTATTTGGTTACATGAGTAAATTCTTTAGTAATGTGTGAGATCCTAGTGCACCCATCGCCTGAGCAGTATACACGGCATTGTATTTGTTGCTTTTGTCCCTTGTGCCTCCCCCCCTCCACCAAGTCATCGAAGTCCACTGTGTCATTCTTAAGCCTTTGTGTTCTCATAGCTTAGTTCCCGCATATCAGTGAGAACATACAATATTTGGTTTTCCATTCTCGAGTGGCTTCACTTAGAATAAGTCACCAATCTCATCTAGGTTATGGCAAATGCTGCTAATTTATTCCTTTTTTGGCTGAGTAGTATTCCATCATGTATATGTATGCCAGTTTCTTTATCCACTCATATATTGATGGGTATTTGGGTTGGTCCCATGATTTTGCAGTTGTGAATTGTGTTGCTATAAACATGCATGTGCAAGTATCTTTTCTCAAATAATGACTTTTTTTCTGAGTAGATATCCAGTAGTGGTATTGCTTGATCAAATGGTAATTCTACTTTTAGTTCTTTAAGGAACTCCGCCCTGTTTTCCGTAGTGGCCGTACTAGTTTATATTTCTTCTAGCAGTGTAGAAGTGTTCCCTAATTGCCACAACCATGCCAACATCTACTGTTGTTGTTGTTGTTGTTGTTGTTTTTACATTCTTTGATTATGACCATTCTTGCAGGAGTAAGGTGGTATTGCATTGTTGTTTTGATTTACATTTCCCACATCATTAGTGATGTTGAGCATTTATTAAATTATTTGCTAGCCATTTGTATGTCTTCTTTGGAGAATTGTCTATTCATGTCTTAGCCCACTTTTGGATGGGGTTGATTGATTTTTTCTTACTGATTTGTTTGAGTTTGTTGTAGATTCTGGATATGAGTCCTTTGTCAGAAGTATATATTGTGAACATTTTCTCTCACTCTGTGAGTTAACTGTTTATTCTGCTGACTGTTATTTTTGCCATGCAAAAGCTCTTTAGTTATCTCTCAGCTATTTATCTTTGTTTATATTGCAATTGCTTTTGGGTTTTTAGTCATAAAATCTTTGCCTAAGCCAATGCCTAAAAGGGTTCTTCCAGTGTTATCTTCTGGAATTTTTATAGTTTCAGGTTTTAGGTTTAAGTCTTTAATCTGTCCTGAGTTGATTTTTGTATAAGGTGAGAGATGAGGATTCAGCTTTATTCTCCTACATGTGGCTGGCCAGTTATCTCAGCACCATTTGTTGAAAAGGGTGTCCTTTCTCCACTTGATGTTTTTGCTTGCTTTACTGAAGATCAGTTGGCTGTAAGTATTTGGTTTTATTTCTGGATTTTCTATTCTGTTCCCATTGATCTATGTGCCTGTTTTTATACCAGTACCATGCTGTTTTGGTGACCATGGCCTTATAGTTTGAAATCAGGAAGTGTGATGCTCCAGATTTGTTCCTTTTACTTAGTCATGCTTTGGCTATGTTGGCTCTTGTTTGTTTCCATATGAATTTTAGAACTGCTTTTCTTGAACTCCCGACCTCAGGTGATCCACCCGCCTTGGCCTCCAAAATGCTCGGATTACAGGCATGAGCCACCACGCCCGGCCTTAGAACTATTTTTCTAACTCTGTGAAGAATGATGGTAAAATTTTGATGGGAATTGCATCGTGTTTATACATTGCATGTATTTGTACATTGCAGTATGCTCATTTTTACAATATTGATTCTACCCATCCAGGGCCATGTGATGTGTTTTCATTTCTTTGTGTCATCTATGTTTTCTTTCATCCGTGTTATGTAGTTTTCCTACTAGAGGTCTGTCCACCCTTTTGTTAGATATATTCCTAAGTTTTTTTTTTTTTTTTCCTTTTTTTTTTTCTTTTTTGGCGGCAATGGTGAAAGGGTTTGAGTTCTTGATTTGGTTCTCCATTTTGTCACTGTTGGTGTATAGAAGAGCTGATTTGTGTACATTAATCTCGTATTGGGAAATCTGCTAAATTATTTTATCAGTTCTGTGAGCTTTCTTGGGGAGTCCTTTGGGTTTTCAAGGTAGATGATCATATTGTTAGCAAACAGAGACAGTTTGACTTCCTCTTTATCTGTTTGGATGCCCTTTATTTCTTTCACTTGTCTGATTGCCCTGGCTAGGATTTCCAGTACTATGTGGAAGAGGAATGGTGAGAGTGGCCATCCGTGTCTTGTTTCCATTCTCAGGAGGAATGCTTTCAACTTTTCCCCATTCAGTATTCTGTTGGCTGTGGGTATGGCATAGATGGCCTTTATTACATTAAGGTATGTCCCTTGTGTACCGATTTTGCTGAAGGTTTTAATCAGAAAATGATGCTGGATTTTGTTAAATGCTTTTTCTGCATCTATTGAGATGATCATGTAATATTTGTCTTTAATTCTGTTAATGTGGTACAGCACATTTATTGACATGCTTATGTTACCCCATCCCTGCATCCCTGGTATGAGTCACTTGATCATGGTAGATTATCTGTTTGATATGTTGTTTGATTTGCTTAGCAAGTATTTTATTAAGAATTTTAGCATGTATCTTTATCAAGGACATTGCTCTGTAGTTTTCTTTTTAGTTGTCTCCTTTCCTGGCTTTGGTAATAGGGTGATGCTGGCTTCATAGAACGGATTAAGGAGGGTTCCTTCTTTCTCTGTCTTGTGGAATAGTGTCAAAAGGATTGCTGCCAATTCTTCTTTGAATATCTGGTAGGATTCTGTGGTGATTCCATCTGCTTCTGAACTTTTTATTGTTGGTAATTTTTAAATTACCATTTCAGTCTTGCTACTTGTTATTAGTTTGTTTGGGGCATCTAATTCTTTCTGATTGAAGCTAAGAGGGCTGTATTTTTCCAGGAATTCATCCATCTCTTCTAGCTTTTCTAGTTTATTTCTGTCAAGGTGTTCGTAATAGCCTTGAGTGATCTTTAGTATTTCAGTGGTGTGAGTTGTGATATCTTCCGTTGTGCTTCTCAGTGAGGTTATTGGGATGTTTCTCTCTTCTCTTGGGTAATTCTGCTAATGGTCTACCAGCTTTATTTATCTTTTCAAAGAACCAGCTTTTTGTTTCATTTATCTTTTGTATTTTTGTTCGTTTGTTTCTATTACATTTAGTCTGGTGTTGGCTATTTCCTTTCTTCTGGGTTTGGGTTTGGGTTTGGTTTATGTTTTTCCTCTCATTCCTTGAGGCACGACCTTAGATTGTCTGTTTGTGCTCTTTCAGACTTTTTGACGTAGGTGTTAAGGGCTATGCAGTTTTCTCTTAGCACCTCCTTAGTTGTAGCTCAGAGGTTTTGATAGGTTGTGTAATTTAAATATGTCATTGAGTTTGACAAATTTTTACATTTCTATCTCAATTTGCTTTGGGACCCAGTGCTCTTTCAGGAGCAGGTTATTTAATTTCCATGTATTTGTGTGGTGTTGAAGGTTCCTCTTTGAGTTTATTTCCAGTTTGATTCCACTGTTGGTATGATAGAGTGCTTGATATAATTTCAGTTGTCTGAAACTTCCTGAGGGTCGTTTTATGGCCTATCATATGGTCTATACTGGAGAAAGTTCCATGTATTGTTGAACAGAATGTGTATTCTGTGGTTGTTGGATGAAGCGTTCTGTATATATCTGTTAAGTCTATTTATTCCAAGGTATAGTTTAAATCCATTGTATCTTTCTTGACTTTCTGTCTTGATGACCTGTCTAGTGCTGTCAGTGGAGTATTGAAGTCCCCCGCTCTTATGGTGTTGCTGTCTACCTTATTTCTTAGGACCGTTCGTAATTGTTTTATAAATTTGGGAACTCCAGTGTTAGCCGCATATATGTTTAGGATCGTGGTATTTTCCTGTTGGACAAGGCCTTTTACCATTATGTACTATCTCTCTTTGTCTGTTTTAACTGCTGTTGCTTTAAAATTTGTTTTGTCTGATCTAAGAACAATTATCCCTGCTCAGTTTGGTGTCCTTTTGTATGAAATGCCTTTTTCCAGCCTTTTACTTTAAGTTTCTGTGAGTCCTCATGTGTCAGGCAAGACTCCTGAAGGCAGCAGATGGTTGGTTGGTGAGTTCTTACCCATTTTGCAGTTCCGCATCTTTTAAGTGGAGCATTTGGGCCATTTACATTCGATGTTAGTATTGAAATGTGAGGTATCATTGCAGTCATCATGCTCTTTGTTGCCTGCATAGTCTGTGTTGTTTTGTTTTCGCTTTTTACCTTGTAATTTTGTTTTATTGGTTTTGTGTGATTTATGCGTTAAAGAGATTCTGTTTGCGTGTGATTCCAGGATTTTGTTTCAAGATTTAGAGCTCCTTTTATAGCGGTTCTTGTAGTGGTGGTTTGGTAATGGTCAATTCTGTCAGTGTGTGTTTGTCTGAAAATGACTGTATCTTTCCTTCTTAAATAATGCTTAGTTTCACTGGATGCAAAATTCTTGGCCGCTAACTGTTTTGTTTGAGGAGGCTGAAGATAGGACACCAATCCCTTCTAGCTTGTAGGGTTTATGCAGGTAAATCTGCTTTTAATCGGGTGACTTTGGTTTTACAGGTTACCTGGTGCTTCTGTCTCACAGCTCTTAAGAGTCTTTCTTTCCTCTTAACTTTGGATAATTTGATGGCAATATGCCTAGGCAAAGACCTTTCTGTGATGAATTTCCCATGTCTTCTTCATGCTTCTTGTATTTACATGCCTAGGTCTCTATCTGGGCCAGGGAAGTTTTCCTCAGTTATTTCCCTAAATATGCTTTCCAAACTTTTAGAATTTTCTTCTTTCTCAGGAATACCAATTATTCTTAGGTTTAGTCATTTAACATAATCCCATAATTTGTGGAGGCTTTGTTCATAATTTCTTATTCTTTTTTCTTTGTCTTTGTTGGGTTGGGTTAATTCAAAGTCCTTATCTTTGAGCTCTGAATTTCTCTCTTCCACTTGTTCAATTCTATGGCTGAGACTTTCCAGAGCATTTTACATTTCTAAAAGTATGAACAAATTTTCCTGAATTTTGGATTTTTTTTTTTTTTTCTTGAAGCTGTCTGTTTCCTTTAATATTTCTCCATTCACTTCTAGTATCATTTTTTGGATTTTTTTTCCCACCCCCACAGGGCTTTGCCTTTCTCTGGACCCTCCCTGAGTAGCTTAACTAACCTCCTGAATTCTTTTTCAGGGGAATCAGGGATGTCTTCTTGGGTTGAATCCATTGCTGGTGAACTAGTGTGATTTTTGTGGGGTGTTGACACGCCTTGTTTTGCCATATTACCAGGGTTGGTTTTCTGGTTCTTTCTCATTGGGCTAGGCTGTGTTAGAGGCAAAGTCTAGGGCTGAAGGCTGTTCTGATATTTTTTGTCCCATGGGGTGTTCCCGTGGTGTAGTGTTCTCCCTGTTCTCCTGTGGATGTGGCTTCCTGTGAGCTGACTGCAGTGATTGTTGTCTCTTCTGGATCCAGCCACCCAGTGAGTCTATCTGGTTCTGGGCTGGTACTGGGGATCGTTTGCACAGAGTCCTGTGATGTGAACCATCTATGGATCTCTCAGTTGTGGATACCAGTGCCTGTTCCGGAGGAGGTGGTGTAGGGTGCAGCAAACCCATGAGGGTTCTTAACTTTGTTGATTGAGAGGTCTATGTTTGTGCTGATTGGCCTCCTGCCAGGAGGTGGCACATCCCAGAAAGCATCAGCTGTGGTATTGTGGAGAGAAACCATTGGTGGGTTTCTCTCCCAAGATTATATGCCCTTTGTCTTTCCCTACCAGGGTAGGTAGGGAAGGACCGTCATGTAGGGCAGGGCCAGGTGTGTGTGAGTTCAGACTCTCCTTGGGCAGGTCTTGCTGTGGTTGCTGTGGTGGGTGGGGATGAGACTCCCAGGTCACTGGCATTGTGTACCTAGGATTATGGCTGCCTCTGCTGGATCTTGCAGGTTGTCAGGGAAGTGGGGGAAAGCTGGCAGTCACAGGCCTCACCCAGCTCCCAGGAAACCTGAAGGGCCAGTCTCACTCCCACGATGCCCCCTGCAGCATCCCTGAGTCTGTTTCCAGGTGAATGACGAATCGGGCTCGGAAACTTGCCAGAGGGTTTCCTTCTTTCAGCTTCAGCTTCTCCATTGGGGACGTTTTCCACTTCCACAGCTGGGTCTCTCATAGTATTTGGGGTGTCTCTGGGGTCCTGAGGAAAGAGTCTGTTTCCTTCAGAGGGTCTGTCAGTCATCTCAGTATTGCTGGTTTGTTCTTGGAGTCAATCTGGAGCAAAAATTCACAGTGGAAGCCTCCACATGCTGCTCTGACTGGAGCTGCCACCTACTCCTGCCTCTCGTCTGCCTTGATCCATAAGTAGATTCCTAATTATGGAATTTGTGATTATTTTAAGTTATTTAAGGCAATTGTGTTCAGATCTTATTTTGCCACTAAAACTGCCTTGGAAATACGTTCTCTGCCACTCATGCTAACAGTGGTTATAGTGACACAATGGCATAACAGTTTCTCCAGAAATAATTCAGAATTCTCGGACAGTTTTTATTTGTGTCATTCTTTGGTTTATTTGGACAGATTCCGTTTTCCCGTGAATTACATTTGACCTTGTACAGAAATGTAACCAAATAATTGGAAAGTAATTTTCTATTCATTATACTAGTTATTTAATCTCTTAAATGATTATATAAAATAAATTTCTTCAGAGCATAAGAAATAGTGCATATAAAAATGCCTTTAAGAACTTGAAAAAAAATGTTTTCCAGAGGAGTTTTGGTTGTCTGCTTTAGCTTGGTTTGTTTTTACTAAGCTCATCGGTAATTTCTGTCCAACACCCAGCATGACGGAGTCTAGTTGAGTTGGACAGGGTTTGTGTACTGAGTCTGAAGGTTAAAATCAAAAATACATGTTGACTTCCATCTCAGAGGAGGTTATATGAACCACAAAGTTGTATGTTTTTCATGGCGTATAATATGCTTGTCCCAAGTGTGGGTATTCTTTCTACCAAAAGCACTACATTAAAAAGGATCATTTCTATATCCCATGCCAAACATGCCTCCCTGTGAATTTTAGATGACTCATTTCCCACAAGGGAGGTGGCTATGGAGGCCAGCTTTGTTGTTTTTAGTTTCATGGGATTTTCTTCCAGGAACTGGAATGTAAAGAGTATGGCCATGATGCGAACTTAAATGACGATAAGTCCCAGGCTTGCTTTGAGGAGTTACCACTGATATGCATATGCACACACCCACGTGCAACAAAAACTTCAGAGGCCGAATGACAGCACCAGCAGCTTTATGTATGACCCTGATTGGAGGCACTGCACAGGTGTGAGAACTGGGGATATTGTTTGGATGTTTTGTCTTTTCTGACTCTCATGATGACACGTGATTCACCCAGTGTTGGAGGTGGGGTCTGGCGGGAGGTGTTTGTGTTATGGGAGCAGATCTCTCATGAATGGCTTGATGCCCTCCCCAGGGAAATGAGTGATTTATTGCTCTATTAGTTTAGCTGGTTAAGAGTCTGGGACCTCCCTCTTCTCTTGCAATGCGAAACACCAGCTTCCCCTTTGCCTTCCACCACGAGTAAAAGCTCCCAGAGGTCTGACCACTAGTTGAGCAGGTGGTGGTGCCATGCTTGTATTGCCCGCAGAACTGTGAGCCAAAGAAACCTCTTTTCTGAATAAGTTACCCAGTCTCAGATATTCCTTTACAGCAATACAAAATGGACTAACACAACTGGGAAGTCCCATCCTTGGGAAGAGCTGTCCCTAATCTTTTTGACAACAGAGACTGGTTTCCGTCTTGGGCAGCTTTACCCCCAAACCAGTTGGGATGGTTTTTGGATGAAACTGTTCCACTTCAGATCATCAGGCAATAGTTAGATTCTCATATGGAGTGCACAAGCTAGTTCCCTCACATGTGCAGTTGACGACAGAGTTTAAGCTCCTGTCAGAATCTAATGCTGGCTGATGTAACAGGAGGCAGGTCTCAGGTGGTAATGCTCACTTGCCTGCCACTGACCTCCTGCTGTACAGCCCAGTTCCTAGCAGGCCGCAGACCAGTCTCAGTCCACGGCCTGGGGAGTTAGGAACCCCTGCTCAGGAAGGTCAGAGCCAAAGACAATTGTAGTGCCAGCAAAGAATTCTACCAGGTGCATCAGGAGATGGCTTAACACCTTTGGAATCCAGGGTCCTCTGGTAGAAGGACATTCTACCGAACCTGCAGGCCAACGTTTCTGTGCATGTAAGGGGCTTATTTTAGGTAGCCCAGGGGTTGTGGTCCTCCACTTATGAACCCCAAATATGTCTGGGGTAACATATGGAAGGAGAGGGAAGATTGTTGGGCATGGAGAATTGCCTCTGAGATGCTACAGAAGAGGCAAGAGAGTCACCCCTGTGTAACACATAAAAATTACGATAAAGAATTGAATTTTGATCTTTTTCATGGACTGGTAATCTACACGACACATACTAAGAATGTAAAATATTTGAGTAAATTAATTAGTAAATACTGTATTAACATAATGTAAGAGATGAGGAGACTACTAACATTAATGATAATTTCAGGCGTTAAAAAGCAAGTATGTACGTATTTTATTCTGAGGGTCTAAAAATACATTATGTCCAGCTAATAATGTAAAAAATTTTCCAGTTCTACCTAATTTTGATGGAGGACAATAATGACTTTTTTTTTTTCCCAAAATTGAGGCATTAAATGTGTTCCAGAAATACGGACTTTGTCTTAATATTTTACCAATGACATAATCGTTTGGGCTACCTAATGAAAGAATATGATGCCTTTTTTTTTTTTTAGATGTTTACATAATAGAAGGTAATCTAGCTTTAAGACAGGTCAAAATTGTCCATGAATATTTTGTAAGACTCCTAGGATGAGTGGAAGATTTTAACCTCTAAGGTCCTTTTGTAATTCTAAAATTCTATGATATTGAAGTGGGATTTAAAAGTTGAGTGAAAAGCTGTTCATGTACAGGGAGAGTTCGATGCTCTCCAGAGGCACATCCAGGCGCAGCACATATGATTTGGGTGGATTAAAGTTCTGTTGAATCAACCTGAAGGAAGCAACAGTAGTAAGGGTTGAAGTTTTCTCAAAAGAATTCAATCGATATTGATTTAGTTCAAGCACCGTAAAATTTAAGTTGTAAAAACTGAGTAAATTTCTATTAATTTGATGTCATAACTTTTACTGAGCATTCTAAATTTTCTATCCTTTTAAAAGAAAACCTGGGCTCTTTCCATGTCAGAAAATAGTTTAAGCAAAAAGATTGAGCTCTGAGTGTTTATATGAAAATATTCATGCACTTGTTGTCTAGCCGGCACTCAGGAAATGTTAGCTGTATTGTACTGAGGCACACACATGTATTTGACAAGAGTTTGCTTTCCTTCAATCACTGCAGGAGTATTTGTTTTGTTTATTTCTCTACCCTGGAAACCTGGTGCTCAACAAGTATTAAACCGAAAATCGGCAATTGTGCTCTGGTAAAATAATAATAATAGAGTAAAATGCTATTCTAATCATATTCTACTTTCCCCACCAAATTTCCCATAATAATCATACATTTCAGTAATAGCTCACTTTACTTTAGCAAATATGTTCATATTCATGACAGCATCTGGTCGCACCTATATAGGTAGATAAGTATTCTCATTCTCATCTTATGAATGGCGGAAAAACAGAGGTTCAGGGAGATTAAATAATCCCATTAGTGACTAGGATACACATCCCTACTTCAAGATTCCCTGTTGAGGACATTTCTAATAAACATGAGGGTTTATGCCAGCTTCAGAGTACAGATCAAGAAAAGAGAAAGGCTGAACAATTTCTTCTCCATTTGATGACGTTTTGCTTGCTTTTGCTTTGACTTTGTGTCTTCTATAAACCTGCAGTGTAATCTCTATTTCTTCAGTACCTACTTGCAATCATTGTTACATTTTTATGTTATTTGTGGATAAAAATGGTAAGAACTATTTCTTTCACACCAGTAAGACTATCCAACTTTCTAAATGTAAGATTTTTCCAAAGACACTTGTTCATGATGGATCTAGGGCAGGGGGGAGGAGAGTCAAGAAAGTGATTGTTCCTATAGTAGTAAAATGTTCCAACGAATGGAAACACATCGTTGTCTACGTGGTTTTTGAAATTTCCTTTAAGAAGCTTGCTTCAGTGGTTAGCTGTGCAGTGAAAAATTCTTCCCCACATATAAACAAATTTTCTCTGGGTCTGTGTGAAGCCTATTACATCACATATTTCTGGTCTGTATGGAAATGAAGGACATCTGCTTCTTTGCTTCTTGAGTAGTACTTAGAACATTAAAAAATTGCATTCTCCTCACTCGTCTTTCCTCCGACCTCTTCCGAAGAATTGCACTTAAACTTGAAGAGAATAGTCATTACCTAGGCCACCGAAATTAAAGACATTAGGAAGATTAACCTCTTCTCTTGCTTTTGTAGTAATTGTTTTAAGTACTTTGTTTTTTTTAGGAAGAATTTTTTTTAGGTCTAAAATAGCAAGTATATGACCATTTATTAACCTCTTATTCAACCAGGTGATTTGGAACAAAGAGAACAATGGACACCATTCTGCCTCCAGAATAGTTTATGATCTAATTTGGCAGGGCACAATAAACAAGTGTGGTACAGTGAGAGAGTCATTTCATGGTAACACATATTTGTGTGAGAACGTGGCAGGTCCGGGACTGTTTCTTGATCTTATCTAAGTGAGACCTCTCTCAATTCTGCAAGAATAGTATTGTTATCTAGGGAACACTGTGAGGAAAAGGTGTATCTAGGGAGGGATTTTAACGGAGCCATATGATTTAGGAATTAGAGGATTTTTCCATGAACATCAAAAGGTGTCACCAAAGGCAAAGATGTATGAATGAGCAAGCTGTATTCAGAGTGTAGGGAAGTGGGCCACATAAGCTGGAGTCGAAGGTCCAATTTGAGAACAAGATGAACTCAGCAAGCTTATGTTAGATTATAGGGGGCCTTTGAGATTCCTTTGCCCCTGTGGTACTGTCCTATTGCTAAATGCACACTAATTTTCAGATTTTAATGTTCCCTGTAACTCACTTTTTTGTACCTTATTTTTCAGATATTTATCGATCAATAACATGTCTGAATTATGTGCCAAATCAGTGTTTGGTTTCTATCTTTTCTATAAAAAATGTGTTTTACCTTTGAAAACAAGTCTTTTTTGCTCTGCATTGATCCCTATTTTATTTATTTATTAATTTTATTGTACTTTAAGTTCTGGGATACACGTACAGATCTTGCAGGATTGTTGTAAAGGTGCACACGTGCCATGGTGGTTTGCTGCCCCCATCCCCCCATCACCCACATCTGGCATTTCTCCCAATGTTATGCCTACCCAGCCTCCCCACTCCCTGCTGTCCCTCCCCTAACTCTGCACCCCCCAACAGAACCCAGTGTGTGATGTTCCCCTCCTGTGCCCATGTGTGCTTATTGTTCATCACCCACCTGTGAGCGAGAACATGGGGTGTTTGGTTTTCTGTTCTTGTGTCAGTTTGCTGAGAATGATGGTTTCCAGATTCATCCATGAACATATGTGTGCATGGGTATTTATAATAGAATGATTTATAATCCTTTGGGCATATACTCAATAATGGGATTGCTGGGTCAAAATGAATTTCGATTTCTAGATCCTAAAGGAATCGCCATACTGTTTTCTACAATGGTTGAACGAATTTACACTCCCACCAACAGTGTAAAAGTGTTCCTATTTCTCCACATCCTCTCCAGGATCTGTCGTCTCCAGATTTTTTAATGATCACCATTCTAACTGGCCTGAAATGGTATCTCAGTGTAGTTTTGATTTGCATTTCTCTAATGACCAGAGATGATGAGCATTTTTTCAGGTATTTATTAGTCTCATCTATGTCTTCTTTTGAAAGGTGTCTGTTTATATCCTTTGTCCACTTTTGAATAGGTTCGTTTTTTCTTGTAAACCTGTTTTAGTTCTTTGTAGATTCTGGATAGCAGTCCTTTGTCAGATGGGTAGGTTGCAAAATTCCTTTCCCATTCTGTTGGTTGCCAGTTCACCCTAGTGATTGTTTCTTTTGCTATGCAGAAACGCTTCAGTTTAATTAGATCCCATTTGTCTGTTTTGGCTTTTGTTGCCAGTACTTCTGATGTCTTAGTCATGAAGTCCTTGCCTGTGCCTATGTCCTGAGTGGCTTTGCTTAGGCTTTCTTCTAGGGTTTTTATGGTGTTAGGTCTTATGTTTAAATCTTTAATCTAACTGGAGTTAATTTTTGTATTAGGTGTAAGGAAGGGGTCCAGTTTCAGTTTTCTGCACATGGCTAGCCAGTTTTCCCAACACCATTCATTAAACATGGAATCCTTTCCCCATTGCTTGTTTTCGTCAAGTTTGTCAAAGATTAGATGGTTGTAGATGTGTGGCATTACTTCTGAGGTCTTGGTTCTGTTCCATTGCTCTATATCTCATTTTTGGTACCAGTACCATGCTGTTTTGATTACTGTAGCTTTGAGAATGGTTTGAAGTCAGGTAGCGTGATGCTTCCAGCTTTGTTTATTTTGCTTATGATTGTCGTTTTATGGGCTCTTTTTTTTGGTTATATATGAAGTTTAAAGTGTTTTGTTTTTTTTTTTTTTTTCCTAGTTCTGTGAAGAAGGTCAGTGGTAGATTGATGGGGATAGCACTGAATCTATAAATTACTTTGGAAAGTAGGGCCATTTTAACCATACCGATTTTTCCTGACCATAAGCATGGAATGTTTTTCCATCTGTTTGTGTCCTCCCTTATTTCCTTGAGTAGTGGTTTGTAATCCTCTTTGAAGAGGTCCTTCACAGCCTTTGCTAGTTGTATTCCTAGGCATTTTATTTTCTTTGTGGCAATCGTAAATGGGAATTTACTCATTATTTGGCTCTCTGTCTTTTACTGGTGTATAGGAATGCTTGTGATTTTTGCACATCGATTTCGTATTGTGAGACTTTGCTGAAGTTGCTTAGCAGCTTAAGGAGATTTTGGGCCGAGACAATGGGATCTTCTAAATATACAATCATGTCATCTGCAAATAGAGACAATTTAACTTCTTTTTTTCCTAATCGAATACCCTTTATGACGTTTTCTTGCCTGATTGCTCTAGCTAGAACTTCCAATACTATGTTGAATAGAAAGGGTGAGATAGAGCACCTTTGTCTAGTGCCAGTTTTCAAAGGGAATGCTTCCAGTTTTTGCTCATTAAGTTAGATGTTGGCTGTGGGTTTGTCATAAATAGCTTTTTTTATTTTGAAATGTGTTCCATTGATACCTAGTTTATTATTGAGAGTTTTTTTTTTTTTTTTTTTTTTTTTTTTTTTTTTTTTTTTAGCATCAAGGGCTGTAGAAGTTTGTTGAAGGCCTTCTCTGCATCCTTTGAGATGATGTGTTTTTTTTTTTCTTTGTTTATGTGATGGATTACATTTATAGATTTATGTATGCTGAACCAGGCTTGCATCCCCGCGGTGAAGCCTACTTGATTGTGATGGATAAGCGTCTTGATGTGCTGTTGGATTCAGTTTGCCAGTATTTTATTGAAGATTTTTGCATCAATATTCATCCTGGCTATTGGCCTGAATTTTTTTCTTTTAGTTGTATGTCTGCCAGGTTTTGTCTGAGGATGATGATGGTTTCGTAAAATATGTTAGGGAGTATTCCTTCTTTTTGTATTGTTTCGAAGCGTTTTAGAAGGAGTGATATGAACTCCTCTTTGTACATCGGGTAGAATTCTGCTGTAAATCCATCTGGGCCTGGACTATCTTGGTTGGTAGGCTATTAATTACTGCCTCAACGTCAGTCGTTATTGTTGGTCTATTAAGGGATTAACTCCTTCTTGATTTAGTCTTGGGAGGGTGTAAGTGTCCAGGAGTTTATCCATTTCTTCCAGATTTACTGGTTTATATGCATAGAGTTGTTTGTAGTAATCTCTGATGGTAGTTTGTATTTCTTTGGAATTGGTGGTGATACCCTTTTTATCATTTTGTATTGCATCCATTTGAGTCTTCTCTCTTTTCTATGTCATTAGTATGGCTATCTTGTCTATTTTGTTGACCTTTTCAAAAAACCAGCTGCTTGATTTACCGATTTCTTGAAGAGTTTTTCTTTGCCTCTATCTCCACTTCTGCTCTCATCTTAGTTACTTCTTGTCTTCTGCTAGGTTTTGAATTTTTTTGATCTTGCTCCTCTAGCTCTTTCCATTTTGATGATAGGGTGACGATTTTACATCTTTCCTCACTTCCAGTGTGGGCATTTATTGCTATAATTTTTCTCGTAGTCACTGCTTTAAATGTGTCTCAGAAATTTTGGTATGTCGTGTCTTCGTTCTCATTGGTTTCAAAGAACATCTTTATTTCTGCCTTCATTTCATTGTTTATCCTGTTGCTGTTCTGGAGCAAATTGTCCCGGTTCCATGTACTCGTGTGGTTTTGAGTGACTTTCTTAATCCTGAGTTCTAATTTGATTTCACAGTGTTCTGAGAGATTGTTAGGATTTTCGTTCTTTTGCATTTGCTGAGGAGCGACTTACTTCCAATTATGTGGTCAGTTTTAGACTAGGTATCATGCAGTGCTGAGAGGAATATATATTCTGTGGATTTGGGGTGGAGATTTCTGTAGATGTCTGTTAGGTCCACTTGGTCCAGATCTGCGTTCAAGTCCCAGATATCCTTGTTGATTTTCTGTCTTGTTGATCTGTCAAATAGTGACAGTGGAATGTTAGTCTCCCACTATTATTGTTTGGGAGTCTAAGTCTCTCTGTGGGTCTTTAAAAACACCGCATGTTCTCACGCATAGGCGGGTGTTGAACAGTGAGAACACATGGACACAGGGAGGGGAGCACTACGCACTGGGGTCTGTCGGGGAGAAACAGGGGAGGGACAGCAGGGGGTGGGTAGTTGGGGAGAGATAGCATGGGGAGAAATGCCAGATACAGGTGAAGGGGAGGAAGGCAGCAAATCACACTGCCATGTTGTAGCTATGCAACAATCTTGCATGTTCTTCACATGTACCCCAAAACCTAAAATGCAATTTAAAAAAAGGGAGTATTCCTTCTTTTTGTATTGTTTCAAAGAGTTTTAGAAGGAGTGATATGCTTTACGTATCTGGGTGCTTCTGTATTGGGTGCATACATATTTAGGATACTTAGCTCTTCTTGCATTGATCCTTTTACCGTTATGTAAAAGACCTTGTCTCTTTTGATCTTTGTTGGTTGAAAGTCCATTTTATCAGACCAGGATTGCAACCCCTGCTTCTTTTTGCTCTCCATTTGCTTGGTAAATCTTCTTCCATCCCTTTATTTTGAGTCTATGTGTGTATTTGCACATGAGATGGGTCTCCTGAATACAGCACAACAAAGGATCTTGACTTTTTATCCAGTTTGTTTGTGTCTTTCAAAGGGTGCATTTAGACCATTTATATTTAACATTAATATTGATACGTGCCAATTTGATCCTGCCATTTTGTCACTGGTTGGTGGTTTTGCCCGTTAGTCGATGCAGTTTCTTCGTTATGTCCTCGGTCTTTACCATTTGATACGTTTTTGTAGTGACTGGTAGTGGTTATTCCTTTCCGTGTTTAGTGCATCTTTCAGGAACTCTTGTAAGGCAGGTCTGGTGGTGATAAAATCTCTCAGCAGTCGCTTGTCTGTAAAGGATTTTATTTCTCCTTCGCTTATGAAGCTTAGTTTAACTGGATATGAAATTCAGTGTTGAAAGTTCTTTTCTTTAAGGGTGTTGAATATTGGCCCCCACTCTCTTCCACCCTGTAGGGTTTCTGCTGAGAGATTCACTGTAAGTCTAATGAGCTTCCGTTTGTTGATGATCCAACCTTTCTCTTTCTAGCTGCCCTTAACATTTTTGCCTTCATTTCAACCCCAGTCAGTCTGATGATTATGTGCCTTGGGGTTGCTCCTTTTGAGAAATATCATTGTGGTGTTCTCTGTATTTCCAGAATTTGAATGTCAGCTTGCCTTGCGAGGTTGGGGAAGTTCTCTTGCGTAATATTCTGAAGTGCGTTTTCCAGATCAGATTCATTCTCCCTGTCACATTCAGGTACGTCGATCGTGCATAGATTTGGTCTTAGCTGTGTATTTTGAAAAAGTTGTGTGCTCTTCAAAGAGAAAGCTACTTTTGCTGTGACTTTGGGTTCAAGGGGAAATAGGAGTCCTCCTCAGTCAGCAGGGATGACACCTGAGTCCTTTTCAGTCCTCTTGTCTGTCTCTGAGGGTGAAATGAGAGTGGTCCCTGTCATTATTCACATTTCCTACGAGAATAGACGGGTGAAATAGCGAAGGGTGTGCTTCCTTTGGAGCATGGACGGGTTCAAAGCCCACCTCATACCACTAAGTATTTTGCTGAACACGAGCAGTTGTGTGTGCGGACTGTGTTTGGGTGTTTTTTGTGTCACTGTGTGTGTGTGGGGGGGGGAACGTTATAGCTGTGTATTTTGAAAAAGTTGTGTGCTCTTCAAAGAGAAAGCTACTTTTGCTGTGACTTTGGGTTCGAGTGGAAATGGGAGTACTCTTCAGTCAGCAGGGACGACACCTGAGTCCTTTGCAGTCCTCTTGTCTGCCTCTGAGGGTGAAATGAGAGTGGTCCCTGTCTTCATGAGCCATGTCTGAAAGAATTATTCAGATTTCCTACGAGAATAGATGGGTGAAATAGCGAAAGGTGTGTCTTCCTTTGGAGCATGGACGGGTTCAAAGCCCACCTCATACCACTAAGTGTTTTGCTGAACACGAGGAGTTGTGTGTGTGACCTGTGTTTGGCTGTTTTTTCTGTCACTGTGTGTGTGTGTGTGTGTGTGTGTGTGTGTGTCTGTGTGTCTTTGTGTCTGTGTGTCTGTGTTTTTGTCTCCATTCCTGAGCAGCAAATCTTTTTTCCTCGTTTAGCATGATACTCAGAACTGTGGATGAAGCCCAGCACTCCTGAAAACACAATCCATGTATGGTTGAAGGAATTTTTCTTGATGATGAGTGAGAGGGTGGTGACTGAAACCAGCTCATTTCCCATTGACCACTGAGGCCACATCTCTCAGGTGAGAAGCAAAGTGAGAATTTGAACCAGGCACATTCTCCTTAGAGACAATGGGCCAAAGACCGGTCCGACAGAATCTAATGTCTTTTCATGTTGACATCTATCCCGTCAAGCTCTCGTTAAGCCATTGAAGTGTCACATTGGGCCTGGGGGAGGCGGTGCACCCTGTGGAATTACACGTCCGAAGATTTGGATTTGATTTCCAGCCCTCTGCCAGTCAGTCTGCCAGGCCCTTTCATGTGACAAGCCTTAGGCGAGTCCCTTTCTGTCTCTGTTTCCCGATTCCTTCACAGGGATTTATGTCGGCCTTAAGGCCCACTGGGAAAAGATCCCTCTTCCAGCTCAGTGCCTGCTTTCTTGATTTTACTTGTCAATCTGGACTTGAATACACCTTTGGTTTTGGATTGACTCTATTACCTCTCCTAGAAATTAACACACAAAACTGACAGTTGATTGACAAGATGAGAAGCAGTTTTCCTAATTCAAGTAGAACTTAATCCTTTCTTACTAAAAGAATGCTCAACTCAAGGGGACACAGATCACTCGTTTGGACTTCATGATCTATGGCAGGTAGAGACAACTTTTTGAAAATACACAGCTAAAACTGTCCGTGCTTTGAATGCTCTACAATTTTTCAGAATACACAGCTAAAACGGTACCCGCTTTAGCTGTGTATTTTGAAAAAGTTGTGTGCTCTTCAAAGAGAAAGCTACTTTGCCGTGACTTTGGGTTCGAGGGGAAATGGGAGTCCTCTTCAGTCAGCAGGGACGACACCTGAGTCCTTTGCAGTCCTCTTGTCTGCCTCTGAGGGTGAAATGAGAGTGGTCCCTGTCTTCATGAACTTTGTCTGAGAGAATTATTCACATTTCCAGGAGAATAGACGGGTGAGATAGCGAAACGTGTGTCTTCCTTTGGAGCATGGATGGGTTCAAAGCCCACCTCATACCACTAAGTATTTTCCTGAACACGAGCAGTTGTGTGTGCGGCCTGTGTTTTGGTGCTTTTTGTGTCACTGTGTGTGTGTGTGTGTGTGTGTGTGTGTGTATGTATGTTTGTGTGTGCCTGTGTGTCTGTGTCTGTGTGTCTGTATTTCTGTCTCCATTCCTGAGCAGCAAACCTTTTTTCCTCTTTTAGCATGTTACTCAGAACCGTAGATGAAGCCCAGCACTCCTCAATACACAATCCATGTATGGTTGAAGGAATTCTTCTTGATAATGAGTGAGAGGGTGGTGACTGAAACCAGCTCATTTCCCAATGACCACTGAGGCCACATCTCTCAGGTGAGAAGCAAAGTGAGAATTTGAACCAGGCACATTCTCCTTAGAGACAATGGGCCAAAGACAGGTCCGACAGAATCTAATGTCTTTTCATGTTGACATCAATCCCGTCAAGCTCTCGTTAAGCCATTGAAGTTTCAAATTGGGTCTGGGGGAGGCGGTGCACCCTGTGGAATTACACATCCGAACATTTGGATTTGATTTCCAGCCCTCTGCCAGTCAGTCTGCCAGGCATCTTCAAGTGACAAGCCTTAGGCGAGTCCCTTTCTGTCTCTGTTTCCCGATTCTTTCACAGGGATTTATGTGGGCTATAAGGCCCACTGGGAAAAGATCCCTCTTCCAGCTCAGTGCCTGCTTTCTTGATTTCACTTGTGAATCTGGACTTGAATAAACCTTTGGTTTTGATTGACTCTGTTACCTCTCCTAGAAATTAACATACAAAACTGACAGTTGATTGACAAGATGAGAAGCAGTTTTCCAGAATTCAAATAGAACTTAATCCTTTCTTACTAAAAGAATGCTCAACTCAAGGGGACACAGCTCACTCGTTTTGACTTCATGAGCTATGGCAGGTAGAGACAACTTTTTGAAAATACACAGCTTAAACTGTCCGTGCTTTGAATGCTAGACAAGTTTTTCAGAATACACAGCTAAAACGGTCTCCGCTTTCAGTACTAAAGGAGTTTGGTAGGCGGAGGAAGTTGGGTCATTTGAGGTCAGGAGTTTGAGACCAGCTGGTCAACGTGGTGAACCCCCATCTCTACTAAAAATACAAAATTATCCAGGCTTTCTAATGCATGCCTGTAATCCCGGCTACTCCGGAGAGTGATGCAGGAGAATCTCTTGAATATGGGACGCTGATGTTGCGGGAGCCAAGACATGCCACTGCACTCCAGCCTGGGCAACAAGAGCGAAACTCCGTCTAAAAAAAAAAAAAAAAAAAAACTTGCTCTACCATTGTTGCTACATGTGCTAACCCTGATGTTTCCCTTCTTCCCTGCTCCTGCTCCAACATGATTCACAACCCCCAGCTGTGGATTTGAAGTCCTGCAGTGCAGACAGCATGGATTTGCAGAACTGCGATCTTGGGGTCTGTCCTGCAGCAGGAGACTCAAGAGGAGGGAGCCCTGAGTTTGAGCCAGAGGCATGCTGTGTTGTCCCCCTGCAGGCCCTGATCCCCTTGTGATTTGTGACACTCCCCCATATCCTCACACAAGCCATCCCCATTTTCAGCATGATTACAGATGCTCCTTGACTCATGATGGGGTCAAGTCCCCATAAATCTATTATAAATTGGTAATAGCAGCCAAATGCAGTAGCTCACGTCTGTAATCTCAGTAGCTCACGTCTGACTTTCGGAGGTCAATGTGGAAAGATTGCTTGATCCCAGGAGTTCAGGACGAGCCTGGGCAACACAGAGATCCTGTTTCTGAAAAAATAAAGTGAAAATATACTAAGTTGAAAATGCATTTATTTATTTATTTATTTATTTTTTTGTTTTTGGTTTTTTTTTTTTGTTGTTGTTGTTGTTTTTGTTTTTGTTTTTTTTTTTTTTTTTTTTTGAGACGGAGTTTCACTCTTGTTACCCAGGCTGGAGTGCAATGGTGCGATCTCGGCTCACC
Source organism: Saimiri boliviensis (assembly GCF_048565385.1). Taxonomy (NCBI): domain Eukaryota; kingdom Metazoa; phylum Chordata; class Mammalia; order Primates; family Cebidae; genus Saimiri; species Saimiri boliviensis. Next base: position 156,728,125 of record NC_133453.1, read on the forward strand.
GCAATTTTCGGCTCCTGGGTTCAGGCAATTCTCCTGCCTCAGCCTCCTGAGTAGCTGAAATTACAGGCACACGCCACCATGCCCAGCTGATTTTTTGTATTTTTAGTAGAGACGGGGTTTCACCATGTTGACCAGGATGGTCTCGATCTCTCGACCTCATGATCCACCGGCCTCGGCTGTCCAAAGTGCCGGGATTACAGGCTTTAGCCACCGTGCCTGGCCTTCATTTATTTTTTTGAGACAGTGTCTCACACTGTCATCCAGGCTGGAGTGTAGTGGTGCAGTCTTGGCTCACTGTAACCTCTGCCTATCAGGTTCCAGTGATTCTCCTGCCTCAGCCTTCAGAGTGGCTGGCATTACAGACATGAGCACTGCGTAAATTTTGTATTTTTAGTAGAGATTGGGTTTCACCATGTTGGCCAGGCTGGTCGCGACCTTTTGACCTCAGGTAGTCTGCCTATATCAGTCTCCTAAAGTGCTGGGATTACAGGCATGAGCCACTGTACCTGTCCTATTTAGTTTTATTTTTATTTTTGGAGGTGGAGTCTGGCTCTGTTGCCCCGGCTGCAGTGCAGTGATTCGATCTTGGCTCACTGCCTGCAACCTCTGCCTTCCGGGTTCAAGCGATTCTCCTGCCTCAGCTTACCGGGTAGCTGGGACTACAAGCACCCTACGACACCTAGCTAATTTTTGTATTTTTAGTAGAGATGGGGTTTCACCATGTTGCCCAGGCTGGTCTTGAGCTCCTGAGCTTAGGCAATCTGCCCACCTCAGCCTCCCAAAGCATAGGGATTACATGTGTGAACCACCCTACCTGGCTCGCAAATGCATGTAATACACCTACCCTACCAAGCTTTGGATATTAGCCCAGCCGACTTCAGGTTGAGAACAAACCGAGCAGTACTAAAAGGAGAACAAAACCCACTCACCCTTCCCCATCTTGGATCATGACTTTGACATTTCAGGGGTCCGGCCTTCATGAATGTTTGTAGAAATAGATAATAAGCTTGGATAAATGTACCACCTTTAAGTGTAGAATTCAGTGGCGTTTTGTAGCTTCACAGTATTGTGCAACAATCACTACCATCTGTTTCTATACTTTCTCATCATCCCAAACAGAAATGCTGTCCTCATGAAACAATAGTTTAACTACTTTAAAATTTTTATTTACATATTTATTTATTATGAGACCGAGTCTTTCTCTGTCTCCAAGGCTAGAGTACAATGGTGCAATCTCGGCTCACTGCTACTTCCACCTCCCACTTTCTAAGCACTTCTCCTGCCTCAGCCTCCAGAATTGAGATTACAGATGCATGCCACCACACCCAGCTAATTTTTGTATTTTTTGTAGAGATGGGGTTTCACTGTGTTGGTCATGCTGGTCTTGAACTCCTGATCTCGTCACGATCCAGCCACCTCAGTGTCCCAAAGTCCTGGGATTACAGACATAAGCCAAAATTTTTATTTTTTAAGAGATGAGGTCCTGCTCTGTTACCAGGTTGGAGTGCAGTGGTATGATTATAGCTCACTGCAGCCTCAATCTCCTGGGCTCAAGTGATCCCGCCTGCCTCGGCCTCCCAAGTAGATGGGACTACAGATGCACACAATTTCATGTGGCTAACTTTTATCTTTTCTATAGAAACAGGGTATCGCTATGTTCCCAGGCTGGTCTCACACTCCTGGGTTCCAGCGATTCCCCCCACCTCAGGCTTCTGAAGTACTGGGATTAAGGGCATGAGCCACTGTGCCTTGCTCTCATGCAATTTATTGAATACTATACTAACAGTGAAAAACAGAAAGATTGTATCGGTAATGGAAGCAGAGTTTCTAATGAATGTGATCATTTTTGTGCGATTGTAAAGTCAAAAAGTTGTGTGACCATCTGCACTTGGAACTACTTGTAGGCTTAGACACTAGGATTTTAGATCCAGAAACATCCAAACACCTCCTGCTGGGTGGGAGAAGGCCGTAGGGGTCAGAGCTCTTAGCTGCTAGCGAGAGAAGCTCACTCAGGCTGAGTTTAAAAACTGAGGCCGGGCACTGTGGCTTATACCTGTAATCCCAGCACTTTGGGAGGTGAAGGTGGGTGAATCACCTGAGGTCAGGAGTTTGAGACCAGCCTGACCAACATGATGAAAGCCTATCTTACTAAAAATACAAAACAGCCCTGCATGGTGGCACATGTCTGTAGTCCCAGCTACTTGGGAGGCTGAGGCAGGAAAATTGCTCCAACATGGGAGGCAGAGGTTGCAATGAGCCAAGATCATGTCGTTGCACTCCAGCCTGGGTGACAGAGCAAAACTCCATCTCAAGAAAAAAACAAAAGAAAGAAAAGAAAATGAATTTGTGCGCAGCTGAGAAGAATCGAGGAGACACAGAGACTAAAGATGACAGGCAGCCAGCTGGACAACCACAGCCTCATCAAGCCCAAACATGCAGAAGCTGGCCTAAGGGGGTGACAAAGAAATGGCCGGGCATGGTGACTCATGCCTGCAATTCCAACGTTTTAGGAGGCCTAGGATAGCAGATCACTTGAGACCAGGAGTTCAAGACCAGCCTGACCAATATGGTGAAACCGTTTCCACTAAAAATACAAAATTAGCCAGGCATGGTTGCAGGTGCCTGTAACTCCAGCTACTTGGGGGCTGAGGCAGGAGAGCTGCTTGAGCCTGGGAGGTGGAGGTTGCAGTGAGCTGAGATCACACCATTGGACTACAGTCTGATCAACAGAGTGACTCTTTCTCAAAAAAAAATAAGAAGAAAAGAAAAAAAAACAGAGACAATTTGTATGCAGAATTGTGAGTGAGTGTCTCTCCTTTTGGGGGCAATGTCAGGGGATTTCCAGGATCTGGGAGTGGGCACCGAGCATGTGGCTGAGAATCCTGGACAGCTGCAACATCCAGATGTACTTAGCAGAGGAATCCGGGATGTGCCTGATTGGGGTATCAAAAAAGCCGTCAGTTCCAGCTGGCTGTGGATGTTGATGCTACACATCATGTATATGAATTATCCCATCAGAAGCTCCATCTAGTTAGAAATGCAAATAAGAAAGAAAATCATGCTCCCGTTCTCCAAAGGAAAGGGCAGGGAGGCGGGAACGTGGAAGGGAACTTCCTGGTGCTGCGGCCTGAATCTCCACTTGTGCCACTGTCTTCCCCACTAGATTCTGTACTTCCAGAAGGGGCTGGAGATGGGCACAATGCCAGATCCTCCCTTCTCTCCAGAAGTGTTCCGCAACCCTGACATTCACAGTAATTGCTTCTTTCTGTTCATCTTTTTTTTTGAGGCAGGTTCTTGCTCAGTCACCCAGGCTGGAGTGCAGTGGTGTGATCATGGCTCACTGCAGCCTTGACCTCTTGGGCTCAAGTGATTGTCTCCCCTCAGCCTCCTGAGTAGCCAGGACTATAGGCGTGCACCACCATTCCTGGTTAATTTTAAAAAAGCTTTTTTTTTTTTTTTTCTTTTCCCTGTAGAGACAGGGTCTTACTATGTTGCCAGGCTGGTCCCAAACTACTGGGCACAAGCGATCCTCCCTTCTCGGCTTCCCAAAGTGTTTGGTGTTATAGTTGTGAGCCACCACACCTGGCGTCTTTATGTTTCTTTAGAGTAGAGCCGTCCAAGTATGCATCTCTAGTCCATAACTGTTCCCAAGCATTGCTATGTCTTTTAAGCCTCTTTCAATCTCACAAGTTTGTTGGCTGGGTGAGTCCTCACACCTGTAATCCTGATGTGATAGGATCATTTAAGTTCAGAAGTTTGAAACCAACCTGGGCAACACAGGGAGACTTCTGTCTCTACAAAACCTATTTTTCTTCTTTTTCTTTTCTTTTCTTTCTTTCTTTTTTTTTGAGACGGAGTTTCGCTCTTGTTACCCAGGCTAGAGTGCAATGGTGCGATCTCGGCTCACTGCAACCTCTGCCTCCTGGGTTCAAGCAATTTTCCTGCCTCAGCCTCCTGAGTAGCTGGGATTACAGGCACGTGCCACCATGCCCAGCTAATTTTTTTGTATTTTTAGTAGAGACGGGGTTTCACCATGTTGACCAGGATGGTCTCGATCTCTCAACCTCGTGATCCACCCGCCTCAGCCTCCCAAAGTGCTGGGATTACAGGCTTGAACCACCGCGCCCAGCTTCTTCTTTTTTTAACTCTACCAAGGCTGCAGTACAGTGGTGTGATCTCACCTCACTGCAACTTTCGCCTCCTGGGTTTAAGTCATTCTTCTGTTTCATCTTCCCAAGTAGCTGAGATTACAGGCACATGGGACCATGCCCAGCTAATTTTTGTACTTTTAATAGAGCCGGGGTTTCACCATGTTGGCCTGGCTGTCCTCAAACTCCTGACCTCAGGTGATCTGCACACCTCAGTCTCTCAAAGTGCAAAGATTGGCATCACAGGTGTGAACAGCCTTGCTTGGCCAAAAACTAAAATTTTAAAAAAGACAAAATACCTAAGTTTCTCCTCTATTCCTTTTCCTTTTTTTTTTTTTTTTTTTTTTGAGACAGAGTCTTGCTCTGTCACCCAGGCCAGAGTGCAATGGCACAATCTCAGTTCACTGCAACCTCTGACTCCCAGGTTCAAGTGATTCTCTTGCTTCAGCCTCCTGAATAGCTGGAATTACAGGCATGTGCTACCACACCTGGCTAATTTTGGTATTTTTGGTAGAGATGGGGTTTCTCCATGTTGTCTGGCTGTTCTCAAACTCCTGACCTTGTGATCTGCCCACCTAGGCCTCCCAAAGTGCTGGGATTACAGGCATGAGCCTCCTTGCCTGGCATATCCCTTTTCTTTTCTATGGATTTTGGAAGACTCCACACTGTTGGGCCTGCAGCATTTCTCGAATTCTGGATTTCCCTGGTGCAGGTGAACCAATTCTCTGTCCTTTGTATTTGTGGTGTATTTGTGGCTGGATTTATGCTCGCCCCATTAGATTAGAGTTTGATCGTGTTGGCAAGATTCAGTGGGTGATGTGATTGATCTCTTATTGGTGATGAATACTATCCTATTGTCTCTCTTATTTTGTTAATTTTTTAAATTAGTTTTTTAGAAATAGAGGTCTCATTTTGTCACCCAGTCTGGAGTGCAGTGACTCCCCCATAGCTCCCTGAAGCCTCAAATTTCTGGGCTCAAGTGATCTGCACACTGCAGCCTGCTAAGTAGCTGAGACCACACACCACCACACCCAACTTTTTTTCTTTTTTGAGATGAAGTCTTGCTCTGTCCCCCAGGCTGGAGTACAGTGGCATGATCTCAACTCATTGCAAACTCTGCCTCCCAGGTTAATGCAATTCTCCTGCCTCAGCACTCTGAGTAGGTGGAATTATAGGCACCTGCCACCACACCCAGCTAATTTTCATATTTTTAGTAGAGATGGGCTTTCACCATGTAGGTCAGGCTGGTCTGGAACTCCTGACCTCAAGTGATCTGCCTGCCACAGCAGGCAGATGTGTGCCATCACACTGCACCTGGCCAATGCCCAGCATTTTCTTTTTTTAGACTGAGTGTTGTTTTGTCACCCAGGCTGGAGTGCAGTGGCACAACCTCGGCTCACTGTAATCTCCACCTCCTGGGTTCGAGCGATTCTGCTGCCTCAGCCTCCTGAGTACCTGGAATTACAAGCACCCACCACCAGGCCCAGCTAATTTTTGTCTTTTTAGTAGAGATGGGGTTTCACCATATTGGTCAGGCTGGTCTTGAACTGACCTAGTGATCCACCCACCTCAGCCTCCCAAAGTGCTGGGATTCCAGGTGTGAGCCACCACGCCTGGTACCTAATTCCTATTTACTGGTCATGGATGGGAGCTATGGAACCTTCCCCCAGAATACATGCTGGCCCCATCAGAACTTCAGGATTCGGTCTCCTAAGAGATGTTCCTCTGTTTGTGTTACACACCCAAATAATCCATCTCAGTCCACTGTCAGACAACTTCCAGGAATGACAGTGGCTGTAGTCTAGCTGAAGAAACACTGAAGTAGGAGTCAGCAGACCCCAGGACTCTTTTGACTCAGCCGCTAACAACTTAATGTGGCCTTGGGGAAAAAAAAAAAGAGCTGGAGCGACCATGCCTGTAATCCCAGCACCTTGGGAGGTCGATGTGGGAGGATTGCTTGAGCCCAGGAGTTTGAGAGCAGCCTGGGCAACATAGCAAGACCCCATCTCTACAAAAAATTTCAAAAATTTTTCCAGGTGTGGCAGTGTCCCCCTGTAGTCCCAGCTACTCAGGAGGCTAAAGTGGGAGGATCACTTGAGTCCCGGAGGTCAAGACTGCAGTGAGCCAAGGTCATGCCACTGCACTCCAGCTTGGGCTTCAAAGTAAGACACTGTCTCAGAAAAAAAAAAAAAAAAACTGGAGCTTTTGTTTCACATTTGTAAAAGGTAAATGATATTATCTCCTTTATTGAGTTACTGTGAGGATGGAAATGCAATTATTTCTTTTCCTTCTCCTTTTAGAAATACAATGAGATAGGCATAGTGTACAGGTGAGGTGGCTCATGCCTGTAATCCCACCACTTTGGGAGGCTGAGGCGGGTGGATCACCTGAGGTCAGGAGTTCAAGACCAGCCTGACCAACATGCAGAAACCCCACCTCTACTAAAAGTACAAAATTAGACAAGCACGGTGGCATGTGCCTATAATCTCAGCTACTTGGGAGGCTGAGGCAGAAGAATTGCTTCAACCTGGGAAGCAGAGGTTGTAGTGAGCTGAGATTGCACTCCAGCATGGACAATGAGAAGGAAACTCCGTCTCAAAAGTAATAATAATAAATAGATAGGCATAGGCCCAGTGCATCGGTAGGATTCGAACCCCTGCGCCTCAGGCAGGGGAGTCACTTGGAGAGAAAAGCTGAGTCCCAGGCTTTGGGACCTCGGGAGACCGAAACCTGTCCTGCAGGTTATTGGGCCAGATGGGGGAAGCAGCGCCCTGAGGCCTCCCACCAGAGTCCCGGAAACAAAGGCTAAGTGTTTGCTCTGTGGCTGAAGGGACAATGGCCCCCCGCGGATCTGTCACCGCGGGGGGGCAGGCATGCACTCCTCCTCAGCCGGCTTCCTGGTTCTCTGGGAAGCCCTCTGAACTCTGAAGTAGACCCTCATTGGGGGGGCAGGGGACAGCACGAGGTCCCCATGGGGTGTCTGCCAACCCTGGGTGCCATGTCCTGAGCAGCTGTGCTGTCAGGTACTTAAACATGTGTGTTGCACTTTCTGGCAGCCAGGCGCTCAGCAGCATGCAGATAACCGAAACGTTTCCCTTAAACAGCCTGTGAGGGAGGGGCAGCCTCACGGGAGTCGCCTGCTGGAGGCTGCACAGCCGGGAGGTGCCTCTGGGGTGGGGTTGGGTGTGGCTGCTGTGTGCCAGGGTGGCGGCCAGGCCTAAGGCACCTCCATCTGGAAGCTATGGCCTGTCACAGTGCCATCCACAGGTTCCAGACGGGGCTGTGGGAGCAGCGTGAGGGCAGGAAGGCTCCCGGGGGTCAAAGGAAGAGAAGGTACCTGTTCCAGAGACCCCAGGGTGAGCTTTCCAAGCAGAGGGAAGCCTGGGGCCGGTTGTCATGGGGGTGTCTGAGTCTTTAGCTGGAGTTACTGGGGCAGGGAGGTTGGAAACGGAGGCCAACCGGTGTGAGCCTCCGCCTGCTGAGAGCCCCTGGGAGGGGCTGGTGTCCGCTGTCAGCGGCCTGTGACCCCGACCATCCACTGCCGGCAATTGCAGGAGCCTCCTCCCTGGTCTCTGCCATCACTCACAGCTGCGCCAGCCACCCCTGCGCCGCAGCAGAAGCCGGGCTCTTACATGGCAGCCCCCTCTGCCCCAGCGCTCACCTCTCCAGGCACCATCCCGGCTCTGGGCCCCTGCACTGCCCGTTCTGTTCTGCATTCCCTCCGCCTTTTCTGCCCTGTGAGGCAGACCTCTGCTGTCTTCACTGCTTTATTTCCCCAGACTCAGCCAGCATCGAAGGCGTGCCGTGTGCTAGGATCCTTGCAGCTGGCATGCAGGGAAGAGTGTGAGGCTCCCTGTCCCTCCTCAGACTCTCAGAATTCAGAAGAGCCACGCTTTTTTGTCCTTGCCCTGCTGTGCCAAAGACGCCCTGCCTTCGTTATTCTCTGGGGTAGACACCCTGCGCTTTTGTTGTGCACCTGCCGTGTGGAACAGGGAGCTGCCCCGGGCCCTGCCCTCTGTAGCTGACTCCAGCTTCCCTGGCCACCCTCAGCTCAGCAGGGCCCCGGGAGCCCCAGTGCTATGTGATACCTTCCGCAAGTGTGGAATTGAGAAGAATGTGCCTTTCGTCCCTGAGTTACTGTGTGGCTGGCATGTGCCCTGGCACGAGGGTCAGTGGTGGGCAGCGGCAAGCATGAAGGCACCTCCGCTGTGCCCCTGCTTTTGCCTTTTCCTGACTTCTCTGGCCAGCTCTTAGGTTGAAATAAGTCCTGCCTGTTTTAACAGATGTTTATTAAACATCTGCCCTGGCCAGGCTCTGAGCAGCCTCCAGGGTCTCTGCCCTGAACACGATAGACTTCTGGTGCTGGCGGGTGGAGGCAGGGAGATTAAGTCCAGTATCCCACAGGTGACTGTGTAATTCCACATGGGGTAATAGGGAGAAAGAGCAGACCTTCCCTTTTATTTTTATTTATTTATTTATTTTCTTTTAATAAATTGAGACAGAGTCTCGCTCTGTTGCCAGGCTGGAGTGTAGTGGCACGATCCCGGCTCACTGCAACTTCCATTTTCCGGTTTCAAGCAATTTTTCTGCCTCAGCCTCCCAAGTAGCTGGATTACAGGCATGCGCCACCACGCATGGCTAAACAGACCTTTCCTTTTGTGAGAGGTATGCTGGTGGGGACAGCCGGGAGGGGAGATGAAACTGAGTGGAAGTGGGAGTCACTTTGGTGCCCGGCACGTTGTCTCACACCTGTAATCTCAGCACTTCGGGAGGCTGAGGCTGGGGGGGTCGCTCTAGCCTGGGAGTTTGTGACCGGCCTGGTCAGCATCAGACCCCTGTCTCTACTTTTAAAAATAAAAATAAGATATTTTGGGCAGAGAGAAGTCCCTGTGCAAAGGCCCAGAGGTGAGTGTTTGCCTGTTTTTTTCTTTTTCTTTTTTTTTCGAGACGGAGTTTTGCTCTTGTTACCCAGGCTGGAGTGCAATGGCACGATCTCGGCACACCACAACCTCCGCCTCCTGGGTTTAGGCAATTCTCCTCCCTCAGCCTTCTGAGTAGCTGAGATTACAGGCACAAGCCACCATGCCCAGCTAATTTTTTTGTATTTTTAGTAGAGACGGGGTTTCACCATGTTGACCAGGATGGTCTCGATCTCTCGACCTCGTGATCCACCCACCTCGGCCTTCCAAAGTGCTGGGATTACAGGCTTCAGCCACTGTGCCCGGCTAGAGTTTTGCTCTTGTTCCCCAGGCTGGAGTGCAATGGCAGGGTCTCCACTCACTGTAACCTCTGCCTCCTGGGTTCAGGCAATTCTCCTGCCTCAGCCTCCTGAGTAGCTGGGATTACAGGCATGCACCACCATGCCCAGCTGATTTTTTTGTGTTTTTAGTAGACATGGGGTTTCACCATGTTGACCAGGATGGTCTCGATCTCTTGACCTCGTGATCCACCCGCCTCGGCCTCCCAAAGTGCTGGGATTACAGGCTTGAGGTACTGCACCTGGCCTTGCCTGTTTTTTTCAAGGAGCAGAGGGAGGGTGTGAGGGGGCGAGGGCCTGGGGAGTTCGTGCTCATCTGAGGGTGATGGGAAAGGAGTGTTGCTTGGGCCTCCCACGTGCTGTGAGAAAAGCTCTTCCTTGTTGGTGGGAGCAGGCCTCGAGGCCAAGGCAGGTGTGGAGGTCCCATGGCCCAGCTGGTTTGAGAACCTCACAGCTCCCAGGCCCTTCTCCCCCTCCAGCCTCCCTGTCCTTCGCTGTCCTGTCACTGGTGAACACCTCGTACAACCGTGGATTTTACTGTGGGGTTGACTCCATCCGGTACCCCTATCGTCCAGACACCATCACCCTTGGGCTCATGGCCGGGGTCACCATCACAGCCACCGTCATTCTTGTAAGGCAGGAGGGGTTCAGAGGGACAGGGAGGGGGGCAGGATGGGGTACAGCCTAACCCTGGGTTCCTGATGGGGGTGGCCTGGAGGTCTGTGGGGGGCTGGGGGACACAGCCTTGCCCCGAGTGGTAGTTGTGGGTAATAGGAACCCCCTTTTGTTTTTTGAGATGGAGTTTTGCTCTTGTTGCCCAGGCTGGAGTGCAATGGCAGTATCTCCACTCACTGTAACCTCCGCCTCTTGGGTTCAAGTGATTCTCTTGCCTCAGTCTCCCTAGTAGCTGGGACTACAGGCATGTTAATTTTTGTATTTTCAGTATAGACAGGTTTCACCATGTTGGTCAGGCTGGTCTTGAATGCCCGACCTCAGGTGATCCTCCCGCCTCAGCCTCCCACAGTGCTGGGCTGGCAGGCATGAGCCACCAAGCCCAGCTAGGGCACCTTTAGAGTCTCCAGCTCTGCAGCAGCCTTGGGGAGGCCCGTGGGGAGGACTGAGGCCCACTAAGGGCCCATGGGCTGACCAGGACCCCCTCTGGTCACCGCGGCTGCCCCACACGCAGGTCTCGGTGGGAGAAGCCTACCTGGTGCCCACAGACCAGCTCTATTCCTGCTCTGACTTCAATAATTATGTGGCTGCCGTGTACAAGGTGCTGGGGACCTTCCTCTTCGGGGCGGCTGTGAGCCAGTCTCTGACGGACCTGGCGAAGTACACGATCGGCCACCTGCACCCCAACTTCCTGGCCATCTGTGACCCCGTGTGGAGCTGGGTCAACTGCTTGGTCTACGTGCAACTGGAGAGCGTGTGCAGGGGAAAAGCTGCTGACGTCACCGAGGCCAGGTGAGTGTGGACGAGCAGCCTTCACTCTGTGGGCAGTGAGAGCTGAAGAAGCTGCAGAAGCCAGATGGTTAGCAGCCAGCAGGCAGGGGGTCAGGCAGGAGCGGGCCCTCAGGGCTCCAGGCACCCCACAGACAGCAGGAGGCCGTGGGGAGCATGCTGTCTCCCTTGAGTCTCAGCCCTGCCCTCTTCTGCACTGTATTTTTTTTTTTAAAGATGGGGTTTCACGATGGTAGCCAGGCTGGTCTTGAATTCCTGACCACAGGTAATCCACCCACCTTGGCCTCCCAAAGTGCTAGGATTACAGGCGTGAGCTACCGCGCCCAGCCATGCACTGTCTTCTTACCATTTCTACTGATAGGTCCTTAAACGTTTCAACTCATCGTTGTGCTTTTTAAAAAAATCAAAATACTGACTGACAAGCCTAGGGTAATGTCAGACCAGAAAATAAATAAATAAATAAATAAATCTAAATAAAATTTGTATAAGATAAGTCACCATTTCTTCCATTTTAATGTGTACAGTTTATTTTTAGTACATTCACAATGCTGTACAGCCATCTCCTCTACCTAATTCCAGAATATTTTCATCTCATCAGAAGGAAACCCCGCAGCATAGGTAATATGGCAAAACCCCATCTCTATGACAAATCAAAAAATTAGGCCTAGCTAGGTGGCTCATGCCTAAAATCCCCGCACTTTGGGAGGCTGAGGTGGGCAGATTACCTGAGGTTGGGAGTTCGAGACCAGCCTGGCCAACATGGAGAAATCCTATCTCTACTAAAAATACAAAATTAGCCAGGCATGGTGGCACACGCTTGTAATCCCAGCGAATAACACACCATGAGCAAGAGAACCCTGCAGTGCTCTAGTTGCCATCACGGGAGTGTTGCCAGGACACTATGGGCAAGAGGGTCTTGCAGTGCCCCAGCGGCCAGCAGGGGGCGTGACCCCACTCCACCGAGAGTAAGAGTGCCCAGCAGCACAGGCACCACACTGTGAGCAAGAGGATGTAGCACTGCCCTGTTTGCCAGCAGTGGGCATATTGCCACTATACTGAGCAAGAGGGCTCTACAGTGCTCCAGCTGCCAGCAGGTGATGCCAGTCACCACACTGTGAGAGGGCCCTGCAGTGGACCTAGCCAGAAGGGGGCATGGGCACAGCATCGTGAGCAAGAGGGCCCTGCAGTGCAGGCCCCCAGTAGGGCCCCCCACACCCACCTTTCAGATTCTTGAGGCTCCTCCACCGGTGTGCATCGTGTCACACCACCAGCGTGCATTGAGTCACAGCAGTCTGCAGAGGTGCATTCTCCTCCATATAGAAGTGGGGGGCATTATGAGGCTGGAACTGCGTCCTCCTCAGCACAGACCTTGGGGCGGGTTTCTTACTGCAAGAGGGGCTTGCGGTGGCCCCAGCTGCCATCAGGGGGGATGCGGACACAGGACCATGAGCAAGAGGTCCCCGCACGCCTGGCCACCAGCAGGGGGCGCCTGAGTCTGCCTTTTCAGTTGGCGTCATGGCAATCTGCAGAGCTGCGTTCTCCACGGCACAGACGTGGCGTGCACAGCCTTGGTTTGGGACAACTCTGGGCCATGTCCACGGTGAGTGAAACCCTTCCTGTTTGCATTCCTGACTGCTTAGGGTCAGAGACTAGTATGAAGAGCTCTGTGTGGGAAACGACACAAAAAGCCCCTCTGAAGCCTGTGAACCTGGGTTCTCCCCGCCCAAGGCCAGGCGGCTGCAGTGTGAGGTGCACCCAGCAGCCTCAGAAGACAAATAGAGCGTTCCTGAGGCAGATATGACCTCTGAAATACGGATACAATAACCCCAGTGCTCAGGTAGGAAACACCTAATGCTAATGCAAGGCCTCAGTCCAAACATGTTACTATAAAATCTGCACCATTCATGCAGCCCTGCCAGTACAGCAGTTTCAATACTCAAGACGGACATATCAGTGCAAACGTAGAAACTAACGTATGGTTAGGGTTTAGGGTGAGGATTAGGGTTAGCGGATAGGTTTAGAGTTAGGGGTTACGAGTTAGGGATTAGGATACAGGGGTTAGAAAAATTGTAGTCAAATTTGAAGGAAGGAATGATGCATGAATCATGCCTGAAGCACCAGAACGGAAAACAGGGCTTGGGGCTTCCAGCTCTTAGCAGTGGCAGCTGAGTGAGGTTTCTCATGGGCTCCAGCTGGGCGACCGCCGGTTGTGGGGATGGTTCCCTCAGTGTAAATAGTCATACAGCCAGTTGGCAGCTGGGCTTTTTGTCATTAACTAATTGGTTTATTCATGTTTTTAAGTCAGTTTACATGCCTCGAAGTTCGGTTTCCGTTTGCTTAGGCAAGACCTCAGGCTAACGGCTTCCTCCTTTTTTGCTTTAACATACCCAAACTAGAATTCATTTTCATTTTATTTTCCTGGCATTAATAAAAGTAAGTTCACATTTTTGTTGTCATTCAGAAAGTCAGTTTAATTGGCAGCCTATTTGTGATGTTGCATAAAATAATGTCTGTTAATTATTAGCATCTTAGATTAGATGAAATATGTTAACTCTATTAAGCTTTGTGATTAAACCATAACAGGAGTTCAGTTGTTTTTTTTTCCTCCTAGGCTTTAACCAATTAAAGTACACTCAAGCATCTCCTAACAATGTGGATACTGTCTGAGAAATGTGTCCTTAGTGATTTCATCTTTGTGCAAACACCATCGAGTGTCCTTATAAAATCTGGATGGTGTAGCCCCCTTCACACATAAGTGATATGGTATAGCTTCTTGCTTTCAGGCTACATACCATAGCTGTATAGCTCATCTCTGTACTGAATGCTGTAGTCAAATGTCACACCATGGTGATTGTGGATTGTGATCCCTAAATATCTGAGTCAGGTCTCAGTCAAGTAGAAAGCTTATTTCGCCAAGGTTAAGGACATGCCCATGACACAGCCTCAGGAGGTCCTGACAACATGGGCCCAAGGTGGTCAGGGTAGAGCTTGCTTTTATATATTTTAGAGAGACAGGATACACCAATCAATATGTGTAAGATGTAAAGTCATTTGGTTCAGTGAGGTGGAACAACTAGAAGTAGGAAGGCGGGGTTGGGGGGTGGTTCTAGGTCTGAAGTAGATAAAACAAAAGTTGCATTCTTCTGAATTTTTTGATCAGCCTTCCACTTAATACAGTTTAGTCTGGTTCAGTGAAGTTGCATTTTTACATAGACAGTAGGGCAGAGGAATGGTGTGATCTTGGCCCAGCACACCCGCCTCCTCCCTGGTTTAAGCGATTGTCTTGCCCCATCCTCCCCAGTAGCTGGGATTACATGCATGCACCACCAAGCCTGGGTGATTTTTGTATTTTTAGTAGAGATGGGGTCTCTCCATGTTTGTCAGGCAGGTCTTGAGCTCCCGACCTCTGGTGATCCGCATGCTTTGGCCTCTCAAAGTCTTGGGATTACAGGCATGAGCCACCATGCCTGGTCAGGAAGCTTATTTTGATTCTGATATTGTCAACTGTATTTCAGGTATAACTTGTTTTTCTTGGAGCGTTAAATACTGCATTGGTATTGTATTACACAAATAAAACAGAGATCCCTTTTTATCACATTCATTGCTAGTGATACTGACAACTAAATTTAGATACATTCCAGAGTCTGGGCTTCCAGTAATTCTTGGCCATCCTCTAAAGGTAAAATTACTTTTTCTCATAAGACACAGTGACATCTAAAGTCACATTGATTGTCCTGCCACTTTTGTTTCTCTAGTTTCATCGATTTCTTCAAAGCATCTTTGGGGGAATAACTTTGACTATCCCTTTAAACTTTTCAGTATTAGAAAGCATCGTCATGAAACATTGAATAATTGTGGTCACAAATTCCCTTTACAGTCTTCCTTTGAATATTTTTTTCCAATGGCAAATATTTGCTTTTGTTGTATTGTAGCTAAAAGGAATGCTGGGAAACAAAATAAAGACAAGCATTCATTATAATAAGTGATTCAGTCACAATGAATTGCTATTTTAATTTTTTTTAAAAAAGTTATATTTTTGAAAACATCCTGCTGTAAATTGAAATAGTCTCCAAAATCTGAATTCATTCCTTGGTTCTAAGGTGACCAGATTTCCTAGAGATTGAACCACACCACAATAAAAAAGATATGATAAATATGTTTACATGGATGTGTTATTTTCACATAAAGCTTGTAAAATAGGCATTTCATTGAAATTATATATGTTTGCATAAATTACTTTGCAGCATCATGAATGCCCTTGTTTTGAAAAGTAGTAGTTAGTGTCAATTACTACTTATTATTAGTACAAATAATTAAGCAGATATTTTAAAAATTTATAATTTTTAAATAAAGGTTTTATTTTAAATTGGTTTTAGATTCACACTGAAATTGGGAGGAAGATGTAGATTTCCTCTGTAGACCCAAACTAGTTCCCTCTCATATTAACATATCAACATGTGTCAGATACGTTATTAACAATTTTTTTTTTTGAGATGGAGTCTTTTTGCTCTGTAACCTAGGTTGGAGTCCAATGGCACGATACTGGCTCATTGCACCCTCTACGTCCCATGTTAAGTGATTCTCCTGCTTCGGCCTCCCAAGTAGCTGGGATTACAGGTGCCCACCAGCACGCTTGGCTCATTTTTTGTATTTTTAGTAGAGATGGGGTTTCGCCATTTTGGCCAGGCTGGTCTGGAACTCCTGACCTCAGATTATTTACCCATCTAAGCCTTCGAAAGTTGGTGGGATGACAGGCATGAGCCACCATGCCCAGCCTACTATCAGTATATTTGCTTTGTTAGGTATCTGTTCATGTATTTACCCAGTTTTAAAATCACGTATGTATTTTGTAATTATCTTCTCACATCTCTCTTGTCTTTTGTTCTCTGAATACAGTTTTGCACAGTAGAATACTTAGTTTTATAAAGTCTGTGTTATCAATATTTTCATGAATTGGCATTTGATGTTTTGTGTTACATGTCAACACCAAACTCAACGTCATATAGATTTTCTTTTAGATTTTTTATAGTTTTGCATTTAAAATTACAGTCTCTGGACTATTTTGAGTAGGTTTTGTTTTTCTCAATTTGTGTATTTATTCATTTTATTCTACATGGCTTCCAAAGTCTTCCATCACCGTCTTTGGGAAGGAATGGCTACAGTGGGCTTTATTTTTGTTTGAATTTCTAAAATTATCACATTGCGTAAACTCAATATCGAATTTTATAGGTATTTCAGGACAG